>NC_134949.1:175555373-175866373 GCF_965638725.1 Aptenodytes patagonicus
TTTTTTTTTTTCTTTTCCTGAGGCTGGTTTCTACAGTGCTGCATTATATATGTCTCAGAAAAGTACCTAGAGCTATCTGATTTACAGATTCCTAGGCTTGATTAAAAGCTTTATTATGTTTAATTAAAAAAAAAAAAAAGAAATACATATTTTTCCATTCATTACAGAGGTATGATAATGACTAATACTTTGTAAGACTATCTGGATAGAATATATTCATATTCCTTGAGGTACACATGAAATAGCTGAAAAGATGTGAAAAGCTTGTTTTACAGCAATGTAAAGCATCTTATGAAACATTTTGGCTATTAAAAAATGAAGCAATCATGGTATTACTTTTACTTATTCCTATTTAGAGCTTTCTGTTTGCATTTCTAACAGCTATCTTCCCTAAAGTAGAGATTTGGGTTTAGTTGGGATTTATGGCAGCATAAGGGAAAAAGCTGCCAGAATTGATTTTAATCCATTAAAAGAAGCTTTATAAAATGATTGAATCAGAAATTACAGATGCCTTTTGCCAAGTATAACTTTTTTATTATAATTAAATCCTAATGTACAGTTGTCCTGTTATTTGCTAAAAAGTTTAACTTTTATTTGTTTTCCTTGCAGAATAGTTTTGCTCATTACTATTTAAAGCTGTTAGTAGATATCAAATTAAGGCAATAAATATCTTATGAATAACATGTCGTTCTAAGAAAGAAAAGAGAAAGACAGGAATTTTTTTCAAAACATAGTTCTAATCTCCTGTAAATTGCTGAGCTCTTCCTGAGAGTTGCTAAGCTCCCTCAGCTGCCCCCAAAGTCAATGGCAGCTGCAAGTGCTCACGACCTCTTTAGTGTCCTAGCCCTGAGCACCTGTTACTCTCACACATCCTATTTGTCCAGGACTTAAAAGAAGTCAGCTCCAAGCATTTGCCTACATTGCGTGCTGTACTGCAGTGTAGAAAAGCATGAGTGGCCTGTAGAAGAGCTAGTTTGAGCACTGGAAGCTGTTTAGCAGAAAGGAACTTAATTCCCTGAGGTACCTTTAGGGGTGTATCCTGCTTGCCACTAGCTGATTCTATGATGCTTCTACTAAAGCCAAACTATGCTACTTTCAGAGGCAAATGACTACACTAGTAGGATTTTTCTCATGAGGCAGGTAAGTCATTACAGTGAATGTCACAGCTGTGAAGGAGGTCTCACCTTACTGCTCAGGGGCTAGCCAAAGCAGGTCACTGAGAACTACTCTTGCTCACCCTTTTTCCCAGGTGTTCCCTGAGAGATGACTGTTGGGGGGATTCACTTCTAGTGTAGTGACAACCACCAGGAGGAGGTTCTCCTGTCATACAGTAAATATATACCCAGTGACATATTAGGGAAGAGAAGAAAAAAAAGGGAAAAATGTAGAGGCTGACTGCTAATGCTTAATGATTCACGTGGTCTGCAGCTCTCTTCTGAAGAGCAAGAAGGTAACCAGCCCAGAGCATTCTACATTACTTTATCAACAGAAGCTTATTTCAAGCTATAGGAAAAATGTATTTCTGAGCACAGACTTACCCATGCATCTGAGGGAAATGCACTAACCCTACTGCTTCTACGGACACCCTAGATGAAACTACACTGTGTAAGCAGTAAATTCTGCCACATAGAAGTGCTGGGGCTGTGGTGTACGGCTTTTGCCTACCAGTGTTGAAACTCACTGTCTCGCCTAGCTATAGTTCTTTAGTTGTAGTCACTATTCAGGTTTTTAGATCTTGATTCTAAGGTTCACTTGCACTCAACAATGCAAGTGATATAGGTAGTTACCAACACAAGAATAAAAAACAAGTCCAATCACTGAGAGGGAACAATAAAGAGTGGATTGATCGTGAAGAATTCTCATTTTGCTTTTTCTATTTTCTCTCTTTAAAATTGCCTTAACAAGCAGAAAAATAAATACCACTACTTCTTATTAATGCTGATCAGGAAATTACTTGTTTTCATAGAAAATAGTGAGAAAACTTCCAGGTAATTTTCTTAAGAGAAAACTGTTTTCATTGTTGCTTTTATTGTCAGAGGAGACAAAACAGAAAATTTTTATCTTACAAAAGCAGATAATTTCAAACAAAAAGGTCTGACTCAGTTTTTAAGGATTAAAATCCAATAAAAATCCTTTTCTTGTGTCTCTGTTTTATGGACATGATCAGGGCAAATGAGAAATGACATGATATTGCATCTGAGATACCTTACTAGAAAGAGATCCATTCTGGCATCTGGAAAAATTACACTGTCGCTGAGAGATATCAGTTCTCCATTTTTGTTTGTCATTAGGCCCAATGAGAACATACGCCCAGGTGAGAATTATGACATTCATGACAATAAAATATGTATGTGCTTCACAAGTGAGCTACAGAAATTCTTTTCTCCCTGACCTTTCCATAAAGGTCGTATGATGTTAAATAGTATTTGTTTGTGATCACTGAGAAAGAGTCCCTCCTCTAAATATTGGATAGGCATAATTTTATGTGGTATTTGTAATTGCTATGAAAATTATGGGTTTATTTTACTGCTCTGTTCAATTCTCTTGTATGTCTACCAAGCTTCACAATTTTATATAGATTTTGTAATATTCTCAGTTTCAGAAAACTTAAGGGAGAGATGAAACTTAAGTTATTCTATTTTTTTAATAACTTCATCAGTTATTGAGATTATGTAGTAGTTCTGAAATTTTATGATTCTTCACTGAGCCTTCTTATTGTCCACATTTTTATGAACTTTCATTATGGTTTTCAGTCATATGCAATGTGTTTTGTCTTTCTGAATTTGTTGTCAGACTGAAAAATGGTACTTAGCTAATTGGTGACACAGTGGTATACAGTCATGTTGCAGTCATGTTAAGTTGGGAATTTTACTATTATTATTCTTATTATATATTTATTTTATGTTATGCCTAGGGAAGCAATCAAACAACAAAATGTGAGATAAAGGTAAATTACCATGAGGTCATTCAGGTTGTCCTTCAAAGAAGTAAAAAGTCTGTGCTGACTCTATAATTTACAAACCTATATCGCTATAACAGTTAATTAGGATGAATTCCAAAACAGTAGGAGTATTTTCTCAAATAATAGCAATGCAAGGGTGGATGTAGCTTAGACAACATTAAATTGACAGGGACTAAATTGGTGATGACTTTCATAGAAAAACTGATTAAAAATCCGTAGCAACTAATAAACTCATTACTGAACTTTTTTTTGTTTTTCTAGCTTCTGATTCCAATGGTTAAAAGAATTTTATCAAACGTAATGTCCTTGTCACTGCATTGGCACACAGTCAACCTCTCAGTATTCCACTGACTTGAAGTAAATATTAGGAAGAACAAGGCTACTAATACTGAAGGTCACCTTGGCTTAAAAGCCAGGCTAGAAGCTTGAAAAAGATTTCTAAAAGTTAGATTAGAAATTAGAGTCTAAAATAGCATTTCATAAGGAATACAGGGGGGTAAAAACAGTATTAAAACTAACATGACTGCCCCCATAAGTCAAAAAAGCCACATCGTTTTTCTAGCACTATTATGTGATTGCTAGAGCTCTAGCACTTGTAGTATTTCTGGGTAAAATCATACAACAAACAATTATTTGAAATCAGGACATACTGTCTTTCATAATTTTAATTGTCATATCAAAAAGCCATTGAATGATAGCAGTAAAATCAGCCACTTAATGAGTCACAGTGGAAAACATTTGTTTATCTGAACTGAATTATATTTCATTTTTGTTTCAGGCTCAATATTTCTTTCCTTATGCTTTAACATTATATGAAGCTTCAGGTTAATTTTTAATTATTTCTAAAATTGATTAATTCAGGTCCCAGTTCATCAAAAACGTTCCTTGAATTTTAAAGCAGGTCTTGAATTCTTGGTACTCTGTTCTGTAGCAGCTTCTAGGTGCCTGAACTTATATACTTGAAAGAAGAGAGGGTTAATCATAATTATATTCTGGTTCTTGCCTTTAAGTAGCTCTTGGCTAATTTAGACAACTCTGGGACACCAGGGTATTAGGAACAGAAATGACATCCAAAAAGCACAGTGCCATACAAGCTCATAAGGCTTTCATAAATAACACAAGCAACTATTGCAGACTTATGCTTTTATCTAATTAATGGGCTATGCATGCCTGGAATGACTAGCCTTTCACATTTTCTTTCTGTAAGTTTTCTAATATGATATATGAGATGAAAATATATTACACATCTTATTATGACTGTTTCGCCTGTGGGGAAAAGAAAGTGATTGCATGCATTTTGGCGAAACTTACCAAATAAGTAGAAATGAAAGACACTTATTTTTAGCACAACAGTTCTACTCCAAAACTAAGCAACCATTACAATTGCATGTATTTCTTCTGCTTCTTTTCTTTAAGAGCAACCAGTAGTAACAACAGAAATGTTTTTCATTCATTTTAAGCTAGCAAAAAGACAAAGAGTGTTCTAGTGGCTTAGTCTATAACTTGCTGATCAGACACTCCTAGTTTAATTCTTTGCTGTGTTACGGGTTCTCTCTGTTACCCGGTGAAAATTGTCTAGACGTTTAAGAGTGAGTAAATGCCTTATAATGCAGATTTTAGCCTTTGATAACAGCTTTGGGATTAAGATGCATGACAATATCTAGTTTGTTCAGTGACACAGTTTCCCAAAGTCTTTGACAGAAAAGAAGGTTGCTCAGCCCCTTTCCCAGCCTTTCTGCGTGGGAATGCACACTGCAAGGTCTATGTAATATCCCACAGGCAATAAAAGCCTACTCTGCCTTCAGCCTGAGATAACTGGAAGATGTGCTGCTATTTTTGTATGGCACAGTGTTTAAACTACACCACAGAGAAGGACTTGCTAGCATCAGCTAAGTACTGCAGCAGTTACTCTTAAGTGGTTGCTGGAGAGATTGGTGCATATGGCTAGCTTATGTCTGCCTTCAGAAAACATCCCCTCAAATGTATGAGTCACAGTACTGCATATTTTCACAGCCCAAACACATTTTTTTTTTTAACAGACAGCCTATACACACATTGGTATGTATGTATGTGTGTGTCTGTGTGTGTGTATGTATGACAAAATTCCAAAGCTTAAAACCAAGCTAAAAACTTTGCTGAATGTGCACTGCTGAAGTAAGTTCAAAATCCTTCTTTTAGACTTACAGATGTTCACCAAAATACAGTACCATTGTTGTAAGTTCATTCATTTCAGCAGCAACTTATAATTGTTACCTGGCACATTCTCAGACAAAGTGGCGAAGTATTTCCCCCCAATCTCTCTCTGTTTTGTAAGCAAAGGAATTCTCTTCTAATCTGAAATTTATGTTCATTGGAGAGGAGACCGGGAAAAGGACAACTTTGTGACAGCTAGGCAATCTCATTTGACATTAGTGCTGTTCTGTGTACAACCACTTGTGATCACTGGTATATAGAATAAGGTTCTCATTACTTTTCTGCAGTGTTTATTGATTTGTTTCACCAGCTGGTTTATATCTGTCTTGCTATGCTTTATGCTATCACACATTCTTTCAACCTTTTTGTTTGTTATTACAAGCAGGCTACTTCATTGGTAACATCCTGCAATTTAATAACTCTGTATGAATCAGACTATGCCTCCACAGTCTTTTTCAGAAGCTGTTACAACATACTCACTCTGGTTTCTCAGGGGTTTTGGATGCTTTGGGTTGTGGTAATAGGACCAGAAATTAGGAGCACCTCAGTTTAAACCTCTACGAGTAGACATTTGAGACCAGAATGTGTTTAATCTGCTTTATTATAGATGTTTATATAAGAATAAGATTAATCTTTCTCAGGAAATGCTTATTTATCTCCAAAGAAAAAGATGGTTAATCAACTTGTAAATGAGTACATTATTACACTTGTGCATCAACTCCACCTCATATGTCTAAATTGAAACAGCATTACAAATTTCTTGAACTCCTGTTCCCCAGATTGAACCTTACTAGACATCACTATGGTACTAGAGGTGTAGAAACCTTTCAAAAATAGATTTGATGTGCATCACCAGTTACCTAGATGTAATATTTTCTTCTAAAAATATCTCAGTGAAGGGAATATTATCAGTTAGAATGAGTAAATAAGAATCCAAAATTTTCCTCTTTTCTGTGTAATCTTCAGGGGTTCCCTTGCCTTGTCTGCTCAACAGTTCTATCAGATAGCAGACATATTGACTAATTCTTAATCTTCATGCTTATGCTCATATTTAATATGTTTTAAATTATTTTTAAAGATTTTAAATCCCTGAAAAGCTTTTCTTTTTTTCTCTCCCTGCCCCCCCCCCCCCCCTTCTATTAGGTGCAATTGTGCAATTTGCTCTTACAACTCTGCAATAAACATTTTAGAAATTACTGAAGATAGATATATTTTGGTAATAAACTTAACAATTGTTTGTGTAATTATTTTTTTCTATAAAGAAACACAAAGTAGATATTGAAAAAAGATTACAAATCAAATAACCTAATTGCATATATCCATTTTATAAGCAACTTTGATAGACAAATTGCATCAAGACTTAGATTTAGAGTTGCTTTAAATTAGTATATTTTTCTTGATGTAAGTTGGTCTTGAATGTCAGAGATATTACTTATGCTTCTAAAAAGTAGGAAATATTGAATTTCAAAGCTAAAATATCCTATGATAAATGGAATTAATAAAAAAGTTCACTTTAGTGATGTTTTGGTGGAATTAAATTATTTGGTGACATGTCCTTAATTCCTGTAGTATTGTGATTTTTGATTCTTGTGATATAAGTGAAGATAGGTCTATGATACTCCCTATTTAGCTCAAAATATTCTTCTTTATTTCCTATTCAACAAAGTAAATACTGGTGTAATTTTGCTAACATGTGGTTAATCCTACTGTCCTGGTTTCGGCTGGGATAGAGTTAATTTCCTTCCTAGTAGCTGGTACAGTGCTGTGCTTTGGATTTAGGATGAGAATAATTCTGATAATGCACCGATGTTTTAGTTGTTGCTAAGTAGTGCTTACACTAGTCAAGGACTTTTCAGTTTCCCATGCTCTACCGACTGAGAAGGCTGGAGGTGCACAAGAAGCTGGGAGGGGGCACAGCCAAACTGGCCAAAGGGACATTCCATACCATATGACGTCATGCTCAGTACATAAACTGGGGAAAGCTGGCCGGGGGGGCCGCTGCTCGGGGACTGGCTGGGCATCGGTCAGCAGGTGGTGAGCAATTGCACTGTGCATCACTTGCTTTGTATATGATTATTATTATATTTCAATTATTAAACTGTTTTTATCTCAAGCCACAAGTTTTTCTCACTTCTACTCTTCCAATTCTCTCCCCCATCCCACCAGGGATGGGGAGGAGTGAGCGAACGGCTGCGTGGTGCTCAGTTGCCGACTGAGGTTAAACCACGACACCTAGAAACATTTTATTTGAGGTTTTTCTGGGTATCTTGGAACCACTTGTCCCAGAAGTGTTTCAAAGTCACTAGGTCAAGACAACTATCCCAGTCACAGCTTGAACCCGCATGAAGAAAAAGCTACCCTTATACAAGATCTTTTCTCTTTTTTTTTGATTTCTATGAAGATAAAACCCAGGCATGTAGAGTTCATAAAAATATTCTTTACTCAAATAAGGCCTTAAATTTTATTACAGGGTATCCAGGAACTTGAGTCAAGGTTCAAAAAAATCCCTCTTCCGTCCTCCCCACCCCACCCCCCCAACCCCTAGCTGCACTAGTTTCAAGCTTTTTGTTTGGTTGGGTTTTGGTTTTTTTTCTTTTTCTCAAAACCTGTGGATTTACGTTTGTCCCTTATTCTTCATCTTTTGTATAAATCTAAGGGCAGTGAGATTATTTATGGGTGTATGGACTGTCTGAACCTTTCACTGCTAGGACATGCAAAGACAATATCTTTTATTCTATAATACCTCAGGCTCTTTTTACTTGTTATATAAATTCTTAACTACTTTAATATATCTTACAAAACAAGCATCATCTGTATGTATGTAAATATAGAGATATTTTTCATATGTACTCTTTCTTTGTCTTCTCTAGCTATCTACATGTTGACACATGGAAAGAAAAGCAAAACTGCACAGACTATGCAATTGTTAGGTTCTCTTTGCTGTCATCTAATCAAATTATGAGCTAAGAAATCATAATTAGCAAAGAAGTTAGTACTTGCAAGACTGAGCAGCAAATAAATGTGGATTGAGGAAGAAAAATTGTATTCATTGCTACAAAAAAAAGAAGGGAAAACGTCATTCTATGCCACTCAATGTCTGTCACAATTACTGTGTCAAAAATCAGATAAAGCAATATGTTCAAAAGCACAAAACAGTATTAATGCAACCTTTTCTGTTCATTCTAGTATGTAGGAGTAAAATGTCTGAATTCTAATTCTAAACTGAATTTATTAGTCTACATTCCTTCATTGACCTATTTAATATATTACCTTTTGATTAATTCTCCATTCTACCTTTCCTCAGTGAAAACTCTTTTCAACTGTAGACAAAATATAAAATAGTTGGTATCAGAACATATAAAATAGTGAAAAGAAATAATGAAAATGAATTCAGGAAATATACTGCTTTGTTACAATAGTTAAGTGCTCTTCTCCTTTCTTTGCCTTTCTAGTATGCCCTTCTCAGCTCCCTTGTCTTTGTGCTATTTCTGATTTTTTTTTTTTCCTCTATATGCAGATTTTTGTTCTACTTGCTAAAATGCAATACTTTTCAGGAACTTACAAGGAAGGAATAACTGCTAAAATAGAAGACTGAGTATCTCAATTTTTTTAAGCTTCCCATTTGTCTAGGTAGTGTGAATTCTTAAAACAAACAACAAACAAAAAGGTGACCAGTTTGCAGCTTTGTTCTGTAGTGACCTTATTATTTTCAAATCTGTTTTCAGATTTTTATTTTTAAATCAAATCACTAAAGATAGTATGACTCAGTTTTATCAGCACTGTTATTATTAACATCAAGGTTTACTTTCAGAAATGCTGTTAAAATAAGGCATATGTTTCTGATCTTTCATTATATTTGTTTTTAATGTAAAACAGATGTTAGGGGGTTTACATCTTCTGGATTTTTTCTATTATTTTATTTTCGCTTGTGTTGTGCTTGTGTTAACTAATTCCAAGTGATCACTATTTAAATTTCTTTTTGGAGAAAACTTGTATGTAGGTGTCAGACTGAGCACTTTTTTTTTTTTTTTTTTTTTTTTAATTAAAAAAAAATTATTAAGCCTGGGCACTGGTAACTTTATTGTATCTATTCTTAAGGATTTTAGGATTTTTAAGGATAACATTAGAACTTTTTTAAATGTAGAGATATTTGTGTATTAGCAAAGAATGATAAAATTAATAAAGATTTAAACAATGATATAAAATTAAGAAGGTTATAAAAATTAACCCTCTCAGTATGGGTACTATCTTCTATTTATTTTAATGAGCCTGGAGATAGATTAAATGGCCATGGGAGCAAGTTCAAATTGTGGTGTTAAAAGTCATAATGTTCTTTGAAGTTATTTTAAGACTCCAGGAAAACCTGGTGAATGGAAAGGATGGATTCTTCCCCTTCTTTACATAAATTAAGTATTTTTGTCACCCCATGAATCAAACAGGTACATGTCAAGGAAAGCAGATGGTGAAACATTAAGGATAAAAGGGAGTAAAACCCATGATACTTATGTATTCCTGGAAATGAGTTTTAAATACATTTCTGATATTGATTATTTATAAACACTCTCTTAACTAGGTCTGCTTAAAGTTTTCATTTACAGTTTCTGAAAAACAAACAAATAAATATTAATCTGACCTTTAAAACCAAAAACCAATGTATTTTAATTTCAAGAACTTAGCAAAGTTTCTGAAGTTACTTTATCTACCTGTATATACTTTTAATAACATACAAAAATACATTTTCCTAACAGTCTAGAATCTAAGGTTTCTATTTGATAGTGACTTAGGCAAAAATTAAACAGGTTATGGTGAGTTATTTTGTTGTTCTTGTTTTGCTCTTTTTTAATTTCTTTTTTTAATTTATTTTAAAGGCACTAGATGTGACTTATCTACTTTATTAGGAAGAAGAATATATTTGCAAATTATTTCCTAAAGGCAGTTTCTAATTCCTATTAACTTTAATAGCCAGATTTTAATGTATTTAAATGATAAGAGGTCATGTCTAATAACAATTTTGATAGGTATTTGCCCGAGAAACTAAGTTAGTTAAAACTGATTTACTGTCTTTTAATGTCCCAACTTTTTGAAAAATCTTAATAAAATGATCTCGTGTCCTTCAAAGGCTTATATATTTTCCAGAAGGAGACACATGCCTGTTTGCCAGATTGAAATGCTAGACAGTTTAAACTGTTTTATCTCTAAGATGGAATTCACCTAACAGAAGAATGTAGCTGTGCAATATACAGGTTATCAAGGTGATCATAAAGTGTGGTGGTATGGTTAAGAAAGTCAGCTATGAGACTGTTATTCCTCCTCTTCATTTAATCTGTCACTGAAAAATCTACATAAACATTTCATAAGAAGTTTCAGTTAAGACTAAGAACATGACAGGCATTCACTTTATTAGATCTAAGAAATTTCCCTGAGTTTAAAACCAAGCAGAATATATAGCTATGCAGGAAAAAATGAATGATTCTGATATATTCTGAAAATAACCTCTTCATAAATTAAAATAAGAGAAATCAAGATTTTATACTCTTTAATTCCACAGAACTACTCAAAGAAATTTATGTCACTGATTAAGAAAGCAACTGAGGTGATGGGGGGGGGGGGTTATGCGGAGGAACAAGCGAAGGGAATAGAAGATGAGACAGGAGAACCTCAATAACCAGTTAGCAGAGCCCTCTGAATATAGAGCAAGAAGCCTGAGTCCTGAGCCTAATTTTCTCCACTAAGGAAGAATCTCAAAATACAGGCTTTAGTCAAGGTCATTCTGGAGGACAGAAACTCATAGCCACCCTAGAAATTAAGTTTCACAATGTGATCAAACTATTTTCCTTGTCAACTCAAACTCATTCAAATGACTATTCACTTTTCAGGTCATATTACTATTTACATAATTGGCTGAAGCTAATATATACTAGTCAGAAATATTTTGACACACTGCATTTTCTTTCTTTATGACTCATGCTTCATGCCTTGATATTTATCATGGATTCAGCTGCACACTCTAACTGTTGAGTTTGTGCCTACTTTACTGATTAAACTGAATATTTTAGTAACAGAATTTACATATACACTGATTGCCCTATGCGCTTGCTTTTTTTTTTTTTTTTTTAGGGGAAAAAAAGTAAGGAGTGTTACTTTCATGGCTTTCTATGATGTATGCTCTGTCCACCTCCCTGATGTACATGTGATTAAAGCTTGTTCAAACCATTTACAGACCTTCTTCATTTGCCAGGACTCAGATACAGTGTATTTAATTCCAAAATTTAGACCCTTTAGGAAAATGCAGAAATGAATATTTGTCTTAAAAATAAACAGGTAAGTTCCCTACTGTGATGAAAGAGTGAAGTTTGTGAAAACCTAACATCTACTGATAAGCAGACACAAGATCTACGCTGCCAGGAATCATATTCTCTACAATTTGGGAAAACTAAAGACAATATTGTGGATGTGATAGGAATGTGGTTTTGGCTGTTATCTAAAGCAAGCATCACATTCCTTTCTTATAAATATATACTTTGATGTCCATTACTGATTTCACAGTGAAGACTATGAAAGCAGGTCACTGTTTGGAATGCAACATTATTTCTTTTTCCTGATAACTTTGAATTAATTTATGTTTTCACTTCCACCCTTTATATTCTCCAGTGTGTCTGTGAACATGTACACGTTTTTGATCTTATTCATGCCTTCATAGGAAAGTAAGTTATTGAGCATAAATACTCAAATTAGGATTACTTTCTTGCTTGGCTGTATTTATACCTACAGAATAATACAAATGAGTCAGAAAAGATAGTCCTGCATCATTGTCTGGATATACAGTGTGCTGAGTAGGTACACTCCTAGGGCACAAGGATTGTAACTTTTGGGGAGGTAAGAGTCTGAATCCCTTATAGTTGAGGATTCTCCAGAACTAAAACCTATTTGCTGTGGGCTATGACATGTTATCACTCCCACAAGAAGCTCCTGGCCCTGGTTTTCATTTCACAGAAGAGGCATAACCTCAGTGGACTCATACACAAAGCTGTCAACCCTAAAACAAAAATGGTCTTAAGTGTAAGACCATGTGCTTACATGTTACATTTAACCAAGATGGTAGCATTACTGAACATGTGTTTAAGATTACTTCAGTAATTTAGTAAGAGTACATTTAGTCGATAATAAAACTACTCACTATGTTTTATGAATCTTCATTTAAAAAAAAGAAACCAAACAGAAGACATCTTTCTGATTCATTCTCAGTCTTTGGGGACAAGTTTCCATGTAAGATTTTTCCTTCCGAGAACAGAGCATTCAATTGAATGTCAGTGTTCTGTAGCTATGAAAACATTTGGAATATGCAGACTGTATGTATGACCACAGACCTGCTTTACAACTTCTCCTTCTATATGGATTCCAGGTATCAGGTGTAGACCAAAATGTTGTTATTCATGCATTGAGATGAAGCTGATTAAATATTTTCTTAGCAGGTATCAAGAAGTAAGCTTTCAAGTTTATCTTTTGTATGAATGTGAATAATTAGAAGAAAATGCATTAGAATCAGTATATTAAAAATCATGCAAACAGTGTATTCATCAGGACCACAGTATTAGTCTGATTCAGGAAGTTATGAACCAGGAAGGCCTATAAGCAAGCTAATATTAGCAGTGATGTATTTAAAGCCTCAGCAACTACCCTTTGTTGGAGTATCAAAGTGCACAGTTCAATCAGCAAATTATGAAAAAGTTAAAATGTTACTCTGCAGCTGAATTGGCAAAAAACATATTTTTTGGTTAAAAGCACCTGTCTATGCTACAAATTCATTGTAAAGATGAGACCAGTAAACAAACACTGAGAGAAGTGTGAGGTGGATTGAAAACTAGCTGAATGTTTGGGACCAGAAGGTTGGCAGCAGCAGCACAAAATCTACCTGGAGGCCAATGACTAGTGGTGAACCCCAGGTGTTAATACTGAGTCCAGTCCTGTTCCACCTGTCCATTAATGATCTGGATGATGGGGTAGAGTGTACCCTCAGAAAGTCTGCAGACCAAACTAAGACGAGTGGCTGATATGCCAGAGGGTTGTGCTGCCATCCACAGGGACCTGGACAGGCTGGAGAAATGGGCTGATGGGAACCTCATGAAGTTCAACAAGCAGAAGTGCGAAGTCCTGCACCTGGGGAGGAAAAACTCCATGCACCAATACATGCTGAAGGCCATCCAGCTGGAAAGCAGCTTGGCAGAAAAGGACCTGAAAGTTCCAGTGGACACAAAGTAGAACATGAACCAGCAGTGTGCCCTTGTTGCAAAGCAGGCTAGTGGTATCCTCAGCTGCATTAGGCAAAGTATTGCCGGCAGGTTAAGGGAGGTGATCCTTCCTCTATATGTAGTGCTGATGAGGCTACATCTAGTGTGCTATGTCCAGTTCTGGGCTCCTCCGAGAGATGTGGACATACTGGAGAGAGTCCAACAAAGGGCCATGAAGATGATGCAGGGACTGGAGCACCTCTCTTGTGAGGAAAGGCTGAGAGAGTTGTGACTGTCCAGCCTGGAGAAGAGAAGGTTCGGGAGGATCTTATCAATGTACATAAAAACCTGAAGGGAGGGTGCAAAGAAGATGGAGCCAGGTTCTTTCAGTGATGCCTAGTGACAGGACAAGAGGCAATGGGAACAAACTGAAACACAGGAGGTTCCCTCTGAACACCAGGAAACACTTTTTTTTACTGTGAGGGTGACCGAACACTGGAATAGGTTTCCCAGGGAGGTTGTGGAATCTCCCTCCTTGGAGATATTAAAAAACCATCTAGACGCTATCCTGGACAAATGGCTCTTAGTGGCCCTGCTTGAGAAGGGGGTTGGACCAGATGACCTGCAGAGGTTCCTTTCCAACCTCAACCATTCTGTGATTCTGTAAAAAGCATTCACTAATAAAATATAAATAAAATCATGTTCTAATATCTACTATTGACATCATAAATGGCTAAACAGACAGCAAGCTAGATTGACAGAAAAATCATATTCACCTTTGTTAGGTATACACGATGCATCATTACTTGGTAATTGCCTAACTTCACCATAATTAGGTGAAAAGCACTTGCAAAATTTCATTATTACTGAAATTTAATTTCTTAAGAAATAAAAATAATCTTTATTGCAAAGGGAAGGGATTAAACAGTAAAGGAGGAAGAGGAATCTAGCTTTGGTATCCTTGTGAATCCATTATAACTGTAGTATTTTTAGGGGTTTTAAAGCTCTACAAATGTCATACTACAGGATGGTCCCCAAAAGACACTAAAGGAAATCACTTGTACTGAAGTAATTTCTACAATGTTTGATCATACAGTCTAACTTCCGATTCATACAGCAGTACATCCCAAGATTGTAGTCGCCTTATCTTTTCACGTTAAAGGTCCTAATTGAGAGATGCACTTAGGTTTTCTATCAGTAGGAACAAACACAGGAGGAGAAGGTAGTTTAGGGAAGATAATGAAGATGGACAAAGAAAGGAGTTTTTGGAGGATTCCCAATCCACCTGGAGTTTAGAGATATTGAAACACAAGCCTAGATTTGAAAGCCTCAAAGATCTCATGATGTCCTACTTTCCACATAAAGTGGCAGATATTCAATTAACATGGCTTTCAGTTGTTGCTTGAGCATGCTGTGCACATAATGCCATGACAAATCAGTGAGATATAAGTAGTGTGCAGAGTATTAGGAGCCTTTGCATTATTTTCATTGAGGTAAGTAGGTGTCATTTTTCTATATCTATCTTTTTTTTTTATTCTATTTTATTATTGTTTTTCATGGCTGAGGAGATAATTCCATGCCTAAAAAAAAGGAAATAAGAGGTCAACATTATTCAGATGAGCATGTCTGTATTGGTACAAAAGAACTACAAAAATCTGAACATTAGATTGGAGTTGCTTTAACAGTACAATGAAAGATGAATTACTGTATATCAAGTTTTAATGAATACCTGACTGAGGAAGCATGTGAAAACAGCATGAAAAGAATTTAGAACAAAGAATTGTCTCAATAGGATATTAGTGATAAAAATGCTGCTGCTCAGGAATGAGACAGAGATGAAGCCTCATACTCATCAGAACACAATATTGCCAATATGGACATCAAATCTTTTGTTTTTCAATTCCAACTCATAAAACTTTACATTCCAGTTGAGTAATAAAACCAGACTTGTTTTGAAAAGCTCTCCTATGTGTCATCCTAAATCCGCTGCTTGTATAGGTCCCAAAGTAGCAAAGTTTGTAATAAAGGTTTTAAGTACTTTTGGAATTGCTATTATAACCACAGTGAGAAACACTGATGTACAGATGAAAGCCCACTTTCTGAACAATGGAGATGGATCTATTTCCACTGCTCAGAGATACAGTCATGTTTTCATTAACTTGAGGCAGAATTTTACCCCAGAAATATTGAATAGCAGACTATTCAATCTTTACAACACTAGGGAGACTGTTGGGGAAAGAATCATCTGTTTATTAAAATCTAAATATCTTGAAACATTTTTATTATATGCTAATATCTTCATTTTAATAACGTTTTTTCATTTATAATGAAAATTATGTTACCCACTTGAAAAATGCATCTACATAAATATTAAGTTTTTTTAAATGTGTAACAAAAAGTAACAGCTTAGGGCAGGAAGTTAAGCCTAACATTTCAGTAAAATATGATATAATTTTTAAACTATTAAAGTTAAATAGTTACTTACCAAAGACATAGAGGTTACAGTTACACTTTGAGAATGTTATGAAGTTTGGCACAGAACTTACAGGAACTCAATATGATACCTCATTCTGAATTATCTTCCTGTGCTGTATCAAGGAGGGAAAAGAAACACCAGACTGTGTGACACTGCTAAGCTCGATACGTGAAGAAGACCAAGAGTAGTATAGCCTGGGATAGGAAAAACTTGCACTCACACACACAGATGCACACACATTGGTACAGTTAACAGAGACATTCCCCAATCACCAAACTAGCAAGTTGGTACAGCCCAGCCTACAGCAACAGGGCACTCGCTCTGGATAGTTTCTGTGTAAGCCTCTGGGCAGGGCTTGCCACCAACACCTTGGGTGTTGACACAGTATCACCTTTTGATCCATAGCCCATACCAAGGCTCGTCACACTCAATTCTTGTTTGCATAGCCATGCCAGCCACAGCTCATTGCACTCAGTTACTCAACTCTTGACCAAGGAAACGCTGTGATGCTCCTGTGACATAGCACATTGTTGAATAGTAATACAAAGGGAGTATCTCCATACACCAAATCCTCTGTGCTACTTGCATGCTTCCAGATTTTGTATTTTGGTCCACCTGAAAGAAATAGCAGTGCAGAGGTAGTAGGCATTTTAGTCAGAACATTGGTTATGTCTATGCTTGCAGTAAAATTAGTCATGTTTTCGGTTCAAATAATATGAAAATACCTATGTCCAAGATTTTAAATTCTCAAACCCATCCCAGTTTGGGTGGATATTTGCAAATTGTCTATTGGAAATAGTCCATGGGTTATGCCCAGTCTTGGACCAAGCCTGGAATTTGTTTGGGAAAGTGTTAATGGGCACATGACATTTTTATATGAGAAACTATTTTAACATTTTAACCACACAAATTACCAGTTCCAGTGACAGTCTAAATGTGAACATTCCCTATCACTTTAAATTAATTAGTACAGAGGAAGACCCTGCATAAGTACAGAATCAGAACTGGAAAAGTATGTTAAGTGGCAGGGATCAGATAGAATGAGCTGTGGCAATCATCTGAAAGGCACTCCATGTGGTAGATTCATCCTAGCTGTCCCTCTAAGAGTCAGTCTAGAATGAAAGACAGAGAGCTGAGTAGCTGTTCAACTCTAGATAGAAGTTAATGCTCTTTTACCTTTACCTTGTCGTGGTTTAACCCCAGCTGGCAACTAAGCATCACACAGCTGCTTGCTTACTCCCTGCTGGTGTGATTGGAGAGAATTGGAAGAGTAAAAGTGAGAAAAATCATGCGTTGAGATAAAGATAGGTAAAGCAAAAGCCCCGCACATGCAAGCAAAGCAAAACAAGGAATTCATTCACTACTTTCCATCGGCAGGCAGGTGTTCAGCCATCTCCAGGAAAGCAGGGCTCCATCACGTGTAATGGTTACTTGGGAAGACAAAACACCATCACTCCGAACATCCCCCCCTTCCTTCTTCTTCCCCCAGCTTTATATGCTGAGCATGACATCATATGGTATGGAATATCCTTTTGGTCAGTTGGGGTCAGCTGTCCCAGCTGTGTCTCCTCCCAACTTCTTGTGCACCCCCAGCCTACTCGCTGGTGGGGTGGGGTGAGAAGCAGAAAAGGCCTTGACTCTGTGTAAGCCCTGCTCAGCAATAATGAAAACATCCCTGTATTATCAACACTGTTTCCAGCACAAATCCAAAACACAGCCCCATACTAGCTACTGTGAAGAAAATTAACTCTATCCCAGCCAAAACCAGCACAGCCTACAAAGGAAAACCCTCCATAGAACATTTAATCCACCACCATGGATTTGCAGACTCAGACGTGGATTTAAATCAGTTCTAAGCTGTACAGTTCTCAAACTGTATGAAATTAGTGATAACTATTGTCTGATTTGAAGATAAATTTGGGGGTTTGTTACAGCTAGTGTGAAGCAGAGCTGAGCTTATCTACTTCCAGCAGAGTGAGACAGGCTTGTGAAGAGAGGATAGAATCTGCATTGCTCTTGTAAAGATCATACTGTGTTCATTGAGCACAATGCCTGTGCTGTAGGCTGCAGCTTTCCTTTCCACCAGATACTGAAGAGATTACTTAGATACTATTCCAATGCCTGGATTATTTTTTCTAGCTGAGAAGACATTAAATATCAATTTACAACTATATTTTGTAGTGATTAGAAGTAAACTGAGAATGCTCATCTGCACTGAAAATGTACTGTTCAACAGTGAAGAGTGGGTCATACAGATTACATGATATGGTTATGCTATAAATACTGAGATACAAGTTCTGAATGCAGGCTAGAAGGGAATCTGTGTGTTAAATACCATGATTAAACATTTTTTGAAGGAACCCTCCCCCCCAGTAACAACAAAGAGAAGAAGCCTGCATGAGAAATCCCAAGGCTTTTACTCTTCACATCTTTTGAAGTTCTCCACAGTATCCAAGATGTTATTTATGTTTTCTGTATTGTGTTTAATTTAACAGGAAACAGCGTGACGGACTTTACTTGAAAGTTATCTTGAAGATCCACAAAGATAAAACAGAAATCTGGTTTATCCTTCAGCAAGGACTTAAGCTAAAATGCATCATGAAATACAATGCTATAGTTTCACATAATATTGTCTCAGCATCTTTCTTTCCTCCTATGTCCTTTGCACCTGTTTCTCCTGTGTATTCATAAATCTGCTGCTCCAGCACAGTATTGTTTATCCTTTAAAAATCTGTTGATATCACTGGTTTAGCAAGCTCAGGAAATAGTAATAGATCTTTAAAAAAATTTTGATTCATTAGATATTGTACTTCAGGTTGATTTTTAATGCAGATACAGAGTAGGATAAGAATGCACAGTATTTTTTTTTTTTTTCTACTAAGCCTCATTCACGGACTAGCTGCAGTTGAAGCCTTCTTCATCCTCAGAATTCCCCATTAGTGTCCTCTGAGGAATGTCCAGTCCCCAAGGCCTGAAGGGTCCTTGGGTCCTGAAGGAGCTTCATCCTGAAGTCCCCATAGGGTCATCGAGAACCCCTTGAGGCATAAAGTTTCCTAGAGATCTGAAGGAAGGACAGGGTGATTCTATAATCTGAGCAGTGCAGTGGCTAAAAGTAATAACATAGTGCTTGATCAGCCTTTCACACTCGGACAAGCTGCGGGAGCAGGTGTTTCAGGGTCTCAGATCTGCAAAAGCCAGATTTCTTAAAACCTCATTTGCTGAATCTGCCTTTTCTATCATAAGATTAATTGCTTCAACTAAACAGAGAGAAACAATGCATGGTGCATCATAAACCGTGTTACAGCTTTTTTGAAAGATAATATGTAAGATTTTAAACTAAACAGAATTGTTATGCTGATAATTCATTTATATATTTCCAGTGTCAGTAAAATGAAGAAACAGAGACTGTCTTCACTACATTGAAAATCAGAGTGAAAGCACTTTATTCCTACTTTGCCCACCAGTGAGATACAGTACAAAGTACAGAACAACAAACCACTCCAACGTGCACGTATCCCCATTCTCCCACGAGACTTTACAAGACCCTTTACCTTCAGCTATCTATCCTCTTTGCTATAATGAACATGGTGTTTTGCTATCCAGTTATTTTGCTCCTGTTATCAAAAGCAGCATTCCCCCCCCCCTCCCCCCCCCCCCGGCTCTTTTGTTGACTATAGAGCAGTTACAGACTGCTATGAAACCTAGGTAGGGATTCAGTTTCAGTTTAAGCTGCCTACATGTAAGTGGCTATATACTAGTCGCATGGACCTTGGAGTCTAGGCCACATTATAGTCAAAACACAATACAGCAAAGAAGCCTATGAAATTATTATGGTGATAAGCACTAGGTGTATGACTCAGCTACTTAAATTTACTGCAGTGGGTTAAGATGTCCAAGATATCCGTACGGTGCTGGCAGGCATGACGCAAGATGCAGGAAGGACTTGAATTCTTTTGGAGTGGCAGATGGTTGCCAGGCAGGATCAGAGGACAACTCAAACAGCACTAGATGCCAGTGTTCACACAGCTGAATCAAGCCCCCACTGAATATGATACCAAATGAGAAAAATTGTTCTCACATAAGCATCAATGTGCGAGAACCCTACCTGCCGGTGTCTTGATTTAAACCTTGTTAGGCTATGTGATAAAAGCTCATCTCCACAACCACAAAGGAGCACAGAGAGACAATGGCAGATGGAGGAACCCAAATAGTAGTCTTCCTGACCGCTTCTATGCCTATCACAGGAGAGCAATCAACCCTTAAAAGGTTCATCTCCACAAGCCCAGAGGGCTCCACAAGGGCACAATGGCAGGCAGGAACACAAATTAAGAACTCAGAGGAAGGGATACCATCAAAGGAAGAAACAAAGGCAGGGAAAGGGATGGATTTAGCTGATTTGGGGAGGAACAACTGTGGGAAAATTGAGTGGTAAGGGGATAAAAATGGCTGGCCACACACAAATAATTTGCTAATCAGTGCACTTATTTGGCCATGTTCTGTGACTGATCAGCACAGTCTGTCCTATCTTCTTAATAAATTCCTAACTCTTTTCCTGAGTGAGGGACTCCCTATTCGCTCTGTGTGTGTGTGCATGTATGGGGGTCTGAGTGCAAGCAACTGGAGTCAGACCATGGGTTGGAGGGCCCACACGTCTGTGGTGCAAACAGCTGAAACAAATGTAGGTCTGGGTGCCAGCAGCTGGGCTGGGACTGCGGGCTGGAGGGCCCATATGCCTGGGTGCCAGAGACTGGAGAGACCAGAATGAAACCCAGTGCCAACCACTAGGGTGAGACCAGGGGTCAGAGGCCCATGTGTCCATACTGCCAGCACCAGGAGAGCGTGTGGGTGAAGGAGTGAGTGTGTGATTGTTCGTAAAAAACAAGCCAAACTAGCCTATGAGTAGATGTAGTGGTCTGTGAGCCAGGAGAGTCTCTAATAGCAGGACCATGGGAGGTTTGCTACTGGTGACTAGGGGAGTCCCAGAGAGTTCTGGTTGTGTGTGTGCATAAACATATATTCTTACCAATGGACCTCTGTCCAGCTCAGCCAGAGGGGAGCAGGATGAGCCTGTTGGTGCTGTCTGTTCTTGTGAGTGCTCTGTATGTCTGTCTGTGATCTGTGTGGATGGCTGTGTATATATGTATACATGTGGTGTATATGTGTTCTCTGTGTGCCTGTGCCTACAGGGGCTACATCTTCAGCCTTGCTACTGGCTGGACCTGGGGACATGGAAGTGCAGCAGCCTCACTCAGGACCCCACCTCAGGTAGCTCATGGGGGACTTTCTCCCAGACACGTGCATTAGCAGGTTTTAGGGAACTGGATGGATATAGAGCAAGAGCACCACTATTTCCCAGAAAAGGTGTAATTAAGTAGGGGAATTCACACTCACAGGAAAGGGGGATGTGCATCCACATGCCCTGGGTGTGTGTGTGTGTGTGCACATAAATGTGGATGTGTGGGGGAATTAGAATGCTTTGGCATTAGTTATAAAAAGGTGTTTAGAAATGTTTAGGAGTTTACTGACATTTTGTAAGTGTTTGGTGTCTTTATTGCTGATATCAATCCTGAACGTATGGTTCACTGATTGGCAGTTGAGTGTCATTAATAAATCAATAAACTGCTTCAATGTCTGATTTGATTTAAACCATGTGCAACAGTTTGTTCCTGTGACACACTACAGCAAGCTCTCTTACGGATCACCAAAACTCTCGGCCCAGCCAGAACAGTGTCACAGTTTGGCAGATACTATTAAGAAGAGGTCACATTGGCAAATTTTTCATGAAAGAATAACTTCAGGTTATCCCAAAGCAATATCAGCAGCCTGCAAACATTAAATCATTGCAATTTGAACACAGAGATTTCTTTTATATCTGTCTGGAAAGCAACCTTCCATAAAACAACCCTACCTCAAATACAGTTGGCAACCTACTGCTGGTCTAAAATGCCCACTTTGGTTTCTAGCTGCCTCTTAAATCAGTAGTGCAATTCAGACTGGCAATAGATAAGTAGAGGACCAGTCCTAGTGACAGACAAAGAGCAGCTCCTCCCATCTATCCTCTTTTTGACTGTTTCCTGCTTGTCTCCCCATTCCTCCCTTTTTCCCAACAATATCACTAGCCAGTTCCATTACTGTACAGGTCAATTTGATCTGATCCCTGTATTTTGCTTCATGTCTTTGACACCTAACCTCTTGTTACTTCAGAGCTACCAAAAAAGTTTTCCTGCAACACAGGGAAAAAAAATCATGGGGTTTTAGGCACATATTGATGAAACTTGACAAAAATATCCAAACCTAAATTGATATAAATATTGTTATTATCTGAAAAAGAAATCCGTATTTACTGTATGAGTATTATCAGAACTAGTTAGTAACACCTATTTCATATTCAGCTTCTTTTTTCTTCCAGAGAATATTGTTTTTGCTAAAGTGTAACTACCAATATGCTAGAAAAGCTGCATATACAGTATATGATACTTTGAGATTATGTCTCAGCAGTGGCTTCCTACAAGCAGTAGCATGGAGCGCTTTGGATATTAAGCAGGAATAGAAGGTAAGTGACTGCTACCAGCTGCTCCATGACAAAGGTCTTTGATCTTTTGTTCTCACCAATGCTTCCTAACCACACAAAATATGTTCGAGAGAGATGCAGCAGAGCATGCTATGACTGTAGTGGTTTGTTCAACCACTAGGTGCAAATTACAACTTTATGGCAAAGTCATGTATGTTCAGTGGAGAAGAGTCTTTTGGCTATACCTGAGATAGTTGCTTAGACACCCTCAAATTCTGAAAAGAAATTGCTAGCCTTATTGCAAGTATTTCAGTTAAAAGTGTGTCTGCATGTACAGGTACATTTTTCACTGTGAGACATACGATATATAGAATTCAAAATGCAAATGTTCTATAAAACTATAATAAAACAGTTAAAAATGTCCAACTCCAGTCATTCTTCAAGCTGATTGAGATGCCTCTAAGGTAGGAAAAAAAGCTCAGACAAGTTCAAAAAAACACATTCAATATTTAAAACCTTTCCCTCCTCCAGGTAAATCCAATTTATAATAAACTAAATAATAGCAGATATTTTGATAAATACTGTAGCGATACAAAGTGGAAAAACAAGTGCTAGGACTACCACTTGATAAAATTATTGAGAAATTTATCTCTTAGTAATAAGTTTTCTTTATTCAATTCAGCTGTTATTTTCCTATTCCACAAATACCTTTACCTCAAATAACTTACCACTTGACAATATAAACAAGACTGACTAAAAGCCATTGAATTAGAAGAGGTGTTTTACTCTGTTCATGAAAAAAAATGAAACTAATTAAGGTTTCATGAAACATCCTATTAGCTTGACTTCAAAGAACAATTCAATTTCTTCTGAATGTCTGCTTACTGGGCTTGTTGACAGATAGGCAAACAAATTCTTCAAATCTTTATTTGACATGAGGGTTGCAAGGGAAAGACAATGAAAATGGTACATTACATATAAGAAGGGGCTGTTTTGCAGCTTTTTCCACTGAGCAAATTAGTAATTTTCTATATTGTTCACAGAATGTCAACCACAAGGGTATTTTAATGTGAGAACTCCACATTCAGGTTTAATGAATGGTGCAAATTAGTTTAATACTTTTTTTGCCCCAGAAGGCTGCAGTTTTGTAAATCTGACATTTCTTATGTCCTTAAAATACTGTAGCACAACAGTTCACATAATCATAGAAAAATATAGGCTGAAAGAGATCTCTGAAGGTCACCTAGTCCAACCTTTTGCTCAGTTGTAGGTCTACCCTTAAAATGACATCAGATTGTTGAGGACTTTATCCAAAGAATTTCTTAGGATGGAGATTCCACATCCTCTTTGGACAACTTGTTCCAGTGCTCATCCGCTCTCATTGTGAAGAATTGCTTCCTACTGCCTCTTGTGATTTTCCATACTGCTGCTTGTGACTGTGTGACTTATGCTGTGTGCCTGTGAGAAGAGTAGAAGAGTACGGCTCTGTCTTCTTTATAACATTGCTTTAGATAGTGGCAGACTGTAAATGCTCCAATGGACCTTCCCTTCCCTTCCCTTCCCTTCCCTTCCCTTCCCTTCCCTTCCCTTCCCTTCCCTTCCCTTCCCTTCCCTTCCCTTCCCTTCCCTTCCCTTCCCTTCCCTTCCCTTCCCTTCCCTTCCCTTCCCTTCCCTTCCCTTCCCTTCCCTTCCCTTCCCTTCCCTTCCCTTCCCTTCCCTTCCCTTCCCTTCCCTTCCCTTCCCTTCCCTTCCCTTCCCTTCCCTTCCCTTCCCTTCCCTCCCCTCCCCTCCCCTCCCCTCCCCTCCCCTCCCTTCCCCTCCCCTCCTCTCCAATCTCCTTCTTTCCTTTCCGCCCCCCCCCCCAACCAAACCCACTTAGCTTCTTTTGTACTTGCTTTAACCATCTTAATGGCTTTCTGCTCCGGTCCCTTTGTCTCTCTCTTGTATGGGGGGAAACCAAAACTGGTCACAGTAATTCAGATGTGGACTCAGAAGTGCCTAGCAGAGGGGAATATTGACTTTCCTCCATTCACTGGCTGTATGCACAGTTACGCTCATGAAGGGCAACATAAGAACATGATTACTTGATCTGTGTGTCTGTGAGCACTTTTTGTGTGCTGTGATTATAAACCAAGCTTGCAACAAGAGTTACAGAGTGAATGAATTTCCCTTAGTTTTCAGTGCTATATTCATTATTTCAACAGAAAGGTTAGTATAAATTCTTGCATAAAGCTATCCGTCCCTTTTCTCCAAAATACTGTGAACTAGTTTAACAATCTGGACTTAACTCAGATACAAAAAGCTATTTGACCCCTACAAAATCCAAGAAGTACAAGGGATGCAGTGTTTAATTTTCGAGTGACAGTATTAAGCAGAATGTTATAGCATGTTGAAAAGAAGAATCAGAAGGCTAACAGCCCTACTTCGAAAAACCATTACTTTCTTTAGTGTTTTAAAGTCAAAGGTCAATATAACCTCTGTGTATTCAAGCATTTTCTTTTTAGTGAATGTAAACTCATGAAATAATTTTGAAAACAAGATGAAAACAAATAAACATTCTTTAAAAAAATTAAAGTGCTAGAATTTCACAATAGAGTACAAACCTCACAAAATGTATTCAAACAAAAGATGTTACAGTGGAAAAAATAATGCTAGCTCTCCCCATCTCTTTCAACAACACTCGAACATTATGTACCCTTTTAGAAATGTTTATCTATAATACTGTGGGTGCCATTTATCATAATGTGATGTGTCTTCCAAATAAGAATGAACCTCTGCGGAAAAAGCTCACATTATGTATTGATGCCACATTAGGCGGCCCTGTCTCCAAGCTGTCAGGAAAACAGCTAATACAGTACACTTTCAGAAATATTGTTATTGAGTACAAATGTTAAGGACACTTCAGCTTAGAATTATCTTGTCACTAAAATAGGAAATTGAAGTACATCATCATCTACTCAATGTAGATTAAAGTAGAAAAAATATTTATGCTGGAGTAAACTACAACAGGGTTCCTTGCATTTAAAGTTAAATTCAACAAATACACTAGTTAGCAGTTTTATAACTTTAACAGACATTTTAAACTGAGTCAACAACTTTAATATCATTACAGAGTAACAAAAGTCCCATACTTGTGATACGCTGAGTAACCTCATTTCTCACTGAAGTCAGGAGGAGGTAATGACATTCAAAATGTTTACAGATTCCATTTCTAATACAAATGTTGCAGCATGAACCCAAGGAAATAGATTAAGTATTTTTATACTTACAGTCACAGAAGTTCCATGCAAGTTCCACATACTTTTGTCTTACAGTTTGAATGAATGTTTATAAATTAAATTTAAAATTACCTGTTTGGATCCAATTCTAGTTAAAACAGCCCTTTCCTTTAATTCTAGATTAAAGTTCACCTCTGCAATAATCATACAAATTCAGTCAATAACATTAATTCTTGGAGCAGATTGACTGATACTCCACAGCAAATTTGTAATGGTTCAGTGCAAAGAAGTCATAAAGCTGACTCATTAAGTTCCTGAGGATTCCCTATAGAGCTACTGTAATGGTGTATATTTTGGGTTTATGCCCAGAGAAGGTTCCCTCATAAAATGGGGTTAGTCAAAGATCTCTTGCTGCCAGAATAAACCTATGGGCTGTGAGCACAAGCACAAATAGAAGTAACCTTAATGTAGGTGGCATGATATTTATGACTGGACTGAACTGCAGCCAAATCTCACTTCTGAGAGAATGAGACAGGCATCCAGTTACCACTCAGGCCCAGCAAAACAAGGCTAGCAGATCTTGTCACATAAGTAGATGTGATCATTTTATGTATTCTTTTAAGTTATGTGGGAACTTAACAGAATTGAAATGGCAAAACATACTTGACACAATGAATCTAAGGTCTGATTTATAATTTAATACTTAGTAAGACATCCAAAATGCTTATAACTCCTAATAATGCAATAGCTACTGTTAGTACTTTATCCTCAAAAACAAAAGATCAGTAAATTCATTATCTTAATGAACAACCTTATTATTTTCTTTGAAACGTACAGAAAAGTGGAAAAGATATTATCGCTTCTTCTGGTTTCATTGATTTACATTTTCACTTTGTAGATTTCAAAGAGTTTTTTACCTGCTCTCAATACCTTCTATGTCCTTCAATATTTTCTTTAGCACATCTGAGAACATTAGCCTGGTGGATTTTCTTTTCTTTTATTCCAGTGTTTTAATTTTTGTAATATTACTTCTTGTTGTTGTTTTTCTTTCCTGTCCCAGTTCATAATGTCCAAAATTTATTAATCTTTGACAATTTTTAGCAGTTTTTTCTAGTTTATGAATCATTCAACTACTGCTAACATTTTATATATATACACATATACACACATATATAAACATATAAATAAATATATACTTTTTTGTATAGATTTGAATTAGATTCTAATTGTCATACATATGAGAGTCCAGACTTACTCTGGCTATCTTAATTTCTGTGGCATACCTAAGCTAAAACTTTAAATTCCATCTATAAAAATGGAGAAAGATAAACACTTCCACAAAACTAGTGTTTAGCTTAAAAGTTAAATTGTCAAGGAATAAGACAAATTACAAGCAAAAAATCAGGTTTTTAAAGTTTTGATAATTAGTCTCCTTTTCAAAATTAACCTTGTGATTAATTTCCCCAATTTACAAATAACCTATTTATATTTGACAAGGATTTTGCCTTCTGAACTGGAACACTTTCTCTATTTATGTCGTTTCCTTAATAGAGCAGTTCATGCACACTCCTTGCTCTCAGCTGTCAGACTGAAAATTTCTTGTAACTGAACGTTTCATTGTTTTGAAGCGTTATTTGCAATTAGTGACTGGTGCTTCTTTTTATGGCTTTTTTTTCCCTGTTTTCCAGATGTTAAACTGGGTTTTGAATCAGCACTCACTGGCCTGTACTTTGAATGACAAGTTCTAATTACTGTGATTTTTAAAAATCCTTCTGGTGTGTCAGTTTCAAAACCATGAGGCACAGAAAAAGTGTTATCATCGTCCTTGTTTCTCGTTCTTGTTCTTTTCTTTTTCAAAAGGGAAATGGTTTAGAAGACAGAAAACTAGACTATTCAAAGTAGCTTCAGATGGTGGTATAGTCAATATCAACACCCATGTGCATGGAAGAGATATATTGCCAAGTCAGATGTTTTGTTCTTAGAATACTGATAAAATCTGCTGAAAATGTTGCAATATTATTGATAGTACTCTGGGGAACTGGAAACTTCCACCAACTACTGTAGGTGGAAACTCCTGTAGGCATATAGAGATCATGCTACCAAAACGTAAAGCCCAGTTTTTCATCTAAACTGTTTCTGGAACATAACACTCAACCAATCTTACTGTTGAAAGTATTAACTATTTGTCTCGTTTAAAAATAGTAGGAAGATAAAACAAATGGTAAAACTTTTCCTTAACAGTGTCCAAACAGATAGGAAAATTTATTGAGGTCTTTTCATCCTAAGAAAATGTTTATCGGAAAACATCTGTTTATATATATAAAGCTACAACAAAACAAGTTAGACTTAAATTTTTATGACCTGCACATTTTGAATTAGACTTGAAAGTTCATTGCTGATTATTTCTCAAAGTGAGAAAAGCAAAATCAGTGTCGTAGGTGATTCAGATCATGTGATATAGACTGTAAACTGTTCTTTTAAAAAGGGAAGGTAAAAGACTTCAAACTTGAGAAAGGAAGAATTTTCTTTACATTTCCAGTCAAACTGAATGTAAATGGCTTGTTTTGCTGGATGTTATAAGGACATGCTGAAGCTCTCCACTTTTATGTAACTTGTTTAAATGAAGCATAATTTCAAATACTGTGTAGCATTTTGAATATAATTACAAAATTGTGCAATGTAGGTTTGAAAAAAAATCATTCTCAGTAAATTGTTTGATGCTACCTTGAAATATTAATCTTAAAAGACAAGCTGATTGATTTGCATATTATGCTGTCACAGGAACTCAAAATTAAATGTTTGTAAAGAAAGCATAAATGTATTTAACTAAAAGATTCATCTGGTGGGACAGTCAAGGAATATGTATTTTATTTAGGATTATTTAGCATCTTTATCTTTTAGGAAAATAAATAGGAAAACAGAACGTTAATTTTTTTTTCTAAATTGAGACATAGTGAAAACATTAGCTAAGAAAAATAATACAAAACCACAAGTTAGAAAGAATTACTTATTACACAAGAGAAAAAAAGTCCTGAATTATAACGAATCTTTATTTGAAGCACTGTTATTCAATTTAAAGAGAAAAATTGGAGAACATGAATATTAAAGGAGAATAAGAGGTGACAGTTTGCTGGAAATTTGACTATGAATTTGCAGTTGGGCCTACACCACATAACCAGTAGTGTTCCTCATAAAACTAGCAATGAAAAATTCTTTTGCATACCGCATTGTGGTAAATACAGCTAAAAATACTGCTGTGAATCCTGTAAAGGTTATAAACAGAATAATAGTGATTATTCAAAAAGAACCAAGAAATAAATCGCAAAATGGACAGGAATTTATGCAGAGAGATAATTGAGGGTAGACAGGAAGGAGACATGAGTAGCCCAATATTTATAATTAATTAAATTATAAATAAGGTTACTGATTAATACTTCTGCCATGATTCCATGGAAGTCTAATGCTAATTTTTGCTCCATGAAGACATGATTATCATATCAAACAGCTTGCCAGAGAAGAGGCTCAGTTATGACATGGACACTGAATAGATAGTGGAGGAATAGAAACTCTCAGAAATGAAAGACACTTACTTAGTATGATAAGACACATTTCTGGAAATAAAGACATTGAATTAAAAAAAAAAAAAAAAGTGTGCAGAAATCTTTTATGACTGGTTGATGTCTTTGGAGGTGGTAAAAACTCAGAAAGAAAACTGTGGCATGTATTTGGAGCATCTGTGTACATACTGCTCAAAATTCAAAGGGCAGGAGGTAGGGAACAAACATGGAAGATTATTAGGAAGATGGAATGGATGAATGAACAGATTATTACCATTCAAATGGCTAGGTATCTGTATTATACTTGTAGGTGTTTTTAAAAATCCAGTACCGCATACCTAATCAGTATTTCAAACATTAATCAGAGGAAGGACCTGTCACTGATTCCCTTTACTCAAGAAGGCTCATTACAGAGCTTGATTGTAATATTAGAACTACCACTGAGATTTACCAGGCTAAAATCTGAAGTGTCTTGTCTTCTAGAGGAAGAAATCAAAGCTTGTGATTTCATTAATGCATATTATTAACTTTTTGTTTTAATTGTAAGTGGGTTTTGTGCTAGAAATATAAACATGGAGGGGGAACATTTTAATGTTAAAAGTAGATTTCATTAAAATATACTCCCTTTCACCCAATTTAAACATTTTAAATAATTTTAACAAGTATTTAAAGATATTAAGTGTTTTGAGGGATGCTAATCAGAAAGAGTTCAATATCACTGTGCTATTTTGTTAGTAGAAGGTCCACTTATTCTTTTGGCGACTTGGTAAAGGTGTATCTAGCTTGAGATCCATACATTCTTGGCACAAGACCTACCGAAAAGTCTGGTGGTTTTACTTAATTTTTTTTGTGTATTTTGTTCAATGTCCTATACAATATAATACATAAGGATTCCTAGAAATACAGACGAGTATTCCTCTCTCCTTGTCAAATGCCACAACAGTAAGTCAAACAGCTAATTTTTTTCTTGTTTATCTTCTTTCAGCCCAACTTCAAGTCCTTTTCAACATAATATCTTGTCTGAATAGGAAGACTAGACAACGGTTTATATCAAACATTCTCTTCTCTATAACCTGAGTGCTGGTGTATAGGGTGTGGCTGGGATGGAATGAACTTTGCCCATAGCAACCCTCATAGTTCTGTGCTTTGTATTTGTAGCCAGAACGGTGTTGATATCACACCAGTGTTTTGGCTAGTCCTGGGCAGTGCTCACACAGCATCAAGGCTGTCTCTCCAACCACCCCCCACCCCCGCTCCAAAGGCCAATAGGCTGTGGAGGGCAAGAGGTTGGGACAGGACATAGCCAGGACAGCTGACCCAAACTGACCAAAGGGATATTCCATATCATGTGATATTGTTCACCACAATAAAAGCTAAGAGAAAGGAGGAGGAGGGAGGTATTTGTTATTAAGGTGTTTGTCTTCAGAAGCAACTGCTGTACGTACTGAGGCCCTACTTCCCAGGAAGTGGCTGGACATCAGCTGCTGTTGAGAAGTAGAGAATAAATCTTCTTGTCTTCCTTTGCTTCCACATGTGGCCTTTGCTTTTCTTCATTAAACTGCCTTTATCTTGACACACAAGTTTTTCACCCTATTTTCTTCCCCTGTCCTGCTGAGGAGGGGAGTGATAGAGCAGCTTGGTGGGCACCTAATGGTCAGCCAAGGTTAGCCCACCACAGTCCTTTTTGGTGCCCAAGGTGGGACACGAAGAATTTGAGATAAGGACAGTAACTGGGAGAGGTAACAGGCAAAACATGGATGGAACATTGCCAGAGAGCAGAATAATTGTGGGGAAGTTTTTTTTGTAATTGTGATGAAAGGATGAGGGGTAGAGTGTGTGTAACTTGTCCACCTTTGTCAGTGTTGTTATGATGTTATTTTGACTTTGGTGTAGGGAATTCTTTTTTGCAGATTGTACTGGGTTTCCATGGCAAGGTTTTTGGTAGCGTGGAGGCTGCAGGGGTGGCTTCTGTGACAGGACACCAGAAGCCGCCCCCATGTCAGCCAGAGCCAGAGCCAGAGCCAGCTGTCTCCAAGACAGACCCACCGCTGGCCAAAGCTGAGCCAATCAATATCCACTTGCAGCCCATGGAGGATCCCATGCTGGAGCAGGTGAATGTGCTCAAAGGAGGCTGTCACCCCATGGAGAGCCCATGCTGGAGCAGATTTTCTGCCAGGATCTGTGAACCCATGGGGGACCTACGCTGGAGCAGTCTGTTCCTGAAGGTACCCCATGGAAAGAAACTATGTTGAAGCAGTTCTTGAAGAACTGCAGCCTGTGGGAAGGACCCACATTGGAGAAGTTAATGAAAGACTATATCCATGGGAAGGACCCCACACTGGAGCAGGGCAGGAGCAGCAAAGACGTGTGATGAATTGACCACAACCCCCATTCCCCACCCCCCCTGCACTGCTCAGGGGAGCGGGAGGAGGTAGATGAGTCAGGAGTGAAGTTGGTCCTGGGAAGAAGGGGGTGGGGGGAACATGGTTTTAGTTTTGTTCTTGTTTTTCACTATCTAAAATAAAATCACACCAATGCTGTCTTAGCTAATCTACCTCATAGTTGTTTTTTTTTTTTTTTTAATGTTCTTGGATGAGCTATCATTAGACAAATTATGATGTGCATATGCAAATACTGACAGTGCATGTTCCAAGAAAGAGTGAAGGTATAAGAATACATGAGGAATATACCTCACAGTTTGTGATTTCATGTGCTGAACCAGATCTTCACCTGTTGTAAATCAGTTCATAAAAGGTTAAGTGGAAATCTTTAGACTTCTCTGACTTACAACTCATATAGAACAGCCTAATCACACCAATGGCTCATGACCAACTGAATGGCCAAACTGCATGAGAAGTCAATCTATTTTTCACACCTATTTTAACACATTGACAAGTATAGTCTTATAATTTTAGTAAATGGCTAAAAATTCAAAATAATATGTCCTCAGCTTTCTACAGAAAAAGTAACAAGAATACATACATGTTTCAATCATGCATTTGAGCAGGTTTTTTAAGAAGTAGGCTATACTATTACTGTACTGTAAGAGTAAAAATGATGTGAAGGAATTAGAAACAAATATCTGTGTTAAAAATAGTCATCACAGCTTAAATGTCAGTGAGAGCCAGCAGAGGCGTTCAGGCTTCAACTGAGGAAACTGGAACTGTGGCTGTGGTGGGGGTGCTGCATGTCACTGATGGAGCCCATGGTGGGGTTTGGGTTCAGTGCCCTGGGAGAGCCTCGCAGCAAGCCCATGGTGTTCAGCTCAGGAGAGCCATAGAGTCCATTATTCACATAGAAATAATTTCTAAGTCGTAACTATTGTGCAAGAACCGTGTCTGAATATTCAGTTTGAACTGTTATTCTAACAGCCCTATTGAAATACTAGGCATGGCATACATTTTAAGTAGTACCATTTTGAATGCTATCACTGATCTAAAACATTCGGAACTGGATATGAAATAGAAAGTTCTTAAGTAGTTGAGAACATACTAATTCTGGCAGATGTGGCGTTGTTCACTATTTATTGTAGCACTGAGTGAATGTCACAGGAAATTAGCAGCACCTATAATTTATATTATCTGCAATGCAATATTTCTTCATTGTAACCTGTAATTTCCAGTTGCAGTGGTTAATGTTGCCTTTTGCTTTTTGTTCAATACTAGGGGTAAGGCTCTATCTCTAAAAGAATGTTAGTCTTTAAACAGATGCAAAAAAACCAACTAACAAAACAAACAAATAAACAAAACTCAAACAAGATAATGTACTTGCTTCACATTGGCTTATTCCCTGTTTGACTTCATTTTCAATGGAATCCTGGTGTTTCAGACTGGAAAAGCACAACTGCTGTAGCAAAATGTAATGTCACAACCATATCAGTAGGGTGACACAGATTTATAATGGTAAGGATTTCACTCATTTTTTATCATATTTTTGCCACTGCAAGTTTTAGAACAGCCATTAAGTTAATGGAAGCTCCTGTATCCTTTAGAAATTCTTGAACTCGCTTTATCACAGAGTGTTATTATTCAGCATTTTGTCAGCCTATGGTGTTTTACAATGCATTGATCCTAGTGTGCCTAGCTGTCCTGCTTCAGTATGCATTAAGGCACTAGAAAGCTCACTTGGGAACAGAGATGCTTTGACACCATATGTTTCATCATTGGCAGAAATAAATTTGTTATTTCTGTTTCCAAATATGAACATGAGAGTTGTTATCTCCTATTCCCATCCTTGCTTCTTTATCTACTTATTACCCCTGGGGCAGATGAAAACAGCTACAGGGAGCATATGAGGGAAAATCTAGGAAAGAAGAAGGAGTCACAAATGGAACTAATATTTGAAAAATAAATTATCTTTTCTTAAAAGATGGGTAGTTATAGTAAAAAACAAACATATATTTTTCATCATTAAAAATTTACTTTTAGAATTAAAATCAGAAGTCAGATCTTCCTATCTTCTGATCCTCATAACTTCTGAACAGGGGTCTCTAGGCTTTTGAAAGCAAAGAGGAAAATAAGGCAGTAAAAATATAACCGATGTAAAAGATGTTTGCCTTTTTCCCCTTCTTTCTCTGTAGACCACTTCAGAAGTGGGAAAAAGGAGGCAGGGAGCAGTCATATTTCAGTTTTTACCTGTGAAGACAGTTGATTCAGTAATTGCTACTCTATTGTCTCAAAACAATGTACATAAGGCAAGAGAAGTAGCAAAGAGAGGAAAGGGATCTGTGAAAGAGAGCTTAGATGGAAATACATGGATAAGAGTACACTTCATTATTTCTTGCGATCTCTGCTTCTGTGAAAATAAAGATCTCAGACTTACCACAGCCTCTTCCCTCTCCTGTCCTGCACTTCTGGCAGCTACAGGCTGCCATTAACACCAAGGTATTAAATAGAAAGCTGTGAGAAGTCTTGGTGAAAGGGAAAAATTGAATTGTTGCAGGAGTCAAAGCAAGCAGTGACACCATATAGTGAAATAGAAGTGCTTGTAGGTAGCATCCTGGCTAAAAGAACCCACTGTCACCACTGGCTGGTTCAAACTGCGGCTTCTTTCTGACTTTCCAACTGCAGCAGCAGCCTTAGGGAACTAGAGGAATTTGTGAGGACTGTGTGTGTGAGGGCATAGTGTGAGGCGAGGAGATGGTGAAGCTGGGGCAGGGAGTTGATAAGGAAATGAATGATACAGGGGGAACATGTTCTAGGCATCAAAACAACATGCTGTGTCATTACTTAGAATAAGGCACTTTGGACTGAGATTTTCAAATTAAGGCATGTGACTAAGTCCCTGAACTGATTAGAAAAATCCCAGCCTTCTTTGTTCACAAATAAACATATGTAATTTTTGTAGCGAGGTGGGTATTGGTCTCTTTTCCCAAGTAACAAGTGATGGGATGAGAGGAAACGGCCTCAAGTTACACCAGGGGAGGTTTAGATTGGACATGAGGAAAAATTTCTTCACTGAAAGAGTTGTCAAGCATTGGAACAGGCTGCCCAGGGAAGTGGTTGAGTCACTATCTCTGGAGGTATTTAAAAGATGTGTAGATGTGGTGCTTAGGAACATGGTTTAGTGGTGCACTGGGCAGTGCTAGGGTAACGGTTGGACTCGATGATCTTAAAGGTCTTTTCCAACCTTAATGATTCTATTCTATTAGAAAGAAGCAAAGAAAACAATAAGGACAAAACAAAACAGCAATCATTTTGTAGAAAGACTATGAGTAAGTTCCTGTCTTTACAGCAATAATTTAAGAACCTTATTTACGTGTCATAATTTCCTTTTTAGGAACCTATTTTTATATTTTTTTGGGGAAAAAAAAAAAAGTAACCTCTTTCCTCTTCCAAAGAAAAGCTACTTTAATAGGAAGCTAAGAATAAATATATGTTACAAACACATAGACATGAAAAAACGTTATGGCAGAAATCATTGAAGGTACTAATTACTCAAGTTACTAGTTGTCCCATCGTGTGCTCCATGGCTATAAAAGTCTTCACTTACAGTTTGCAGGCCCATGAGTTTCAGAGTTAACAATGAGTTTGGGAGGAAAGGGGAGAGGAAGATTTGGGAATATACAATATGGACAGTCAAATCATAATTCTGCCCTATCATGAATCCCAGTAATGCTATATTGTCATGCATAATACATATCCCATCTGAATCCAGACTAGATGCAGAGTTTTTTGCCTGTCAGGAAAAAAAATGGTACTGAGCCAAACCATAATCTATGAAAACAGATACTCTTTATCTACGTGGAAAAATTGCGTGTTTAGCATACTCAAATTCAAGATAGGTTTTACACTTAAAATAAATAGTTTGTGAATATAATGCAAGTCTAGGAAAGTTACAAAGGAGTTTGAAAACAGTGACTTGTGCCAAATGTGCCTTAGCATAAATGACTCTTTTGATAACTTCTTTAAGTGGAGCATTTCAGTGTCAGTGTGTTCCCTTTTGAAATGGAATGGAACATTTTGATTGCTCAATTTAAAATTATTTTCTTCTGAGATGTATACATTATGAACACATTATACAAAAGATCAGAATTAAACATAATTGATGACCTTTTACCTAAATGCATTCTTTTTTATTAGCAATAATTATTTTATGTACATTTAGGAAAGTCCAGTAAACTTTGGGCATTTTTATAATTTACAGAGAAAAAAAATTGAAATCGGAGAATTTTATAAAAACAGGAAAACTGTTTTCTGTTTGTTTTAAATTTATAAAAAACACTGTCATAATAACCCAAATCAATTATTTACAGCTCTTACACTTTCCAGTGTTCAAGGAACACCATTGAGATTAGTCAGTTGTCCAAGCCTTTGGTCAGAGAATAACATCAGTTTCCAAGAGCTACGCAGCAAAATAAAAACACTAAAATAAAAACACATCCTCAGGGAGCAAGACTGCTGGCATAAAAACTATCCTGAGGCAATCAACTGCATAAATGTAGCTAAACATGTGCCATCTGTGGAGGAGTTTGTCCAGCAAAATCCACAGCATTTCCCTTACAAAACACACAATTGCTTTGGGATGTGGTTCTATGCAGGTAAATTCAGGATATCTGAAGCTGTTGCCAGCCTGTTATCTTGAAATGTCTGAAATCGTGACTGCATTTTGTGTGGCGGGGATTACTGCAGAAGCAGTAACACAGAGAAGCTTCTCAATGCTTATTCCAGTGTCCAAGTAACTTGTTTACTCCTGAACAGATGGTCGTGCAACCACAGCATACATCAGCTGACACCTCTATTACCCTAATAAGTAACAGGAAGAAACACCAACAGGTTTCTATCTTGTTAACACAGTGGGATGTGAAGGCTACAGAGGAACGCCACTAAGTGCCAAAGGTGTCAAACTAGATGGATCCACCAGGACCACAGCAAACTGGTCTGCCTGGCTGTTGTCCTGCTCTTCCTTGCATTGCTACTTGATACACAAGGCCTGTGTTTTTTCTCCTAACAGGTTTACTATCTGCAGCATTTCTTTGTATGTACATCTCTTACTTGAAAGCAGCCTTGATTTTTAACCCATTAGAAACTTTATTTCTCTAGTGTAATACCTGTCTTTGGACTGTTTGAAAATGTGGTTTTTTGGGTTTGGGTTTTTTTTTTTTTCTTTTTCTTCATTTTTCTCTGCTTTTCCAGGATTATATAGTATATATGGCTCAACCATGGACCACAAAAGTTGTGGGAAACAGAGTACTCACTGCTTGAATGGAATCTGTTCTTTGAATTACACCAAAACCAAGGATGGTAAGATTTGTGGCATAGGTATACACGTAGCTCCATTGGGAGCTGCCACTGGCTTGGGGAGTGCCACTGGCCAGCCGGGGGCAATGACCTGACAGACCCTGGGGAAGAGGGAATAACAACCCTTAGCGTCATGGTGTGTGTGTGGGCACCTGCCACCTCCCTCATGGGGTCCCAGGGTACAGCCAGTTTGGACGCACCCCCAGAGACATCATCTGGACCCAGGCTGAGAGGGCTGCACCCGCTGTGGACACCCCACTCCTCCTGGTGAGCACAACGCCAGAGGGAAGGGCCAGGGTTCTTGGTAGAGCCCTTTAGACTCTGCCTTTAATGAGGAATTTCTGTGCCAATTAGATAATTCAGGCTCTTAGGCTGTTAAAACATTAACTGGGCTAACAATAGATTCATAGCTCCATCTATATGGTGTGTTCCTTGGACCCAGAACAAGATTTGGGGCCTCATGGTTGCCTTTTGGGAATGCATTGAATGTTACACTCCTTACAACCAGCCTACAGCTGGCCCAAAGGAACAAAAATGCTGGAATACCTGTGGTGGGGATGCTTGGTCCTCAATTTCACTTGTTTTGCTCAACAAAATTACTTCTATTGGTTTGCATTACCTGTTCCTGCAAAGATAGCCCTTGGGCAGCAACAGCTGTAGCACAGCAGCCTCCCAAAACAATAAAATGTATTTGGCTTGATACATGGTCTTGTCCTTTTAAATGTACAAAGGTAAAAGGTTTAGGGGAAGAAAATACAAGTGAATTTCTCCAGGTAGTCTCTACAAAAGACATGACTAAGGCTACGTGCATACTGCGTACATCGTGCTTACCTTCTGTCCAAAGGCAACCAGCAATCTATGCGATCATTTTGACATACTGCTTTTCCAGCATCCATACTTATAGAAATGTACCAGTATAAAAAAATATGTAAATTCTGGCAACGTATATGTCTAAAACTGTCTAAATACCTATTTGTATGATTATTTACTGTAATTGTTTTAAGTCCATTTAAAGGTAATTGAGTCTTATGTATTCCAGTATGCTGTAGTTTTCTGCTCATCTGAAAACCAGGTACAGCACAGCCTGTGGCACTGTTTGCTTTCTTCTGTCACCTTGTCAGTATCTCAGGTCTGAAGGTGCATCACTGAAGACATCTTTTCTCTGACACTTCTGTCAAAAGGCAGTTTTATTATTATTTTTCTTTTTCTTTTTATTAAAACAGAAGCAGCAGCAATCAAAATATAAGGAAAACAAATTCTGTCAACTGTGTAGTAAGATTTCCTTCACAGGCAAAATCTGCCCCAGAGGAATTCCAAGCACTGAAACAGTGTTAAGATTACTGTATGCATCAAGGGGGGATATTTTATGCTTTTAACAATAAAACTGTGTTCCAGAAATAGAGATTTATAGGCATGTCCAATTTTATATGTTATATATCTTACAAATGAGGAACACCAGCATTGTCACCCACAATGACAATATGTAGATAAAAAGTTTTCCTAAAAAGATAAGTGTTTATCAAATCCATAAAACTTTGACTACTATCAAAAGTACTATTGTGATGTGTAACGCTCTTCAATATATGCATCTGATTTGGCATAATGCTGACATCTCCCTGACCCTAGATGGCACTGTTTGAGTGAAGTGGCCCTAGGAAGATTCCTGCACACTGAAGATACTCAAAAAGCAAAACATTCTGAAAGAAATTAATAGCAACACTGACATTTTCTGTCTCATTAATATTACTGAAAAAAATCAGAAACAGTACTGACAGATTTCAGTTCCGATATATTATACTACACCTTCATGACTGCTCCTTCTTAAAAAGTAAAATTTAGGCCTAGATTTAACTGTCATTCACTTATTTGTTTTTACTGAAACACATCCCACATTTACAAATTGCAACCAGCTATGCTTTCATTTCTGCTAGTGCTAGTATAGTCACACTTCTGGGGCTTGCTGACATCAATTCTTGATTTTCCATAACAGCACACAGGGTCTTTATTTTTGTGGTATTACTCAAATGAGAGAACCTTTTCTACAAGCCCTGTTAGCCCTTCATAGATATTCCTCTGTATCTATTTCTATATAGGTACACCATTAGGATGTTGTCCTGGTATCAGCTGGGATAGAGTTAATTTTCTTCCTAGTAGCTGGCATAGTGCTGCGTTTTGGATTTAGCATGAGAATAATGTGATAACACACTGATGTTTTAATTGTTGCTAAGCAGTATTTATACTAAGTCAAGGACTTTTCAGCTTCCCATACTCTACTAGCGAGGAGGTGCACAAGAAACTGGGAGGGAGTATAGCCAAGACAGCTGACCCAAACTGGCCAAAGGGATATTCCATACCATGTGACATCATGCTCAGTATATAAGCTGGAGGGAGTTGGCCGGGGGGCAACAATCGCTGCTCAGGGACTGGCTGGGTGTCGGTTGGCGGGTGGTGAACGGATACATCACTTGTTTTTTTTTCTTTCCCTGTTTTTGTTTGTTTGTTTGTTTGTTTGTCTCTCTCGTTGGTTTACTTTCTATTACTATTATTATTATTACTGTTGTTGTTGTTGTTGTTGTTGTTGTTATTTCAAGTATTAAACTGTTCTTATCTCAACCCATGAGTTTTCTTACTTTTGCTTTTCCGATTCTCTCCCCCATCTCACCGGGGAGAGGGGGGAGGGTGAGCGAGCGGCTGTGTGGTGCTTGGTTGCCAACTGGAGTCAAACCACAACAGATGTGTTCCTTTCTTTTCATGAAGATAATTTATTGAAAGAAGAATGTTGATTTTACACAACCAAAGAGGATCCACTGAAATGCATAAAGTATATTTTTGTAATAATTCCCATTAGAGAAACATGCCCAGTGTTATGAAATATGCTATCTCTGCAAGATCCAAGATACTTACACGTGGCTGGCAGATAGGACACAGTTTCTATAGGAGACCTGGGTCCTTCTGGAGAATGAGCTTTAGGGAATCTCAGATGACCCGGGAAACTATGTTTAGATGACTGAATCAGGTCCCTAGGTGGTTGGTAAGTGACATTGCTGCCTACGACTCACTGATCATATTATTTGGATTTCCAGGGCACAGTTCATTCCTAAACACCAGCAAGTCATTAACAGTTTGAACATAATAAAAATATATCCAAGTATAAAGTAGTATTCAAACCTCCAAAGACCCTCACAAGGTAGGAAGATACTGCAAGGGCCTTACGGGAGGTCTGAACAAGAGAGAAGACAAGTATAATAAAGATCAGTCTCTTCTTTCTACCAGCTGCCAAATTGATAAATCTCTCTTTTGGGGATAGTGTTAGAAGTCAGATGAAGCATTTGAAGTGGGAGAAAAGTAACGCATCATATAAATAAAAATGAAACTCTCAGCATCTGACAAAAAATGCCTACAGTGCAACAATTCCCAGTCACAACTGAATATGTTAGTGGAGAAGGGGAACAAAGACTTTTAGCCCTTCAGTTGACCATAGAAAATAAAAACATCTTCATTCATGATAGAAAAACACTAGCATATGCAATATGAATTTTCTCCCCCCAAAAGCATGATTTTTAATGCAAAAGAAAGGCAAAAAGCAGCTGTAGGATTGTTTAGCATTCCAAACTGACTTGCCCACTTCTGAATGTCTTTTCTAAGTGAATATTTAGTAGTGCAGCTGGCATTGTTACTGATTGAACTCCACTTATCGCACTGAGCATCTTACTTTCCTGGAAAAGTATGTCACAGCTTCCTACTCAATTTATCCATCATCCAAGCTCAAATTTCTTGGGGTTTTTATCATTTTGCTTTTTTCTTTGGTTTTCCTTCCCTCCCCTGCCCCTCCACCTCCCCTTGCCTTCCCCCTTCTACTTTTCCTCTTCCTCCTCTTTGCTTTCTCCCTCCCTGACTGTCTCCCCCTTCCCTTTCCTCTCCCTTCCCTTTAATTTTTAACAGGTCTGAATATTTACTTTCCAAATAACAAAACAAAAAGCATGGAAAACACACTTAAGTGAATTCTAACCATTAATCTATAGAAATCTTTCCAATAAGAGGAGAAGCCATGTGCAATGTTTTAGGGACACAGATATAATTATTTGTGTGCAAACATCGTTCATTGTAAGAACAAAATCCAAATAGCTACTGTAGACACAGAGTGCACGAAAATCTGCTATTTTTTATGTATTTGAAAATAAGGTATTTTGCTTAGCACAGAGGTAATGATGGTGATGGAAGCAGGTAGACAGGTTATATAAGTTTAGAAGAGGCAGTGAAGTCTGGAATTTCAGAAGAATAAATATCTTTCACCAAAAGGTTACTTTTCAAAGGGCATAAGAGAAAAATGTTTGTCAAATCTGTATCAGAATATTTTTGCGTACATGCTTAGTTAGTAGTACATCATACTCTACTTGTTCTGCTGTGTTTACATGCCTAACAGTTCCAGAATGCTGTTCTCTCTTTAGCACTTGCCATTGGAAATATAATTTTTACATATACTGAGTCACAAAAATCAGCAACAAAACAAAACTATCAGAAATAGTCCTCTCAATAGATACATGTTCAGTATAGGTAAAATATAGGTGCAGTGTGGGTACGTATCCTGCACTTTAATCCTTTAATTTCAGATAGAGATTATCTCAATTTAAACAGTTTTTATAGATTAATATTACTGTCTCATCACCACTTTCAGAAATGTCTTATATTATTACAAATGTCATGTATTAATTCCTTAGTGAAGCAGACCCAAGTGTAACAATGACCCCAATAGTACACATACATGATGCCCTCTAATAAAAGAAAAAAAGTTAAAAATTAAAGTTCTCTTGTTGATTCCTTTTTTCTTTTTCCTTTATTTTTTCCTTATTTTTTCTTAAACAGAGTATATTTAGTAAGTTATACCCTCACCATCCTTGCTTTATTTTGGAAGTCTGCGTGTCATGCTATGCCTTAAGCCATTGTTCCTTTAACTTAAGTATAAAAATAACAAAAGTACCAAAATGTATCTTGTTGCTAAGCACTTATTGTTGCTGAAGATGATTCAGAGGCAACGTTAAGACAAAGTTTTTGTTAAATATTTGGCAATTCAACCAAAATATAACCCTTTTGTATGATAATATATTGATTTAGTACAGTGCATTTTACTTCAATATTACTATTTCATACATCATCATAATATATTAAACAGGTGCATATAGAATACATTACAATTTTAATATTGAATGTATTCAAAAGCCATTTACAAAAAATAGTTAAGGTATTGTATTTAAATGTTAAACAGGCAAACATTTCTACTATAAATGAGGGGTAACAAAAGAATTCTCCTCCCAAGAGAAAATAGCAAAAATACTTTCATGCCATCACCTACACTTCAAACATGATTGCTAAAAAAGCAGATTGTTCATAGGGGACTTGAGGTATCTCTTGCAGGATTTGCTGTGCCCAGCTTCTGTATTGTATTTTGTTCTGTGTAATACTACAATAACAGGCACAATAGGCCTTTGATTTTAGAAGTGTTCCTAGGAGCTACTCTTCAAATACTCTTAATGATTATTAAAAACTTCTCAACTTTAATGTAGAACAGATACATTTATAGATGGTCTACCCATCTTCACAGATAATAGTCTTCTTTTGTGAAGTGAAATCATGGGATGTAAAAAGCAAGATCAATTGCTATTTTGCTATGAATTATTTTAAGCAGGTCCTGCCTTTCCAAACCCTGCTGGCTGTACTTTTCATTTGTACAGGAACAATTTCATTTTAGTGGTAGGGGTTTATTTAGTGCAAATTCAGAATTTGATGGATGGTTAGAATCTACCAATTATTCAGCATGGAAATACAAAAAAATCAACGTGTGTAACCTTCCTTCATGGATGCCTTTTCTGTTTATTTAGCTTGTTGGTTGCTTAATTTGTGTGTGTGTGTGCGGGGGGTGTCTTTTCTAGGCACACTTTATAAATCATCTTCATTGGACAATTAATTTTAGTACCTGTGGGGTGGAAAATAAGACTTCCTTTCTGACAAAAGTGGAATATCAGTTATGACTTCTCTCTAAACTACACAATTATGTGCTTTTGAATACAGAATTCTAATCTAAAATCCATTTGTTACGTAAGCAGATCTATACTTTAATTGGTATAACAATACCAAATGCTGCACTTTCTCAGAGGCAAAAGATTCCAGTGACAAAAGTATATTTTGCTTCAGGGTGAGACTGGAATGCAAACAATTTAAACTCCTTATTTTCTTGTATTACTGTTTTGTTTTCTTTTGTTTTGTTTTTAATTTTGGCCAGGTTTGTGGGTGTAATTTCTGTAGTCACGTTGAAAAAGCAACAGTGTAACAAAAGAAATCATTTTTTTGCGTATATGTAGGAGGAATTTCCATTGCACTTTGGGAAGTTATTTCATATAATAGTTTGAAACTAGAAAGTAGAACAATAAAATATAGAAATCAAAGTTTGCTTTTTACTAGCTAATGAACTCAGTAAATCAGAACTCTCCTCCATAATCTCTTTAAAACTGTTTTCTTTTACAGCTGTCTGCTTCCAGCCTACCAGCCTTCATGTCTGAGACCTTTTCAGACAGTACACTGTAATGTCATTTAAAATAGAATCTTTTAAAATAAATACTTGCCTATAATTTTTTGTTTATTTGTTATTGTTTTTCTTTTTTAAATGGTAAAACTCTTTTAAATTTCTCAAAGTTAGACTGGCTATCCAACCCATTTCTTAGTAAAATACCTTAATGCTTGGATTTTTGGCTCATAGAAAAGTAATGAATATAGCTAAGATAGAAAAATACTGGTACGTAGGGGAATACAAAAGTGTCACATTGTCACAAAGCCTTTTTCTTGCAGATTTAGATGGAAGTTGCATTTCTCTTCTATTCAGTTTCAATAATTAAGTAGTTTAAATATGATCATTAAACTTATTTAAACGTGTGATCTCACATAAATACATTTAAAGCAGCCTCATGCCATACTACAGATATTTTGTAGCTCTTCCGTATTTCTTATCTGATCAAGAACATTGCCTTATCCTCTAATCTTAAGACTAACTATGGTATTTTTGAGTACTGGCTACATTTACATTTTGTCAGTATCTAATAAAGACCCATGTACTTCCAGCTCTTTTGTTAGATTCTGAATTATGGAGGATGATGGCCTCAAAATTTTAAGCTATTTGTCTCCAGATGATTCATCTTATACCAACATAGGCATCTAAGTTAATCGAAACAAATCACTATTCCTTTCTTTTGACTATGGAGTCAGGAATGAGTAGATCAGATGTAAATTCTACCTTTAAGACATCTCAAATTACATGAGATGATTCTACCCTAAGGGTCCATCTGTCAGACTCACAGAAGTAGGAATAAACTAGCCTGCACTGAAATTCTGGCTGCTGTGGATAGATTGCTGTAGGTATTTATGATAGCTCAAATAGATCTACTTAAGTGTATAACTGGTGTCGTGTACTACTAAAGTGTAGCAATAAGCAACCTGGTTGCTGTCAGATCCTATGACTGGGAGTTCCCACACTGACCAGGACATGCTAAAACTGTGAACCATAGCCCTTTAATATATACCAAAATTTGCTGTTACACTGTGACTTATTTTTCCAGTCTCATTTCTTTCATAATAGATTTTTTTTTTTTTTTTTTTTAAGCAAAAATTCCTTGAGCAAATGCCGGTTTTGACACTAATGCATCAGAATAAGTTTTTTTCTGATGAAATGACAGGTCAAAAATAATTTGTCCTTTATCACATTAGTACAGTGAAAACTGGAGGAAGATATAAAACTCAAGAGATTTTATAATTTTAAATGTGAATGTATATTTTAAAAATTCAATTTTTATTTATCTAGAGAAGAAAAAAATGTCACAATTTTCCTCATTTAAAAGATTTGTAAATTTCAAAAAGGAAGAAAAGAAGAAGTTTGATGAAAAATACAGTCTCTACTAATTGATGGGGAAAAAATCGTTCTACTAATTGCTGCAAAAATACAGTCTATACTAATTGCTGGAGTATGACAGAATTTTTTTTTAGGCCCAGTTCTGTAACAGGTTATGGTCAGAGACAGTCAACTAAGATAAGTGGACTGTAATTGGGAAAGATATATAGGCACCTCCAGGAGACAATCACATCATCCTAAAACTGACCTCTAAATTTGATCAGATGACTCACTCTTAAAGATGCTTCCACTGACCATAAATGAAGGCATGGATGAATAACTTGGGTTTAGGGCTTTAGGTACTTAACTATAGGACATTTCAAAACAGGTAAATTAATCACGTCCTTAGACTAACATCATATGTGAAGTTTAGGCTCTTAAAACATGAAAAATAAGTGTAATCTTAAATCAAAGAGTTAACTAGTAAATTGCTTTTGTTTGTATAATACCTGGAATAGGTTGATTTTTACCTAAGACATTTTTACCTGCTTACTGTCTACTCAGAATTTAAGGTATGTCATCTAATTCTCTTACTGAGAAAAAACATATTTTAAAAATCTTGCTTTGGGCAGATAGATTTTTATAGACTCCACACATACACATACATTCATGTGTATATCTTGATTTCCAATGGTACTCGGTGCTATAGAGCTCAATAGCCAGTGGAGGAAAGAATTGTGTTTGCACAAAAAGAGTCGAGTCTTTAATTCTGCTCTGGATGCTTTGTGCAGTCTCGCACTGTAAATACCAGTAGAGTGTATTCCCTGAACAAAATCCTAAATTGCCATACACACACCATAATTCTTCTATTTCTCTCCACATACTCTTAAACCTCAGAGAGAGTGAAATGAAATATCAAAGAAACCTTATTTGGAAAATTCATATTTTTCAGATACCAGAATGACAACTTTGGGTGTATGAGCAGAACAGCATTAACGAGGTCTTTTCTTAATGTGTTTAAGTTAGATCAGGAATCTGCAACCTCTGTGATCCTTATGTGATACCTAGCTTTGGAAGTCATGATAGCTACATATCCTCCATCTTTGTCTCCCAGCCCTTACCTCCCTGTAATTGTGCACTAAATAGAATTAATGAGAAAATTAAGAAATAATATTTGTACTGGGCCAATATTAGTATGCTGTGCTTCATTCTGTTTATTGAAATACTGGCAGCTTCTTTAGAATATTCTTCTGACATTTATGAATCACTGCTTGCCACTAAAACAACCAAAACAGTTCAGTAAATATAATGTCTTTGATTTCAAAGTGTTTGTATGAAAATCTTCTCATCGTCCAAATGATAATCACAATTTTTAAACTTATTGACATTCACTGTATTCCAGATCAAGGTTATCCATTCCATTTAAACATTTCTCTAGAAACTTATATTGTTTCCTTAGCATTCTGTTGACTTGAGTGGTTGTTACTGGGTTGTTCTTTGTTTTGTTTTTTTTTGTTTGTTTGTTTGTTTTTTGTTTTTTTTGTTTTTATTTACTTCTCTTTTGTTCTTTTTATTTCAGTGATTTTCTTTCAGATGTAAAATAACAAAAATACTTCAAAGATAATGTTTTTCAATAATGGCTGTAGCTTCATCCCAGAACACTTTACAAAAGCAATTATTGAGACAATTCTGATTCCATTGTATTTTAAGAGATTTTTTTTTCCTAAATTTATTTTTGTGTTGCTAAGAATATTGGCATGAATGTTTCTTTTTGCTTATTTTTCAGATTTCTTTTTTTCCTTTAAGAAAATTGGCTGCTTAAATTTATTATTAGCCTTTCTATTGTTAAGGTTCAATGCTGAACCTACAGACAATTTCTGTCATTGAAGTAACTAACTGGATAGGAACATATTAGAGAAGGAGGGTTGAGTAGTGTAGAAAGGTAGATAGGAAGTAAGATGAGTTGAAGCCTCACAGCTGTACTGCTTGGCATTTCAGGTACTCTCTCAGGTGCATGATAGAATTGAATCTGAGTCTCTGCATACCTTCTTGTTTGTTCTATATTTGAAGCAAGCCTTGCAGGGCTATGAGGAGGAATTCTCACAAAGAAGCAAAATTAACATATAGGGTTTCAGATGAACACGCCTCCTTTCAAAGGTTGTCTCTTTCCTTCTGAACATTTTTTTCAATTTTTTTAACATTACTGCCCTGATGACTGAACAGCATCCTTTGTTGCTAGTTTCTCCTGTGGCATTATGATACTCGCAGCATTTACTTCACCATTCCAGATGCAGCTGTAGAACCAAAAGAAAAAAAAAAAAAAAGAGAAACCCGAAAAAACAAACTCTCAAGCGTTAGATCTATCAGAAGAGTTAGCTAGGATCACAATTCCTGCAGATCATCCCATTAGATATATGCATATTGCAAGAGTTAAATAACTGTTACTGTGTATGTGTGTACCTTCGTCTCATTTCTAGCACTGGAGAACTCACCCTCTGATCGTTTTCTTTTGACACTGAAGACATCATCTCTGCTGTAGCTGTAAGGTGCCTCTGTCATTGATCTTCTGAGTGGGTAAGTGGGATTGCAAGCATTCACAGATACAGCCCTGGGATATCCCTTCCACGTTCTTTGTTTCCCATACATGATCATGATTTGTAGTACTCTGACCTCATCCATGCCAATGTGTCCATACTGATATTTGTGCTGAGTGGGAGATGACTATTAGCAGACAACTTGTTACTCAAGACAGAAGTATCTCTTAAAATATGCACATCTTAATATACTGGGTCTCAGTTGATCCACAAGCCCTATAAATACTTTAGCAGAGTACTTTTGAATGTTTAGTGCAGATGCTGACAGACAAAATTCTAGCTGTGTTTCATATTAATAAACATCTCAGGGAGTTGTCCTTCGTCCTGGAAAATAAAATCAGAAACTAATGTGTTATCCAATAACTGTCAGCAGTTTATCTACATAGTTTTCTAGTGCATGTAGATTCATAAGCTAAGAGAGTACCTATCCTGAATTTCTATGTGAGAAATCAGGGACTCTGTATGATATTTCTATATTAGGCTTATACCAGAATCTTTTTGCAACCGAAAGCAACAGAATGTATAAATATTCTAATTAGAGATCTAAGTTTAGGATAGCTATGTTGACAGTACAGATGTGTGACTGAGTCATTTTAAACTCTTAACTGCTGTTAAATCTATACACTCATTCCTACTTTCATAATCAAGTTGACATTTCATGTTTGAGCCTTATGCAGATCTGAAGTCTGGCTGCTGACTCCTTTAAAAGTGTAATAGTTGTTTGTGTGATGAAATATTGTAGTGGGATAAAAGATGTTCATGCTGTATGCCGTGTTTTCAAAGCTGAAATGAATGATCACTTAACAAACACAATAGGAATACAGAGTCAAAATGCAGGGCTTTTTTAACATCCGCATACAGTATTACTTGAAATAAAGCTTTTTAGGTAAGAAAGTGATTCAGATGTAATAAAATTGCAGAGTTTCGTTGGCACCACACAGGTTTGGTTTTATTTCCACTGAACTAGCATACAATATCATCATGAAATAGAATACTACTTGGTAAATGTCCAGATGGAGATTAGTGATGAGTGGCATCCCACAGGGGTCCATACTGGGACCGGTACTGTTTAATACCTTCATCAATGACATAGACAGTGGGATCGAGTGCACCCTCTGCAAGTTTGCAGATGACACCAAGCTGAGTGGTGCGGTTGACATGCCAGAGGGATGGGATGCCATCCAGAAGGACCTGGACAGGCTTGAGAAGTGGGCCCGTGTGAAACTCATGAGGTTTAACAAGGCCAAGGGCAAGGTCCTGCACGTGGGTTGGGGCAACCCCCTGTCTCAATACAGGCTGGGGGATGAAGGGATTGAGAGCAGCCCTGCCAAGAAGGACTTGGGGGTACTGGTGGATGAAAAGCTGGACATGAGCCAGCAATGTGCGCTCACAGCCCAGAAGGCCAATCGTATCCTAAGCTGCATCCAAAGAAGCATGGCCAGCAGGTCGAGGGAGGTGATTCTGCCCCTCTCCTCTGCTCTGGTGAGACCCCACCTGGAGTACTGCGTTCAGCTCTGGGGTCTCCAGTATAAGAAAGACAGGGACCTGTTGGAGTGTGTCCAGAGGAGGGTCACAAAAATGATCAGAGGGATGGAACACCTCTCCTCTGAAGAAAGGCTGAGAGAGTTGGGGCTGTTCAGCCTGGAGAAGAGAAGGCTTTGGGGAGACCTTATTGCAGCCTATCAGTACTTAAAGGGGGCTTATAAAAAGATGGCAGCAAACTTTTTAGCAGGGCCTGTTGCGACAGGACAAGGGGGAATGGCTTTAAACTAAAGGGGGGTAGATTTAGACTAGATAGAAGGAAGAAATTTTGTATGCTGAGGGTGGTGAAACACTGGCACAGGTTGCCCAGAGAGGTGGTGGATGCCCCATCCCTGGAAACATTCCAGGTCAGGTTGGATGGGGCTCTGAGCAACCTGATCTAGTTGAAGATGTCCCTGCCCATGGCAGGGGGGTTGGACTAGATGACCTTTAGAGGTCCCCTCCAACCCAAACTATTCTATGATTCTATGAGTCTAAAAGAGTTTGATAGGTCTTGTGTGTCAGATACAGTTTTGAACCTTAAAGTTTCTATTAAATTTATGCATCCAGGGCATGGCTGGTTTTGTTCCTTTATCTTTTAAATGAAAGAACAGAGGAGATCCTCACCAGTACTAGAGTTGTTCCATCTCAAAATTGCAGTACTAGATATTTTTCAAGTGTAAAGTGATTTTGTTAAAAGTTCTGTGTCATGGATATGAGCAGAAACATCTTAAGATAACTGTCTTACTTAACAGATCCAATGAGAATTTTTCTTGATTCTTAGATAATATGCAGCACATTGATGCTTTTCATTCTAGATTATATTCTGAAGCTGAATGAAAGGGACCAGTCCCTTGACTTGGTAACAGTTCCCTGAGATGACCTTCCATTAAAGCACAGATGCAACACCAAAGTGCTTGTTCTGTTGCTATTGATGTCCAGCTCCAAATGGATGATTCTGAGCTCAAAGCTATAAATTGCATGGTCTATCACAGTAGAATATGCATGTATATAAGGCATAAATAAATCTGGTTATTGTAAAACAAAAAGCTTTTCTTATTTTAAGAACTGTAAAAACTTTCATGAACGTGTTTAAATGTCAATAAATAATATATATAATAATAAATAAAAGATAAAGAATTTTATATTAGAAAACTAACAAACAAAATCCCTCAGAAACGTGTTTTGAGTTTTGATGAAGCACAACTTTTTATTATGTTATATTGCATTTGGATTATATTATATTGAATTTAGAGAAGATCTTTCTTCTTTCCTTCATTCACCTATTGTTCAAACCAGGAAGGTGATGTGGCTGGTGTTCTTTTCAAACATACTGTGGATGTTTCAAACAGAATGGTTCAAATAACCTACCAGGAAATTCCTTGTATTCAACCCGGTATATTTCTAGGTGCCCCAGGTACAGAATTGTCTTTGGCACTAGATGAAACAGAAGATGGTGACATGGCAAAATTTGTCTGAACAGCTGTATGAACAGTCTATAGCAATGTAATACTGTCATGCCAGCTTCATTCAAACCCATGAAGATGCCAGCTGCACCTGGTGTCTTCAGTTTAGTCTTATACAAGGCTGCTGCATCTCCCCTTATAAATAGTTGAAGATGAGCATAAAATTTTCTGGTATAGTCAATGCTGCCATGCACTTGAAAACTTACAAAAAATAACACAAACCTCATTTTTCTATTTATTGTTATGAAAAGACAGATGACAAGGTAGCACTGTGCCGACAAACAGCATAATACTGATAAGATGGAGTGAATGACTGATCAAAGACACACAGAATATGTAGCCTTGTAGCCCACTAAACATATTATTGCCATTGGCCATTAACAGGTCACGAGCTTTGCACTGACTTTGCAAGGCCTCAGAACTGAGGTTCACCAGGTTTTCTCTGGGCTGTCTTGACCTCTCTGGAGCTTTGTTTTAGCATGTCTAAGTACAACCGCCATTCTTTTAGTGGCTGTTCCTTTTTTTTTTTTCCTTATTTTTACACTTTTGCAAATATTTAAATAGCATTACTATATTTTTTATATAGTTAATAGCAACAAGTAGTTATGCCATGTAGAATGGAATATTTATGACTAGTAGAACAATTTAGTGTACAAGAAGATGGGTATAATATGACAGCAGAGGCCTTGCAAGTGGGAAACACAGGATATAGTTGGGGGGATATACAGGATATGCAGGCATGGGACGTTAAGAGGTGTATATAAGCTGGCAAAGGAGTCTCCAGGGTTACGAAGAATTCATCAGTGGTCAGTTAGAGAAATGCAGACTTGAGAGCTGGAGGTAACAAATGGAACAAAAAGCAAGTGTGTTGTTGTTTAACTCCGGTAGGCAGGTAAACAACACACAGCCACTCGCTCACTCTCCCTCAAGTGGGATGGGGAAGAGAATGGGAAGCGTAAAAGTGAGAAAACTTGTGGACTGTGATAAAGGCAGTTTAATAGGGAAAGCAAAAGCTGCACGTGCAAGCAAAATAAATAAGGAATTAATTCACTACTTCCCATCAGCAGGCAGATGTTTAGCCTTTTCCAGGAAAGCAGGGCTTCATCATGCATAACCATTACTTGGGAAGACAAATGCCATAACTCCAAACAACCCTCTTCATCCTTCTTTCTTCCAGCTTTTATTGCTGACCACAAAGTCATATGGTATGAGATATCCCTTTGGTCATCTGGGGCCAGCTGTCCCAGCTGTGCCCCTTCCTAACGTGCATGCCCAGCATGCTCTCATAAGATGCACAGCATACATAACTATAACACAGCACCATACAAGCTACTGCGAAGAAAATGAACCCTAGTGCAGTCAAAACTAATAATATCTCCACCCCTTTACTGTATATACAGTAAATTTGGATCTATTGTGGAGTTGCAGATCAGTGAAGAAAAAGTGATGGTGTAAAAGCATGTTAGAAAACATAAAAATATCCCCAACTGAACCCTACAGTGAGGAAAATGAAACCATCAACATAATATTCCTCTTGGCAAAGAAACCCCATCATTAAAATCACACTACTTCTGGCTCAGAACTGACAATACTGCCATCTGGGAGTAACTCTTCTGAAAACTGAAGCCCTTCACCTTAGGACTCAGAGGGGCAATGGAAAGGTGACTATAACAGCAAAGAAAAGGGGGTTCATTAGGAAGTGTGTGTAGAGCAGCTCTAATGATATTGTTTCTATTTTCCACGATATTCCTTTCCTTTCTTTCTCTTTTTTTTTTTTTCCTTCTGTAATAATTACATCTGAATTAACAATAATTCCTTGATTTGACTGGTATGATTTTCATTGCTTGTAAATTGTTGACTTGTCTTTTTGTTTATTTTTTGCCCATTTGAAATTTTCAGTGTAGCGAATACACATCATCTATTACATGGTCTATACATTATATCCTGTGTTATATAGGTAAATTAAGTGAACTGAGATATGTAACCACTGGTCTCATACAAGAATGTACACATGATACATGTGGTATTATATTCTATGGATTCTGCAAATAAAATGTGAAAAAATCCCATTCCACAATACCCCCAACCTATGACAGGAAGAAGTTCTGCAACCACAACCTTTCCAAGTGACTCATACTATGTACTGTCAGTTTTCAACTATACTCCTCTTACACCTCTTACACCCAAAGGACAGTTCCTCTTTCCTCCCACCACCTTCTCTTTTATGCACAACTCAATCCTTAGACTTGTATCGTCCAAAATTGATCACCAAAGTATCAGAATAGTTAAGGAAATGAATTCCTAGAATGGAGTTAGTCATCCTGTAGTATCCATAACCCTCATCTTTGTCTCATCTTCCCCTCTCACTAACACCATCTAAGAACATTCTCATGCCATCCACTTCCACAAACAGCTGTTGTAGTTTGTGGAATATCCTGACAGAAAATATGCCAGATGACAATCATAGCAGGTAGTAGAGCTGCCAAACAATGTACAAAAAGAAATAATTTTGAACTCTTCTTTTCCAGAGGGTTCTATTAAATATTAGAGAAAAATTGGGAAAGGATAACATAAAATGGTAATATTCTGGATAAGAGTTGACTCTAGGACAAATTCTGAACAGTATATATGCTAAATTGCACACCTCCATATGTACACACATACACCCACATCCCCACGCACTGACACTTATGAAAGTTACTGAGATGTATTCATATATCACCTAAGATGTGCTCACATTCCTTTTTGTATATGCAAATGCGAGTAATATATAAAGGTACACTTTTTAAAATTTTGAATAGTCTTTTAAGTACGTTTTTAATCAGCTGTGATTATTTTTCCTTTCTAAGTCTCTGTCTCAAGGATAAGTTGCCTTTTAGGATGTCACACTGACTATTTTATTAATGATTTTTCTTTTGTATTTTAATGAATTTTCAGAAAGGAGCACACTAATTTAATCTCAGAGGTGGCCAGTGGTTACATTCCTTTTGACTTCTAGAGCATGGTCTCTGGACTTCCTCGACAGGGAGAATCAGTACTGATTTTGTCAAGCTATATAGTGATGAAAATAGAGAAGGCTTCTCTTACAGACCCATTCTTGGTGATGCTGGTGCTAACACATAAAAGCAACTACTTTCAAAGCTAACAAATTGCTAGACCATGGTCATAACTTTTCTGTACCAAAGGCTTTGGATCATTTAGCTGTATGACATAATTTTCCTTACCAATATGTACAGTTAACCTTTATGGATAAAAGAAGTTGGAAAATGCAGAGTACAAAACAGATTTGTCATAGTTTGAAGAAGGGAAAGCAATAGTCTTATTTGATTTTGAAGGCTATTGGTCTGGACTGATTCTCTTTAACACTAGCAAAGCACAGGATTATAAGGGAAACCTTTACTGCTTTTATTGCTTCATATGATTTCAGAAGAAACACACCCACAAGGGTGTTCTTGCTTATGGGACTTGACTTCTTCCTTCTTTAGAGCTTATACTGTCATGCACAGAAAGGTAGCAGGGGTCATGGATAGAGGAATCCTTGTATTTGCTGGCAGATACATGGCTGTTTTGGCTGACTCCTAAACAGCCTGCAATCAAGTCTACTATAGATGGTTTCCGCTACAGCAAGTAGGATGAATGAAGTAAACCAGTTGTGTTGTCCAAACTAGTAACATATCAAACACATACTTCTACTGCTGCACATAGTCCTTGAAAATTGCCTAGCTGATCAAAAGATCCTTGAGTAGTCAAGGATCTGCCTGAAACAGGTAGACATAGAGAAGAAAAGCAGGTCCTTGGAGGCAGTCTGGGAGAACAGGCAGCACACACAGCTCTCACAATCTCATGGTGATTCTGCAACAGCTGTTCTCATAGTGACAGTACAAAATTAATGATCTTGTCCTTTTATTAGATGTTTTTGTTTCTAGACTCTTCATAGCCTTTGGCCTTCAGCCCCTGAACTATGTACTGTGTGATACTGAAGGATATTATTTTCTTAGGCCACACAGTTTTGTTATATTATTGCTTGGGTGTTCCGTTTGTGTCTAGATTTTATTTTATTTTTTTGTATGCTTAAAGCAATCTTCTCCCAGCTGTCAAGGTTGTAACTCTCCCTTGACCAGTAACATCACTGAGGTGCTTATACTCCTGAAGCCTCTGTTTTCAACTTATATCCTGCAGTTTTCAAGGTGTGAGGCCTGTTACAGATAGTAAGTCCAGAGTGGTGTCCTCAGGGCCTGATGCAATGGGGCAATGGGGCAAATTTACCCTAAATCGCTGTGGCCTGTGGCTACCAATGACAACACAATTTTTACTAGGCCATTGGTAGACAATCCTCCCTTTGCTAGTTTGGAAACTGGCATTTGCAGGTTATCACTCACAAGTCCAGAAAAGATGTCGCATGCCCTCTTATGGCTCAAGACGCCTAGTCAAGGCTAAACAATGGAACGATTTTCTTGAACTTTTTTCTCTCTTTTTTCTGGTCTTTGCCCCATGGTAACCAATATAGGTCTGAGGGTGTCCTGTAACTCTTCATTTTGCTCTTACAGCCAGTTATTGTATGCCAATATAGCTATTATTCAGTTTGCACAGCATTTGATTGTAGAACCAATGCAATTTTCACAACTAATACATATCATACAATAAAATCAATGATATTAATTAATGAAATCATATTGTTATTTCTAAGAGCATGGGAAAGTTGAAGACATCCTTTGACAATGACTATGTTACATTACATACAAATTATCAGGTAAATTACACTACTACATGACTAGATTATAGTCATTTGTGCAAAGAAAAATAGTAGTTTGGAGTAAAAAGCATATAAAAAGGCAGTAACAAAATCACACAACAGAATAATGGCAACCTACAGAATAACGTGGTTACTTTCCCGTATGTTCTCTAATTAAACATATGCCTCTTGATTAGCTTTTACTCAACTTAAACTGTTACTTGTTTCCCAATAAATAGTATAGCAAATGGCTTCCCTATAAGAGAGACTTATGGATCCATATATACCAATATGATACAACATACAATTATTAATACTACAGTACTGGGACAAAATATTAATTACAAAAATAACTAAATGCCAATTTTAATATGCATAATTATCTACTTGATCTCCTGTGATTGGGTGTGCAGAACACCAGATTCCTTCTTGTTAAGTATTGCTTTTTGTTTTAAAACTCTTTTAACTCTTAAAGGAAATCCTGACTTTAATGTATTAGTGGAAATCATACATTAAAAAGTTACCTTTGAAAATATTATATAGTGATTAATTTTTGGTTACTAGACAGGTACAGGTATCTTCTAATACTGATCTATTTAGTTTTCCTTCAATATTACTTTTGTTTTATCTCAGCTGTAATGTTTTACTATTCATTATCCTGCACATGCATCTCCCACAGTTCTGTAAACTCTCAACTATTACGTATGGAAAACATTAAATTTTTCATTTTAAACTTCTCCTTTTACTTTCCTTTCTGTCACTGACTTTGTAGCCAGCGTATATGTTCCTAGACTCTGTCCTTACACTCTTACTTAAAAGAACTTTGCTGAAATAAAAAATACTATTAGTAGAGACTTATCTTCAATTTGTTGCCCTTTAGAGGATCATCCTGCAAAGCAAACTAGAAGGACTTACTGAGGCCTTTAGGTTATTATGTTTCTGGAGCACTTTTCCAAACCTGTAACTGCAATTTGTAGTAGGTAGTATTACTTTTTCCAAGCTTGATTTTTTGATTTGTTTAGATAGATCTGCCTGATATATTATAGGACTGGCTTTTTCCACAGTTACATCTGAGCATTGCCGTTTCCTAGAAAGTCCATATGGGGTTTCAGTAAAATGTTGGTACATGACATAATCTCCTTTTTCCATAATTAAGGGGGAGCTTAGGTGGATAGCTCTTTATTTACTTCTGCCATTTTTTGGCAGAAGAAATGCCATTTTTTGTCTATTATTCATCAGGTGCTTCACTATCAGTTAGCATTACCACTGCCAAAGGTGTTCTCATTTATCGACCTGCTATTTCTATGTGAGGAGAAAAACCCACGTACTGCAGGAAAAGAACACATAACTGTAAGAATGACTTTGGGATATTCAGAATCCAGGGCATGAGTTTTCTTCAGCTGTTGACGTACTTTCATCTGTTCTTGTCCCCCTCCCATAGTGCATGATTCCTGTGTGTCATAGTAACAGAACCTTTGCTGCAAGGAAATTTTTCTAACAATTTAATGCTCATGATTGTGTATTGGAACCCCTCTTCTCTTTCTTCTCAATACTTACATTGTGTTTGTGCTGGGGATTCTGGACATCTCACTAATGTCTGACAATGATTTTTTCAATGTATGAATTTATCAGCCTTCAAATGTCTCAGCAGTGTCTTGATAATTTCCCATTTCTGTATTTCTGGAACCAGCTGCTCCTCTCCCATACAACTAGGCTGTTTTTGCACCACTGTAATCTCTTCAATAGATACCAACCTTCTCAGGTTGACCTTTTCTGACAACAATATGAATAACTGAATTAAAGAATGTTAACCCCCACATAGTTTTGTCTCTGAGGATGTTATGAGAAACAGTGTTGAAAGACTTCCTACACTCAAACATCCCTTTCTCTCCCTGTGTCTATCAACCCAATAAAACTATCAGGTTGATCATGCATTATTTCTCTTTTGTAAACCCATGCTGACTACTCCTAATCACATACGTGTCTTTCATGCAGTTGGAAATGGTTTCCAGGAGGGTTTGATCCATTGCTGTCCCAGAGATTCAGTAGAGGCTATGGTTCCCTGAATTTTCCTTTCTGCCATTCTTGAAGATAGCAGTGACTTTTGCTTTCTTCTGGTTCTCAGGAACCTCTTCTGATCACCGTGACCTTTCGAAGATAGTTGAGACTGGCCTCACAATGACATTGGCCAGCTCTCTCAGCACTTGTGTGCATACCATCAGGTTCTATGCATGCAGCTCACTGCAAGTTTTTAGTGGTCTGTTGACTTTTGCACCCTTGTTTTTCAGAGACCAGTCATTTTTCTCTCCTTAATGATTCACTAACCATGAACAGATCAGTCCATCCCTTTTCCGATATCTCACATTGACATTTATACCAAAAAGTGAGGCTGTAATTAATCCACAGCTTTAATTTCCTGCTTTGGAATTCTGACTTTGTTTCTAAAGGTAACTTGCTCTTCAAATTCATCTTTGGAAGGCATTGAGCTTGTGAACACTGCTCTATTTGTTGTCAATACCTTTATATACAATAATATGTTTTAAATACTGTATGACTGCTACTCTTTCAGGAGTAAACTGAAAGATGGAACAAAGAGAATGTCCTAGGGCCTGCCTTACCTGTAGAAACCTAGCACCTGACAGGCAGATAGATTAGAATGGATGGAGTAAATATAGGCTTTCTATAACCTACAAAGAAATGGCAGATTGACTTCTTGTAATCTCCCCATTATGGTGTCTTTACCTTTGGGTGTGGATTACATTTTGCTGTTCCTGAATGACTGGTAGCAGGGAATGATCTTCAGCACAGGAAGTCTTACTCATGACTGTTTTGTTTTCAGTGAGAGAATTCAGGTGAAGATAGAGCTGATGTAGGTGAAACTGACACTGAGCTGAAAAAAGGAAAAAAGAAAGAAAAAATTTATGAAACGGGAAGAAAATCTTCATCCTGTACTATTTTGGAAAGGCCCTTCAAAATAAATATAGGAAAATTCCTGAGCAGGTTCTCTTCCTCTGGAAAATTTGAAGAGGTATCATGAAGTCCATAAGGTATGGACATGGAAATTAAAACCCACATAATGTTTAGAAGTCACTATGCCATTTGCTTAGTTTTTTTATGATATTCTAAAAGCTTCTTTAAAACCTGAATATATCAGAAGTAAATATTATAGTATCATCGTGCTTTATTAGTAATGAACCTCATGTTCTCAACCATAATTTATGTTTACAGAGATTATTATCCTGAAATTATTATAAAAATTTCACATATAACAGTTGTTGTTCAGACACATTTTAACCAGTATTCTTTCATCCCTATCAATTTTATTTGTAGTCTGGAGGGTTTTAAGAAATATCAACGACCTCTATTTTTTGAATTTTATTATCTGTCCCTTCCAACCATCTCCATGTGTTTTCTCTAATTATTCTTCCATTATATTCAACTGCAAAAATAATTCTATACTTCTTAATTTGATGCAGACCCTAAGTATACTATATCTTACTGTCTAAAAATAATAGTAATCTTTTTGGTTATCTCCAAGATGGAGGAAGAAGCTTTCAATCAAAAATAGTAATCAGTGATGAATAAATAATCTGAACATTGACTTTGATTATCATTGATTTTCTTCAGTTATACTTCAATGCCACTGAAGTGTGTGGCAAAGAAAGGGCTTCCTATGAAAATAATCATCCACAAATAGCTAAATAGATGATTCTGTATTGCTGTACAAATAAAACTCCCTTTTCTTGCCCAACTTACCATGTCTGAGTACTGAAAGACTGTGAACACAAAATGCTATCAAAATTATTTAAAATTTTCCAATAACTCAAATACCAGTCTCTCATTTTTTATTTCACTCAACTTCTGGACTGTGCAAACTGAAACTCAGAAGATTTGTGGTACATCTATACTGACATGGAAAACAGAACAAGGAACTGAGGTTGACCATCATACTACTGCTAGTTAAGTATTACCATGTTCTCTTCCTCTATTTTAGATGAACCCAGATAGGTTTGTCCAAGGTGGAATGTAGGAACAGTTATGGGAATTGGTCACTCTAGGGACTGCTTCCAAAAAGTAAAATAGCCAGGACTGCACCAGGTTCAACTGCTTATATCTTACCTAGTCCTCCAATTGAATCCAACCAGACAAGTTGGACTCTCACACTCTCAAGTACTCCATATATCCATATGCTCCCCTCTCCTTCCAGCCGTGCAAAATGTAATCTAAAGTTCATGATTTACAAATCCAAAGTAGTTGGGCTGCAAGAGAAAACAAAATGAAAACCAGAAAGTTTTATCTTAGCCTCAAAAAGGTTTTAGAGTTGTGTCACTATCTCTCACATTTAACAGCATAGACACAGCCTCAGTGTTTCCTTTTGTCTTCTTATTTTAGTGTATCCCCATTTAAAATGAACATTCTGCTGAACTTCAGCCAAAGTTTTCACTTTAAAAGTTCAGGGAAGAAAAAAGATAATACTTCCTACCACGCAAAAAAACCACCAAAACCCAAACAAATTTTAAAACCTACTAAATCAATATCCTTTAAATAGAACTTTTTTTCTATTTCTGTAAATTCTTTATTTAAAGTTAATGTTTTAGTATTGCAGGGAGAGATCATTCAGTCCAATCTACTGCTCAAGGCAGGACTGACAAAGTTAGATCAGTCTTCATTCAGTCAAGTTAGGGGTAACTTCAAGGGTGGAGATTGCACAGCCTGTCTGGGCAACACGTTCCAGTTTTGGTTTTTGCTGTGGTCCTCCAAGAAGACTTTGACTTTATTGTCTGTATAATCACACATCAGGTAGCTGAAGACAGCAATTAGAACCCCCTCAGCTTTCTCTTCTCTAGTCTCAACAAACCAAGACAAAGCTTAGTAATCATTATGGGGTTTGTTCAGTGTATGGACTGCTTCCAATTTAAGTAAAATAGGCAGATGCATTTAAATAAATGTTCAAGAACATTTGGCTGAATTACATAGGAAAACTGTGAAAAGCATTCACATATGCCTTAAGACCTCTTTTGCACTACTGACAGAACAAAAGGGCCTCTATGCAATTTAAATGTGATTTGAATATTTTACACTGTCAGTATGATGCAAATAAGTCCCATTGTAAATGATAATGTTTCATATTTTTATCTTAAATAACTTACCTTAGGCAATTGAAGAATTCTAGAATGAAATCTATATTACTTTGTTGGAAGGCTGCACAGAATTATGAAGAACTACATCTTCTTAGTGACAATTTTTATCTTTAAAGATTTGTGGAGATGGCTAGCACTGGTCTGTCATATAGTAGTAACTCCAGTTACTCCAATTTGGAGTGAATAAACCCACAGAAATATTGCCTGGTGGTTTAGTGCATATTTTTTACGGTCTTTTCATTTGTGCAACTTGTCATTTATTATTATCTTTAAAAAGACCGTATTTCTGCTAGAGAAATAGTGTAGGTACAGATACTTAGCATGCTTGTAGCACTAGCAATGCTAATGTTAGAAGAAAGAGATTTTTTTAAAAAGAAGTATTTGACTATAAAATACAATTGTGGAAGACTGTATTTTTATACACTGATGGATTTCTTGAAGTTCAAAAGTACAGGTTTGCTTGCTTTTTGCATATGAGAGCAAAGGAAATTTTCATGCTGAGTTTAAGACATTCTGCTACATATCGCTCCAATTTATAATGCTTAAATTAGCATGATAGGGGAAAAAAAGACCAAGAACCTATGTGCACAACTGTAATTTAAGAGCTTTCCCTTCTGTCAGTAGGCTTGATTACTTGTTAGAAACTTCACAGTGACCACCACATATTTCATGTGAACGTAACTAATGAGGACTGATTGACACTGACTGCTACAAAATTAGCATTTCCATGGAAGCCAACATCAATTACCATCAATGATGGGTCGCTCATCTAGGAGATTCTGAACAATATTGCAGTATAAACCAAATCACTTAGGTTTACAGCAAATACAAAAGAAACATTAGCAAATGGAGGGGGAAAAAAAAAGAAAAAGAAATAAACTAATGGGACTGTCACTACAAGCAGCATGTTTTCTGCTATAAACAAAAAAGTATCAGCAGGAAGAAACAAAACATAAGATTTTTGTTTCTTTTTATTTTCACCAATATCTATTGTAAATTTGTTTATGTTGTAAAAAATGTGTTCCAGAAATATTTATGCAAGGAGTATGTTTTTTTCAAGGACAATGTATTTGGCTTTTTTTCTTGTTATCTAAGTCTCTTAAATTTTGAATTTCTGCTAGGTCTGAGAGATTAATGAATCTTTAATATATTCAATACTTTCATGTTCTTTGGAAGACGTCTATGTAAAGAGGAGATCTTTAAGATTTTTTTCCTGAGCTTCTCTAATTTACTACTATTCTAACCTGCTACAATTCTGTAAACTTACAGTTAAGACTTGGGTACAACATCTGAGATTAGGTAAAGACCTGAGCTACTGTTTTCCTTTAAAAAAAACCCCTGGTACTCCAGGCTGAAGAAGTGCTGCAGCATACTCTACCAGATTTCCATCCAGACATAAGTCTAGGATGCCAACAGATGGCCACAGTTCATTTTTGACACACCCTAATCAGGGAAGTTCAAACTTGTAACCAACAATAGGTAAAATATTTGTATGTTCACATGAAAGTGTTGGGGAAGCAGAAACAAAGCAAAAAGATTTATTTTCTTTTCAATTATATTTTCAAAATTTTGTTTCTTCCCTTTTTTCATTTTACTTTTGAAAAATAGCTGAATGTACAGTATCTGTTTAAAAGAAACATGCCTACAATAGCCAAGGTCAATAAGAAGGGATTATACTAGTTACAGTTAGGAATAACTAGACTAGTTAAAATGGAAAATAAGATTGGACTTGAGTATTGAGAATATGAACAGAAAAGCTAGAATTTTCCTGGGATAGCAAAGCTCGTGTATCAGTAACCTCACTGACTCCAGATCATTCACATTTTTGTTTGAACTCTGGCCAAGATGATGGTTTTGTGACTTACTTATCACTTAATGTGTTGGGGTAGCTAGCGTGGTTATTAGGATGGCATGCTTTTCGTTGGCCAGAAATAAACCTAGTTTATCACATTAGTTCCCTAGATGTTGAGCTTTCTGAATTATTTTCAATTTGTCAGGCAGATATAAAAGTAAGAGCATGTTTGGTTAATATTGAAATACGAGTTTTTATTTGTTCTATTTTCCAGCCTTATAGGAGAACCATAAATTATGGTCTCTCTCCCCTGATCAACAGCCGTAGCTTGCAGGAGTGGTATTCAAGGCATAAATATCTATAAAACCATGCATAAAATGTTTTCCTCAACTTTGATTACAAGTTGAAATATGCCAGAATGTTACTGATGTTGAAAGTTTCTATCGTGTATGTTAATTCCAAGTAGTTTAGTGAAGCTACATCATTATTTTGTGTTGAATCTCAGAGAACACAGGATCTGAAGGGAATACATTCCCCTCAGCAGAGTCTATATACCCAAGCACGTTCGTAATCATGTACATGTACATCCTCATTCAGTTACTGGGGAGAATCAGAAAGGAAGATAGTCTCCTTGACAGTATCTGTAATACTAGACAAAAAAGTGCCAGGAGTCTGTGCCTATCCCCACGGCAGTCCATCAGTTTATACTCACACAGTTTAGGATTAGTGTCATTATTGTATTGTTATCCTGGAAAAAAAAAAACACTTGGAAAAGTGTACAAATCAGAACTAGGGAATGAACTAAAAATTAAGTTGTATGGATCACTCCATTGATCCTCTTGTAAGTACCACCTTGTCTTGGTTTATTTCTAATGTCAGTCCAGTGACAGACATTTTCTATAAAGGCCATGAAGACCTTGCAGTGACAAGCCTTTGTTATCCTCTCTGATTTCCTTAAAGGACAGAGCAAAGATATTCTGGTAAACAGATACTGACTGAATTTCCAATTTGGACAATTTTTTTCCCACATATGCTGATGGTTCTTAATTTGTTTGTAGTTCAAAATCTAATAGATTCCCAAACAATCAAACCTCTTTATTGTGTTCCCACTTCATATTGTCCCCCATGTCGTACCTTTTTTTGAATAATAGTACAACAAAGTAGCAGAAGGGTATGAAGTGTGAGAAAGTTGATGTGTCCCTACACACTTCTTATTCAAAGTAATTGTGAACTTATTACTGCTGAAAGATTGGCTTTCTGGAAATTAATATTGCTTCAGAATTGATTGCAGCTTCAGTTAAAGTACATTTGACACTTCTGGAAAGCTAGTTGGTGCCCCAGGCATCTCTGTATGTGCCTGCAATCTTGACAGTATGAGTTATGTGGGTGAATATTTACATACATTCTGCAAAATGTGCTGAATGGCAAATGAAAAAGCAGAGCTTTCTCTGCTGGAGGTGAAGGAGGACCTGCTACAGAAAAGTAGTTGCACTGATCCGGCAAAGCATGCTTAATGTTAAAGGAATTTCTCTCTCTGTCCGTCCTGTCTTCCCTTTCTTAAAGGGACTGTGACTCTTTTATAATATTTTCTCTTCTTTGCATTTTTACCATATATGAAATGTTTTACATATGCTGAGAGCAATTCTTTGCTTCCTTTTTTTTTACTGTAAAACCAGACCTACCTACTTGTCAAGACTGAATTCCTTTAAGGTCCTCTGTTTTTACCCTTGGGGCTTCCATTGTCTTCTCTATGTTTATGCTTTCAGGAATCCCTGTTACAGTATATTCCTTCTTTCTTGCAATATGATGGATTAAGGGTTTGTTTCTTTCTTTTTGGTTTTGGAGTTGGTTTATTTTTTTCAGATTTTAAAATGTTTCTTCCTTTCAAAACCAAATTAACTCTTAAAATTTGATTTTCAAGTTTCCCCTTCCATCTCCCACTCATATCCTATAGAAAAGTAATGCAGTTGGAATCGACATGTCTCCGTGAATGTATTTGATCTATCAGATTTTTTCCAGCTTTAATGTTCAGCTTACATAATCAAGGAAATTTTTTTTTGCATTAAAAATAATTTTTCCTTATAAATTAACGTTATTAATCATATTTCAGCCAGATAATACAAAACTGGACTCCTTAATTTGGATATATAAACACTTATGCTGTATAAATATGAAGAATGCTAATTGACTCAAGTATGTCTTTATATATTTATTAAAGAGAAATTTAAAGCCTCTTGGATTTTCTGCTGTTTGTAGTTTTATTTTCTATAGGATTACATCTGGCTGATGGAAGTAACTGAAGATTCAATATAGTTGGATATCTGCAGAGCGGGTGACTTACTATTATATAACATTAAAAATGTAAATTATGTGGAATTGACAGTATGTGTATTAGATGACACAAAAACTAGCTTGCTGAAAAATACCCAACCTAGTTTTAATGAGAAGATATCCTGCTCTCATGGAGTCCCTGAGAAATCATTTACTGGGCTTCGTTATGTCTGGTTTGGTTTTGGAAAATCTTTGCTGAGAAAATTTAAAAGTGAATCAAAGGTTGTAGAATTATTAAAAATAAGGAAACTAAGTAATTAAAAAAAAAGATCTGTCAGATTCATGGTTCAGAACAAACCAAATTATTTGAATTAGTTTCTGGTTTAGATCAGAAAAATATAAGGTGACTTACTAGGGGATCAGGAATATTTACTACCCCTAAAAGACACACACTCCTTTGACTTGACTTACACCTAATGGGATGAAAGTCACATCTGCTTTTGAAGCTTTGTCCCTGCTTTAGAGAACTGGGAAATTCCTCATAATTAGCGTATTCTCAGAGGGCTATGTTAACACAGTCATGTGGCTTCTAAACCAAAGCTGGCTTTTGTCCAGGCAAAAGAGATCTGGTCTGTTTATACAAATACAAGTAAAGATACTTAGTATAACTAGGCTTAGTATCAAATATATGCATGAAATATAATAGTATATTATATTCATAAAGTCAAATTGAATAAGGTGATATTCTCTGTTGACCTGGATTTCCATGACTATAACACTAAAAAAAAGCAGATAAAGAACCAATAAAGAACTGGTTTCAAGCGTTGAGGCCAATTAAGACTGACTAGCTTACCTTTCTGTTGCATAAAACTAGTCCCGTGTATAGCAAATTTGCTCTAGACATAACAATTTGGATGTTCCAAAATGGAGCTAAGAGCCAAAATAACTGTTTAAGATAGTGGGCAGTTGGAGTCCACTGTTCTAGCTCATTTCCTGACCTTGCTTTTTCAGAAGTTTAGGTGTACCTTTTGGATATAAGTCAAAATCAAGGAGAAGATAACATCTTGCTGGATTGGATAGTAAAAGCCAGTTGGATGTTAATGAAAATGAGGTTAGTTAAGCAAAGAATAATAATTTACTTTAACAACAATCCATTGCCAATAGATTTTAGTTCTAGAGAGAGAATTTAGTTGTTTAAAGGCTGATTTGAAAAGCTGTGCAGAAATGTAGTTGGATATTATAACCTATCAACATAGCTATCCAGATGGCTGAACTTTTGTTTCTGTACTATGAACTGTGAAAGTCAAGTTCAGTAGTAGATATAGATGCCAGTACATAGAATCATAGAACTATTTAGGTTGGAAAAGACCTTTAAGATCATCAAGTCCAACTGTTACCCTAGCACTGCCAAGTCCGTGACTAAACCACGTTCCTAAGCACCACATCTACACATCTTTTAAATATATCCAGGGATGGTGACTCCACCACTTCCCTGGGCAGCCTGTTCCGATCCTTGGCAACCCTTTTTGGTGAAGATATTTTTCCTAATATCCATTCTAAACCTGCCCTGGTGCAACTTGAAGCTGTTTCCTCTCATCCCATCACTTGTTACTTGGGAGAAGAGACCGACCCCCACGTCGTTACAACCCTCTTTCAGGTAGTTGCAGAGGGCCATAAGGTCCCCCCTCAGCCTCCTTTTCTCCAGGTTAAACAACCCCAGTTCCCTCAGCTGGTCCTCATAGGACTTGTGCTCTAGACCCTTCACCAGCTTTGTTGCCCTTCTTTGGACATGCTCCAGCACCTCAATGTCTTTTTTGTAGTGAGGGGCCCAAAACTGAACACAGGATTCCAGGTGCGGCCTCACCAGTGCCGAGTACAGGGGCACGATCCCTTCCCTACTCCTGCTGGCCACACTATTTCTGATACAAGCCAGGATACTATTGGCCTTCTTGGCCACCTGGGCACACTGCTGGCTCATATTCAGCTGGCTGTTGGCCAATACCCCTAGCCCCTTTTCCTCCAGGCAGCTTTCCAGCCACTCTTCCCCAAGCCTGCAGCGTTGCATGGGGTTGTGATCTAAGTGCAGGACCCGGCACTTAGCCTTGTTGAACCTCATACAGTTGGCCTTGGCCCATTGATCCAGCCTGTCCAGATCCCTCTGTAGAACCCTCCTACCCTCAAGCAGATCAACACTCCCGCCCGACTTGAATGCTCACAAAAGAGCATTAGTCTTGAGGCAAGGGCTTTCAGTTTTCATCTCCTATGTATATTTCCAGCCTGACATATGATGTGATTTTGGGCTAACCTTTTTGGCAGGTCAGTCCAGTGAAGGTCTAAGAAAGAACTGGGCAGTAATTGTGCAAAGTGACCTTGACGCCAATTCCTGTTAACAGCAAATCTGTAAAAGTGGGTGGGTTGTGACAGAAAGTAATTATGATATTGTTCTGTGTGAGCTGTAGATACATTTTCCCACACACAGTATGCAATCATTGAAGACTACTGTGTTCACTGTTATGAAAACCATTTATGCATAGTTACAACTTCTATGTAAAATTGACAAAATAATGAAATGAAAGCTGTTCTGAGTAACTCTTTGCTTTATTCTAAAAAAGCAGCTAATTGCTTCCGGATATATTAGAGTTTATTGGTGTTGTACAGATGTGTATAATCACTGCCTTGCCCTGCTTGAATAGCAGCCATCTGTTTGTCTTTGGATGATTGCAGCTTTTAATAAACATACTTCTCTTTGTATCTGAGAAGCAGTCACTCCTTCCCTGCCAATGTAAGCAGGATGGCATGACACATAATGAAATTCATCTTTTAATACCACTAATGCATGTAAGTATTGTAACTAGCTGTGCTGGTTTTGGCTGCCATAGAGTTAGTTTTCTTCATAGTAGCTTCTATGGTGCTATGTTTTAGATTTGTGATAAAAATAGTGCTAATGATACACCAATGTTTTAGCTATTGCTGAGCAGTGCTTACATAGAGTCAAGGCCTTTTCTGCTTCTTCCCACGCTGCCCCACGAGCAAATAGGCTGGGCGTGCACAAGAAATTGGGAGGGGACACAGCTGGGAGTGCTGACCCAAACTGACCACAGGGATATTGCACACCATATGACATTGTACTCAGCAATAAAAACTGGAGGAAGAAGGAGGAAGGGGGTAACATTCACAGTCGTGGCCTTTATCTTCCCAAGTAGCTGATATGCATAATGAAGCCCTGTTTTTCTGGATAGGGCTAAACACCTGCCTGCTGAAGGGAAGTAGTTAATTAATTCCTTATTTTGCTTTGCTTGCACGTGCAACTTTGTCTTTCCCTTTTAAACCATCTTTATCTCAACTCACAGGTTTTCACACTTTTACCCTTCTGAGTGTCTTCCCCATCCCGCTGGAAGGGAGTGAGTGAATAGCTGTGTGTTGTTTACTTGCCTACAAGGGTTAAACCATGACAACACTGGCTTGGACCAATGCAATCTTTTTTGAAAGAGCTCCTATGATTCAGTTAAGTCAACTGTGCTAAATAGACATGTCAATTAATTGTAGAATTTATAGCAATCATAGTTGGGATTCTTTCTCTTTTCATCAATAAGAGATGATTTCCTAAGAACTGCTTAGAAAACTGTTGCATTATCCCTTTGTTCTTATTATTTAGCTAAAGAAAAAAAAAAAAAAAGAAGAAAAAAGAAACTTCTAAGTCATTTCACTAATAAATGAACAGGAGCCTTGGAAGCCAGAAAGCTGTTGACCAGATACAAAAGAGTTGGTATTCAAACACAATGTGCAGTTACACTGTCATTGTTGTTGCTGAGAGTTTTTATTTTAATGTTGAATAATACTTCAGAAATATGAGTGAAATATAACCACAGAGAATACAGGAATGTAAGTAAATTAAATAGCAATTATTTAATCTTTAGGTATTTTTTACCCTGAAAGCTGAGCATATGAGAAAGAGCTCTTTATGCTGCCTCTAACTTTCCAAGTACAGGCATTGACAAGCATAAATCATATGAGATACCAAACTACTTTTAAAATTTTGAAGGTCGACAAGGGAACAATGGAAGAAGATTTCATTTAGATTAATTTTGAAATGTGGAGTAAGTTGCAATAAACATCTCTAATTTGCTTTTCACTTCATGAATAGTTGCAGTCAAATACAGAAACTCCATTTACCATTTTTGAAGTAATTTGCATAAGCTGTAAGAGAATCAGGATGTACCTTATAAAGTATGATGGACAGTGAACAGTTTTATGGTCGATGCTTTCATATAGTTGCTCTTGATTTCAGAATTATTTGGTGTTATCAAGAACTACTGAATCAGACTCTTCTGAGCACCTTCTTGTGCTTCGTGATGTGCAAATCATGAAAATGGCAATTTTTCCTGATATAAAGAAGGTCTAGTCTTTAAGGCTAGTCTTTTTCAAAATAAATTTACCTGTCAAAGAGACCATCTCCAAAAAAGAGCAACAACTAATGCCAAATGAGACAGAACTGCACAGAAGCATATAGGTATTTGCAAAGGTAATCAGTGGAAGGATCCTGAGAGCATTCTATGCCTGGCCTTCTCCACAGGCTTGGTTTTGGGGGCTCAAGGACAAGGTAGAGCCAGTGCACCCAAGGGTGGACCCCATCCAGCCAGTGGTGGTGGGGAGAGACCCCCAGGCAGTGCTGCAGGATCGTCACAACTGGGGTCCAACCGCAGCCCTTGAGCACTGCCTTCAGCTGAGGGTCTCCCTGTCCCTGCCTGAGCTGTGGTGCAGCACTGCCCTGCCTGGCCCCGCTGAGCCAGGACTCACTGGTAGGCTAACCTCCTGGCCTGGCCTTGCATATCCCCATTCCCATGGTCCTGTGTGGCCATCGCAGGGCTGTGTCTGACCCTAGTTCCCCTCACTGGGCCTGATCCTGACCCTATAGCTCCGAGCACCTCAGACCCAGGGAGCTGCCAGCCCTGACAATCTGCAAATTGGAAATTTGCATGTGTCGGTCCTCCATATGTGCAAAACAATATTCACAAGTATCCACAGTTTTTAGAAGACTGAAGATCGTATGTAGTAGTTCAGAGATGCCTAAAGCTTTTGGATGAGATAAGTGGTCCTGGTTTTAACTTTTTCCTGCATTTGATCACGAAGTTCATGTCATCATTTTAACCAACAGCTCTACAAAGGTGATAAAAATGATATATCATTTAACCTTGTTCCATGAATCCTAGTACTAAATACATCTTATCTAACTTGAAGCACTTCACTAACAGCCACTTCATCTAAGCTTCCAATATAATGGAGGAAGATAGGCTCTTTCAGGGAACAATTCCACTATTCTGAAGATGTTAATTCCTATCCTGAGGTGGCTATTTTGCTACATGAACTGTCTGTTCTGAATAAGACAATGTCTTAAATCAGACATCTTAATGCCTAGAGATATATCTAGGTCTTTCCTTTGAGGACAGCATGAGCTTTCTGAGAATTTGCGAGTGATTATGACTTAAAAGAATGCAAAACATAAATCCTTCATGGAATATAGCTGCATTATCAAACTTTCTGTTTCCTAAAAGAGAAAATAATCTTTTATTTGAAAGAACACATACGTCAAATTTTATGCATATTGAGAATTAATTAAGCTCTTATAACCAAGTTATATCTGAACAACCGTGATTTTTTTTAAAAGTGAGGTTATTAATTACTGACATATCTAATAATCATAATTAGATTCCCAGACAAAGTAAAACAACAACAAAACCCACAACTGCAAACAGTGATTATGACAGAAGTTGAATACATAAATACTTTATTTAAGGAAGAAAACCCTCAGAAATTTAAAAGGATGAAGCAATTAATTCTTGGAAAACTCAGGGTTAGTTGAGACCTAAGGAATATGTGAACATGTCAGTAAACATAAAAACTGATACAATGTAAATCAGAATGATTATTAAAGCACCTAGTGTTTGTAATCTTAAATCAAAGTGTTCTTAAGATAATTATTGTGGTGCATTTTCATCCTTTAGCATGTTTATGCTTTCTAAAAATATACATATAACTGAAATTTCAGAATCTGGTTTTCTGGCTTATGCAATAACTGCCACCATTGTTTTCTGGGTTTGTTTTTTTCTTTAACTTATTGATGAATGTTCTCAACTAAATTTCATCTGAAAGAACTTTAGGTTTGGGAATAGAGCATTTCATTTAACTAGTTAAGCATTCTGAGGAGTAGAAATGCTCCCTGAGTTTCCCAAATGTACAAAAAGCCTTATGCAAAATCCATTTATTGATAGAATACACAAGCCATCACATGATTAGCCAGTTGTGCATATTACCTGCTCTACTCTACCATTCTGGCTTTTAGTCTTGTTTTTAAGGAAAGAGGGTTTTGGATTTTTTTTTTTTTTTTTTTTGGGGGGGGGGGAGGGGGGTATGTGTGTGGTTTTTTGTGTTGTTATTTTTCCCTTTTGAACACAAATCAGTCATCAAAGGCTGGTCATGACCCTCACCTTATCTACTTCTTTTTAATTTAGATTTATAAAATAGAATAGTGTGGTGAATTGAAGGACAGAAGGAATTTCACAGTAAAGATGGCTGGACATTGGCAATGAAAGTGAGGGTTAGCTTAACTGGGGGAGGGGGGTTGGTTTTAATAATTGCTATAGTTGGTATTGATTTATTCCACATAAGAATGCAAAGGTTTACCCCTCTATCTAATAAGCCATGAGCCTGAAAGGAATGGAGAATCATATCTTTTATTATCAGTTGTCAGGCACATGTTTAATGTGTGCTATGGGGGAATCTACACAACTCCCTCTAGGTAATATGACATAGGTAACAGTAGCTGATAAGATAGAAATGGGAGTGTAAACAGTGTGTGTGGGCACAATACCCAAAACTGCCCTATCCGAGGCAGTGGTTGCCCATTAACTCATAAAACTGCAAAGAAATTAGCAAGCACAAAGTTTGCTTAAGATGATGGTCAACCAAATTAAAGAATAACCAGAAAATTACTGAGACACTTTTGAGGAAGTCAAGGAGTCACCTTGAAAAGAAGTATAAAAGAAGCATGGAGATTCATGATTGTGGGGTGGGACCATGAACTGGGAAAGTGGTAAAAGAGTGACAGCCACATCTGGTTTGGCACTGCCAGAATTCTCCTCATAGCATCATGACCTCTGTCTAGGCTTGACAGAGCATCCTGCACTGTGAGCAGTCTACATTTCCTTGCAGGGTACCACAAATAGGTACTCACATCTTGGATGTGTGTATTGACTTCATGGGGGGTCTTTCTCACCAGCTTGCTCATTAGTGGATTCTTGGGAGTAATGAGGGCAAACATGAAAGTTGTTTGTAAACACAGGAGGTGTGTGTAAACAGGGCAACCTGCACTCCCAGAAGATGGGTTTTGTGCTTGTAACCCACATTTACTGGGTTAGGAGTGCATCTCTATGTGACTATGTGTGTGGGAGGAAGGCAAGTTTAGAACTTGAGATTACTCATAGAAGGGTGTTTGAAATCTGTAGGTGTATATTTGCATTTTGTGAGTAGCTAGCATTGTAGTTTATCTGTTGTGTTGTTAATATTGATCCTGAATGTACAGTTCACGGATTGTTGGTTAATTGAATGTTGTTATAATAAATGAATAAACCACTTTGATCCTGATTTGATTTAAGCTGTGGAAGCTGAGCAGATTTCTCCTGTGACGTGTAACTCGCTAAGTTTCTGTGAATCCAAAATGTACTTTAATGTAATTTAGACAGTCTGATTCCCCACATCTAATGACTGAAATTATTACTGGAGTTCTGTGATGATGAGACAATAGGTTATGGCTTTTCTTACTTCTGTGTCAGCTATTGTATAAGGATTTTCTCAGAACTGTACATCAAGTTATTTCTGTTAATATGTGAATTCTGAGAAGGATAAGAATGCACTACTTATATGTAACATTAACTATGTTAGGTATAAAAAGATTTTTTTTAATATGTTATCTCTTACAAGAATAAATATGGTGTAATTAAATGTTTCTGTAACCTGAAATAGTATTTTATGAACATATGTACACACATGTACGCACATAAATAAGTATTTAAAACAGCAGAAGCTGCAGAGTACAGGAAGTCACTCCATTCTGAGGTTCAATGTGAAGGAAATAATTTGAAACATTGCTGTCTCTTAATGACTTCATCTTACCGATTACACTGACTTTACTGGTTTTGGTTGCTGAGTAGACTACCGCTGTTACAAATCTAATGAAAGCTTTTAGCCAGGTAGATAAGATTTTTGCCATGGGTGGTAAAAGTCCATAGGCTTTTTAACATAGGCTTACAGTGCAGAGCCTCAGGACTTGTCTGGGCTTACCTTGGCCTGAGCTGGTGTTTCCATACTTGTTTACAGGTCAGGTGACTATTGCTTGACCTGTCCCCAGCTTTTGGTCCGAGGATACTACACATGATAAAAGTCTGACCAATCTAGGCAACATGATGACAACACCTTCCTGTACTTATTCTTCTTGAGGAAGTTTGAAGCAGCAGCTTTATGATCAAGAGGAACACTTTGATGAACATAACACTAACAAAAAGCAAAAGATACTGTTATACCTTTGTAGAACAATTTTAACTGCATATAAATTAGATTTTTCTGCACTAATTAGGTAGTTTGTTATTAGTCTAGGTCTTCAGTAACAGTTTAGGTATAAGACTGTTAAAACGTTAATTAGGCTAACCATACTTTCTTGTCTCTGTTTATATGGTATATTTCCTTTGGCTTACAGAAAGATTTTCAGTGTAGCAACCTCAGTTACAGGTATTCAGCTGTCAGAGCAGGCATTCAATAGTTAGAGCTCTATTGAGACTGGTGGAACTATGACAGGCTGTACCTTCTGATATATTCAGAACCAGGTGATTTTGAATATGGTAATAAAAATCCTTGTTCCACATGCTCTTTCATGACAAACAACAGATGATACAAGATTGCTGACCTCAACATTACTGAGAGCAGAGCAAAAGTAAGGGCTCAGATAAGTTTAAATGCTAGGCACTGGGTTTTCCATTTAAAGTTGAGTAGCTGTTCCTTTCTTTTATTGCAACTATTCAAAGTAAGTACAAGAGGAACACACACAGAGAAAAAAGAAGAAGAAAGAAAAAAAGAAAAAAGCTTTCTCATGCTAATAGGATGTTTGAGTTCTTGTTCCTCTTAGAGGTTTTACCTTTTCTAAGGCTCTCAGCAGTGACTTCCAGCAGGGTTCTCATCATTAATATAAATTCCTGTGTGCTTCCAGGGCTTTAATTTACACTTTTTAATGCACATGCTGCTCTGCATGTGAATTCTGTGGGATGAAGCCCAAGGAGCAATTCTGAAGATAGATGTAAATATTAGAATGTGTGGAGGCCATTAATTAATTGTGTGGACACTTTTCTTCAACTACTTCTTATCACATGGTTTTGTGTGTTTCTCTCTCTCTTGTAGCTTCTGAACTAATAGGCTTTTATTAACTAAATTAGACAGAAAGGTAAAAAGTCTAAAATAAATTAACTTTTTGTTAATGTTTGTTAACGTTTTGTGAAAATAAGCATCCAGGCAGAGAAGATAAATGTCAGTAACACTCTCACTGAGAGAAAGGATTTTAGATTCTACTTTTCAGGGCAACACATACACATACACAAAATCACAACTTACAGAACAAAACTTCAGTCTTAACTTGCTCCGTGATAAAAATCACAGTAGTTAACCAGACTCAGAATCATGAGATAAAAGCTTCCCTTAATTCCATTGTTTTCAGGATAGACATTAACACCAGTATGTCTGGTGTAGATGTATAATGTGAATATATGCATATAAAGTTACAACAAAATAAACTAATCCTACAGCCCTTTTAGTCAGGATCCACCAGACTGGTCTTTTGGAAGAAGTACTATTTTTCTATAACTTTGATTCACATTCTGGCTATCCTTCTGAGTTGGGACTATGTCCAGAGGCAAAAGCTCATTTACTTTCAACATAAACATACAGACAGTAGCGATGCATTACATTTATAGGGTCCAATATGGCAAGATGCCTTAAGCACATACAGTGTTTAAGCATGTCAACTGTCCTTTATATGGCTGGACTTTTAGATCACTGAGCGTCTCAGGAGACAGAATCTATTAAGTGCATAAAGAAAAGACTTACTATAGCCTTAAACAGACAATAATTAGCATAGGTGAACCTATATAGCCTCAATATATAGCTATTTTCCTTGCTAGCATAACACAATTACACAATTTGTTCTTTTTTAACTTCTCCAACACAGGATGGTTCTGTTAGAAGGTTTTATTTCATACTGAGATTTTTTTTTTTTTTTGATTGCTGAACTTGCTCAATTTATAAACCATGCTCCCTTTTACACTTTTCTGTTACTCTCTCTGAAAAAGAGTGGATGTATCATTATATAGATATAGCTTATGCATGTTTCAAGAGGTATCCTCCTTAAGTCTTAAAGGCAAAAACCCCAACCCAACGTGTTTAAATTATACTTGTTAAAATTCTGATCTAACTAGTTTTACTTCTTTGGTCACCTGTCTGTATTATTTGGTTGGATTCTGGTTCATGGTTTATGTGTTCTCCGGCCACCTGAGTTAGGTCCAGATTGTATTTCTGGTTTTGGCTTGTTTTCTAGAAAATCCTTAAATATACATCTTGCAGTTTAACAGCCAAAGTTGTCATGCACCTAGCTTAACTACACATATGTTTCTACTTAGTATAACTTAGCCTTTCACAGAAGTGTATTAGGTAAAACACATATTATACACATTTCCCAGAGAATTACTGAAACATGATTACATTACCTGTTGGCAGTTCACAAAAGAGACATAGACATTGTTAAAACAAATAAATAACCAGTCCCCCCATCCCACAAACTTCCATTTCCTTCACCGTTCTTCAGAATTTTGCAAGAATCCTAACATTTCCCTTTTCCTCCCTGCAACTTGCTCAATTAACTTTATTTTTTTCTTGGTTATGGATTCTGATTGTTGGTTTGTTTTTTTTTTTCAAGATTTACTAAAGCTGCCTAGTTTTTCTGTCTCAGAAAGCTTGTGTCTCCAATAATGATAAAAGCTTATGCCTCTAATAAAGGTAAAAAATATTCTAGCACTGGAGGTACAATGTATCTAAGTTCACTTACATCTGAGCTGTTATCAGCAGTGGAGATGTAGCTCTTACATGTGGAAGGATGAATCAATTATAAAGCAAGAGAAGATATTGAAAACAGGTTAATTGAAAGGATTTCTAATATTTCTAGATGTCTCTCTTGGCTGTAAAGATGACTGAGGGTGAGTAGCTCATAGATCTATTTTGAAGATGCCTAAAATTAGATAAGGTGATGTCCACCTCCAGTATTGGTTTAATGCCCATGTAGAAATTCAAGTATTGCTTAATGTCCAGTATCATTTAATTTGCAGGCATCTATAGTTGATAGGTACCTCCCTTCCCTCTTACCTTAACTCTTGCCAGTGTCCACACAAACTCTCAAATGCCTGCCTGGGCAAGTGAGCATAGTGATGACAGAATGTTATCTGTCTTATGAATTGAAGTTTGATGATTAAAGCATTTATTTTGGATGTGGAAGACTTGATTTCTCGTATGAACTCTGAAGAAATAAAACTTTCAACCTAGAGGGAATAAAGCTCTCATCTCCCACATTTTGGGAAAGTGCTCTGTTGACTAGGTTTCAAAGCATTCAGATAAAAAGGAAAGCCGCGCATTCAGGACCAGCTTTTGCCTTGACACTAGTGTAGTGCATTCCATCAAAACTTTAAAATATTCAATAAAATCTTTCTGAATATTTTTTTTTTCTTGCTCAAACTGCAGACTGTACCCATAGAAGCCCAGCCTCCCCACCCACCCGAGCAAGAAGTACACACTGCAATGGGCGCACACTGTGCCTACGCTGTAGCCCTTGAGGGCTGGGGTCCCCACCAACTAAAAGGCATCTCAAAATCACTGTGTCCCTCCTCCTGAGGCTGTGTCATGGTCAGCCGGGAGTGCAAGAAGCAGGGAGCAGAAAGGACAGTCTGATTCTAGCAGTTTGGGCGATCAGCTGGGAGAGAGTGACAGCTGTGGTGAGACATAAGAATCTTATTAATGCAATTAGTTTTGTTTCACCTTACTATATTTTTTGTACAACAGTACTGTAAAATTGTATGGTAAGGACCATACCTGGCCTCCCTCTCAACTCCTTGTCAGTGGATGCTCTCTTCTTTTAAAAAAAGACACATACTTTCTCCATTATCCTCAGATAATTGGTATAGATAAAGAGAATCTAGTTTGCTAGAGGTGCTTAGCTTTTAATATGACTATTACATGGTCAGTGTTTTTGACTGACTTCATGTAGATATATTCACTTGACTTTGAAGAACCAAATCTCTTTTTTTTTCCCCCTAAGGAGATTAAAAAATACTTACTTATAAATGTAAAATAGGCAGTAAGTTAAGTGCATGGTACTCCATTTCTGCTTCCTTTTATTTTTCCTTTCAATGGGTAATTTTTTTTTCATTAGACTTGTTGAAAAAATGGGAAAAGATATATTTAATTTCCATTCAGACATTCTGTTTTCCATTCTGGGTCCAAATGTTGATGAACCTTGGCAATTTCCCTAAGCAGTGACAATTACGGAAGCACAGAATCACAGAATCACAGAATGGTTGAGGTTGGAAGGGACGTCTGGAGGTCATCTGCTCCAACCACCCTGCTCAATCAGACTGCCCAGAACAGTGTCCAGACAGCTTTTGAATATCTCCAAGGAGGGAAACTCCACAACCTCTCTGGGAAACCTGTTCCAGGGCTCAGCCATTCTCACAGTGAAAAACTGTTTCCTGATGTTCCTGATATTTCAGTTTGTGGCCATTGCCTCTGGTTCTGTCACTGGGCACCACTGAAAAGAGCCTGGCTCTGTCCTCTTTGCACCCTCCCTTCAGGTATTTACACACATTGATAAGATCCCCTGTGAGCCTTCTCTTCTCTAGACTACGCAGTCCCAGATCTCTCAGCCTTTCCTCATAGGAGAGATACCCCAGTCCTGTAATCATCTTCATGGCTCTTCGTTGGACTCTTTCCAGTATGTCCATGTCTCTCTTGTACTGAGGAGCCCAGAGTTGGACACAGTACTCCAGATCTGGCCTTGACAGTGGTGGGTAGATGGGAAGGATCACCTCCCTTGACCTGCTGGCAATACTTTGCCTAATGCAGCCCAGGATACTACTAGCCTTTTTTGCAGCAAGGACAGATTGCTGGCTGATGTTCAACTTGGTGTCCACCAGGAGCCCCGGGTCCTTTTCTGCCAAACTGCTTTCGAGATGGTAGGCCCCTCAGCATATACTGGTGCATGGGTTGAAATATCATCTCCTTTATACAAATCACATGAAATATGGAACAGAGACAATCAGAAAACATAATAACATTAAGTGAATATCATGTTAAAAAATGAATTCTATTTTACAAAACCAAGTCTGTAAATTCCTTTTCTTTTACTTTTTTAATTTTTTGTAACAAAATTCTGCTGTCATTTATACATTAGTGAACTTTCAATTATTTTATCATCTTTAGTACGTTAGGATTTCAGAAATGATGATCTGAAAGTTTAATAAAATTTACAGAATGATGAGCTAAAACTATATACATTGCCTATAACACAAAGAATCTCATCTGCTCAAGGACAGGAAAATAATTTTACCAGAAGATGTATGACTACTTAACTCATTTTCTGCCCTCTCTTATATCTATCTCAAGTGCATTTCCTGACCTTATGTGTGGACAAACCCTTTTAGTAATGATTTATGTTTGAACCACCATTTCTAAATTAAATATCCAGCCCTACAGTATTCTGAAGTTTCTGGTGCATATCTCAAAATATTGTAACATTGCTGTCTTCAATTTTAAAACAAAGCTAGTTGAAAATAAAGATAATGTTTTAAATTTGATTAATATTTTAATGAGGATTTATTTTGAGGTCAGCAACAATGTGAGGAGTTAAGATAAACACACATTAACAATAATAATAATAAAAGAGGATTGGAAAATTTGGAATTCTATATGGAAAAATAGAAATTAAATCAGTAGCTTTACCAGAAGTTCTAAATCTATATTGCAGCATAGAGTTACACTTCCTGGAGGAGAAGGTTTTTAAGAAGAACAAGGAATATTTACCTGGAAAATTAAGAACAGAATTTTTTCAAGAAGCTCTTTAAAAAGGAAACACTTCTTTTAGAATAACATACATTCTTTTTCAACATGCTTTTCTCCCTCCTTCAGAAATATAATTATCACAAAACTACATTTGATAAAATTTTTAATGTATTTACATATATATTTATAGTTCTTTTTTTCAATCACTACATATGCTACTCAATCTTCAGAACTGGATTTAACTTCAGCTTGAAACTCAGACTTCACAGAATTGATATTTTTAAGTTTTCTGCAGTAATCTAAGTTTTTTACTTAGATTTTCATTCTTTCTAAACTTTCTAATTTTGCACTACAAGTAGCAGTGCACATAATAAATTCTATGTATTTTAAGAAATTAAGATAGGTCAGTTTTCATGATATAGTAGAACATTTTCTTGCAAATATCTTCTAAATCATGCATACACATTTTATTAAATCTCTCTTAAGATAGAGAGATAGATTATTCATCATGCAGTCTATATGTAGCTTTTTCTCAAGTTTTAGTCATTCAACATGGTTTCCTGAGAAATCGGCTTCTATCTGCCAAACTCTTCACAAGAAAAAAGACTTGCATGGGTTAGGGAAAATTTATTTCCTAAAAGCAAAATGTGAATTCTGGTATTTAAAATGTGAATTAAATATTCAGAAACTGAAACTATCTTTTTATTATAACTTAAGCATCATTGTCATCATCACTAAAAGTTGCTTACCTAATGCTTAAGATAATTACCTACTGCACAAAAACATTCTCTAATAGCTAAAAAATATCCTGAGTTTCTTTGGATCAGTGATGGTGTGTGAGCTGGCACAGGCAGGACGCAGGAACAACCACAAAACCACAGATGAAATGCAAAAAATAAATTCATTTTTGTTACCTTGCCAACCAGGGGATCCCTGAAGCAGCACCCGGGCAGAGGCACACAAGTGGGAATGCAGGCACTGTGGAGCTCGGTCCATGCTAGAGGATCACCAAACCTATTGTTTTCACCTGTATTTCAGGGATTCGCGAAGGTGTAGTTTGCCACTGTGCTTTGATCTTTCCCACAGCAGGCAGGAATCTCACACATGTTCGATAGGGTGCCCCTAAGTCTACCACAGGCCTATGTTATCTAAACACAGATGTTCTACTTGTCCAACACACAAGGCCAAACAACAATTAGTATGATATATCTGTTTTTTGACAGCCCAGCTGCAAGTCACTTGAGTGTGTTTACAATCCTCCTCGCCAACCTTCTGTTATTTTCCCACATTGCACCCCATCGCTGAAGGGACCACTTCTGCTGGGGCTGGCAAAGCTGGAGGTGTCCATTTAGGCTTGTGGGGTGTAGGACAGGGTAATTTACAGAGGAATGCAATAAACACATATAGAAAAAGGAATAAACGTATCTCTACAATAATGCTTTGAATCAGATGTCCTGCTCATCCTGTCAGGGAATTAAACCACTCAGCCAGCCAGGCACCACCAGTAAATTGTTTCATTTGGTGCATTAAGTCCTGGAGATGTTGAATGTCGTCCTCTATGCTGGCTGATTCATCAGTTGTGTTGAAGCAACACATGCCTTCAAAATTGGAGCAGTGTTTATGGTATCAAAGAAGGAGATAGTCCACCACCAATTGATTTTGTAATGTTCCTTGGTGTACAGCCATTACCTACTCAGAAAAAATAGCAATGATGAGGAACATTGGTATCAAAAGCACTTAGCATAGTATAATTCTGTAATACAGCTACTGGGGTTGGCATGCCAATGAAATGCGTTGTCAAAAGATCTGCAGCTGTTAATCCTCCCTCAATAGAAAAGGCAGATGAGTTAGTTACAATAGAGGCCAACCTAAGTATTTACATGTTGATCTCACAGAAGTGTATCCAGGGCATGTGCTTGTAGTGCAAGACTACAAAGCACAATGAGCCAACCTGTGATAAGGGAGGAAAACAAGAGTATCATCTCCTTCCAGTAATACATACGCCATCACTCCAGCTCCTTCAGCTGATATCACTCCGGGTTTGATAACCTGATGTGGTGTTATTGCCCACACAGGTTGAAGAGCTACGGCTTGCGCTTTTTCAGATTGAACTTCAATTCAATGTTGGGTTCGCAACACCAATAACACCATTCCAATGCTGTCTCCTCTAGATAAGGCACAGATACTTGTCGAAGATATCTGAAATACCAAAACTCGAGTATCTGACATCAATAGAGGATGTAAAATAAGAGGAGAAGTTGGGGTACAGAATCATATGGAATTCTCAGGGGTTATTATATGAACTTTCACATCTAGACTAATAGGCCGCAGTCCCACCATGCAATCCGTCAGTGTAAACAATTCCACTTCCCTTGCAGTTAATATTTTGGGAGAGATATCATCTGGAGGAATTTCAATCCTCACCATGTTTTGTACTCGAGGTGTTGTAATATGATCATAGGGTGTTTGATTATGAATATTCTGGCTATTTAACAAAAAAACCTGCTTTAGTAAGATGTGAACTCCAATACTGTAAAGTTTTAGTCCTGGTTAGCTTTTTTAATTGTTCTTTCAACATCCCATTCATTCTTTCAATCATGCCATTAGCTTGGGGATGGTAGGCAGTGTAGAACATCCAATCTATTCCTAGCCCTTGCACCCAATCTTGGACATTATGTCCACTAAATTGTGTTCCTTGGTCACTTTGTATTTGATGAGAAGGTCCATATTAATGAATGAATGTTCTAATGCTTCAATTGTGTTATGTTGATTAGCATATTTGGTGGGTTTAGCAAAAAAACGTCCTGACACTGTATCCACAGCACTGAATACATATTGCCACCCCCTCGACAGGGGCAGGGGGCCCATGTAATTGACCTACCAGGTATTCAAGGCCCATTGACCCCGTTTTATCTTTCCCCATGGCCTATATAATGCCCGTAAATGTAGCTGCATACAAATAGTACAATTATATGCACATGCTTTATAAATATGTAATGGTTATTGAAAAGAAAGCATTAGCAAGATCTATCACCACCTTCCAGAGCTGTAAAATTTTGCTGATTTTTTCTATAAGAGTAACCATATCTGGTACTGTAACTGCAAGTAGGGGGGGTGACTTTATTCAATTCTCTGTAATCTACAGCCATTTTCCAAGTGCCATCTGGTTTTTGAATAGGTCAAGTAAGATTATTAAAAGCAGTCATGGTTTTCTTAGCAATTCCCACTTGTTGAAGTGCTTGAATGATTTGAGTAATTTCCTCCTCCCCCCCAGAATACGGTATTGTTTTAGTTACTACCTTAGCAGGCACGGGCAGCACAACAGGATCCCACTTTGGGAATCCATGCAAGACAGTTATAGAACAAATAGTAAATCCCTCTTACGAAGTCCCGAAGCAGAAGTGATCATTTAAAGTTTCAACTGTTCGTCCTGCCAACACATCAATACCCAAGATATAATCTTTAATTGGGACAATTAACACTGTCGCAGTAAATGGAGTGGTATTTCCTATTGTTAAGATAACCTTAGCTCAGAGGGCAGGGGTCAGATTTCCCCTCAATCCACATATCTGTGATGTGGCTTCTTTATTATTAATATTACTATGTAATACAGTAACCTCAGCTCCAGTATCCACCAGAGCTAACACGTAAAATGTCCCTAAACCACCACTTTATAGTTAATGGAACATAGGGGTGTTGGTCCCCCTCACGGTAAGAGGCTACAGTGGCAGCAATTTTGGGGGACCTGCCAAACCTTAATTTCTGCTGTTTTGGTATTTACCTGGTAGTGCTTTGCCTTGAGGTGGCAGGCAGGGTGGGAGGGCGTGTGCAGAGTGGGTGGTGGGGCCAGGGGCAGTCGGCTTTTTTGCGTAAGTGCTAACTTTTGCCGTCGGCAAAGTATTTCTGATGTTGTGATCCCATCTATTTCTGATCATGGGATACTGGCTTGTACAAGCTCGTTCCACATTTGTTTCCTCCTCACCCATGATGTAACTCTTTTTGGTTTTGCTGGCTTTCTTTTATTCAATACCCGCACAGATGGTCCCGAAGTTACAGCCCCAATTTCCCTCAAGGTATTTGCTAGGGTGCCTACATTACCAGTAGTATTTGTGACTGCTGGTATAATCAAGGGTTTTAGTGAGGCAGGTGCTCCTCTCAAAAGCTGTATTTTGATACTCCTTGTTACTGTTACCCTGTCTGGATTAAATCCCATAATCAACGCATGAGCCATTGCTGTTATCAAAATGTTCCCAGGCACAGCAGAGTAAGATGATAAGGAGTACAGCAGTACAGCAAGCAGCAAAAGCACAAAGCAGCCACTAACGAGCACTAGACTCTAATATACAGTAAGGCAAGCAAGCCACATGGCAAGCACAGAAGCCTGCTGATTAATAGCTAAACAGCAATAACAACTATAAATTTGATCTAGCACATTCCAATCAAATCTGTTGTTATCTTGAATTGTTCATGCCCCACATTGGGCACCAAAAAGGATTGTTGTGGTTTAACCCTGGCTGGCAACTAAGCACCACACAGCCACTCACTCACTCCCCCCTGCCCCGTCGATTAGCAATATGTGCTACAGTATCTTGCAGCCTATGGCACTACTCTCCTTGGGTAGTAATTACTTCTTGCGCGGTCGCCTTTGCATCTTTTAAAGTCCTGACTTCCTTTTCCAATTCTCTCATTTTGCTCCATAATGCAATGACTTCACGGTCAAGAGCTCTAAGACCGGTAACTAATAACCATCCCAATCTCCCTGCTAACTTGTGAGAAGAATCTGATGCTGCTTTCTATGGCAATCTGCACATAGCCGTTTCAATTGTCTGGGGGGTAACCACCTCCCTGCCATCTATTTCAGGCCATGCTTCCAGCAGAGTTCATGTAGCCAGGAAAGTGGCCATGGGGGTCCAGTGCTCAGTACTGGGCCATCCTGGAATATGGGGAGTCATCACTGTGGCCTCCCCAGTCCCTGACTTTTTTGCCAGCCACAGCATGGCTGTTCTTGGATCCTGCCAGCTATGCTAAATGTGTAAGCTGGCACCTGCAGGACGCAGGAACAACTACAAAACCATGGATGAAATGCAAACAGTAAATTTATTTTTGTTACCTCACCAACCAGGGGATCCCTGAAGCAGCACTTGGGCAGAGGCACACAGGTGGGAATGCAGGCACTGTGGAGCTCGGTCCATGCTAGAGGATCACTGAACCTGCTGTTTTCACCTGTATTTCAGGGATTCACGCAGGTGTAATTTACCACTGTGCTTTGATCTTTCCCACAGCAGGCAGGAATCTCAAGCATGTTCGATAGGGTGCCCCTAAGTCTACCACAGGCCTATGTTATCTAAACACAGATGTTCTACTTGTCCAACACACAAGGCCAAACAACAATTAGTATGATATATCTGTTTTTCGACAGCCCAGCTGCAAGTCACTTGAGCGTGTTTACAGTCCTCCTCTCCAACCTTCCATTATTTTCCCACAGATGGCAATGTGACTCAATGTCCTTTATTTCTTTTGCAACTGATAAAAAAGACAACTCTAATTTTGGAAGATGAGGAAGAGGGATACAAATACTGCTATAATCCTGTAGTGGAAGTATAACTTCTCAATTTCTGTTTTATGCAATATACCTTTGGAGTAATTAGCTGGATAAAGTCTTAATTCTCACTTTTATTTCATCTTAGATGAAGTGATTTCTCTCAAAATTATAAGTAGTATTGTTTGTTAAAATGGTTCTATAATGCTGAAGTTCACACAATTTGATTGTACACTTTTTGCATCTTTTCAATATTCTTAATACACTTCAGTTTTGTCTTCCCAATAATCACTTGAGCAAGTATTATTACTCCTAGTTGTGCAGTAGTAAATTAACACACATATTTTGATGTTTAGCTTGAGACATAAGTAATCATAAAGAAAAAGAAAAATAATTGTATCTGTTTAATTGCTTTCCCAAGTGAAAGAGATCATTTCTATGGTAACACACAAAGATCTTGTCATACAGACGTACACAAGCAAGACAGTAGATGAATCATGAGAAAAAAAAAGTCTGTTGTCAGTCAAATAATCTACTAAAGTTACTACTACAGCTCAGTTTTGTTATTGCAGCCCTCTCACCATTTTTTTATTATTTTTCCCATTTATGTTCAGTTGCAAAACTTCTTAGAAGCACTGTAGAATATTTTTTTAGTATGTACTCTATTTACGTACTGTCCTATATCTGATGGTTCCCTCATGAATAAGACAATGGCAACAACTGTTATCTTTTTTAATTCAGGAAAAAATAATTTAATTCTTCCTATTTTAAAACCATGTATCAAAGCTTATTTGACATTGTTACCTTATGTCATTGTTATACTTATGATTCACATAGAGTTCTGAGGCTAACAAATATAAAACAAGCCTTAAAAACGTACACTTGGATCATTATCAGTTTATCTGCTAGCAGACTGAAAATACTGTGCCCCATTCCATGTGTGGAATTTATGAAGATATCATATGATGCAAAAAAAAGACACATTTGAAAACTTACTTCTTTAGGTATAGCATCGTTGAATGTATACAATTAGTATGTAGAAATACATTTTGAATTTATCTATCTTTTGCATTTTATCAGTAATAAAATAATTCTGTTTGAAGATGTGAAAAATATGGGTAGCGGTAAGTAATGGTGACAGACTCTGTAGAGTTCTTGAAGCTAAACCTCATGCAGTTTCATTCACATTATTTTATGGTAGTGTTCCCTGGAATTAACTTGCCTCAGAACTACGCGTTGTACTGTCTTGGAACGAAATAGCTGAAGTTGTCCAAACAGCCAAGGAACGAGCTAACAGCTAAGCAAGGGTCCAGTTCAAACAACCAAAGCTCACTCACTGGTCCTCTTTATCAGTGTAGATGCATCCAGAAGTTTTATTTCTTGTATTCTATTTATTTATGTACTTGAAATTTATGTATATGTAAACATATAGGTATATATATAAATTTGGTAAAAATTATAATTTTCTAATGAAAAACAACTTTTTTTTAGTGGTTCAATCAAGTATAATCATCTGACAAGTGAATGAAATGAGACATATAATTTAAAATAAAGATTAGTCTTCACTTTTTGGACAAAGCAAAGATATTAAAAATGTTCCCTTGCAGGATAGATCCTCACTCTGCCCACGAGTGCAATAGAGCAATGACTTTGAGGTGACCTGGAAGTAATAATTAGCAGGACTTAATTGTCCATGCTTAGGTATCTAGAGTCATGTTAAGTTCTATAGGTCTTGCCTCCAGTAGCTGCTCAAAAAAAACTTCTGGCTGTGTGACAGCCCTGTGTCGTATCTGCCAGTTATATGGCTATCTCAGTCTGAGGTGTCTCAAGCAGCACTAGACAATTATGTTTAAAAATCTAAAACCTGCTGAATCTACTTCCTGTGGTAGGATTCAGGTCATACATCTCAGGGTATGTATTTAGTTGTTAGGGGGAAGGTGTCTAAACTTGTATTAAATCAGTAGAAATACAGACATGGATTTATTTACACAAAACTAAACAATCCTGAAGGTCACCTTATACATCTGTCCAGGATGAGTGAAAATGATGACACATGACTTAGAGGAGATCTGTGTCGTTCAGGAATCTGGAGGCCAGGAAGAATATCCCACAGGTTCTAAAATGACACTGGAGTCCTATATTCGGGCAAGTGGGTGAGGCCTTAGTCAACAGTTGAATCTGTTGACAGTTGTGGAATTTTAAACACCCACCACATATGTAAGAAACTAAATTTAGGTGAATTAATTTGGAACTCAGTCTGATCTCTAGGGAAAGAGTAACTAACATCTGCTGCGATGATATCCCACAGGACTTTAGTGCTTGCTTTATCTTTGTGAAGTTATGCTAGCTGGCACACTGGAGGAACTGTAGAGAACTTTTTTTACTAAATATGCAGAAGATAGAGAGGAGATCCATAAACCAATTAAAGCTTCTCTCCCCTTTTGTCTCCTAACTCTGAAACAATGAGAAGGGAATGTTGAATCCACCAGGTCTCTTAAGCAGGGATGCTAGAAGACAAGTGTGCTGTTTCACATAGCTTTGTGTTGTTCTTTAAGGATGTGTGTACCTTTGCTATGTCCTAGTTGTGGGTTGGTTATACTCTCTGAATCCCACACTGATGTCCTCCTCTTAAGTATCCAGACTAGGACAGCTATTGCAGCTACTGTGGTCTCTTCCTAACCAGCTGTCAGGATTATTTTTTTCAGAGAGACATGAGTAAGAACCCAGACCTGTTCCTAGTGTGAGGTCAGGATGTAGTTAAGCACCTATGGAATAGTAGGTCACATCCCTTACCTTGCAGTATAGACACAACCAGCATGAAACAGATCTAGCATTTAAATATATACTACATACCTTTTTGGTATTTCTGTTATCCTTCCACCTAAAGCATCAAAAAGATTGCATAAACGTGGGGCTTCCACTATTTAAAAAATATATCATGTTAAGTTTTCGAATCCAAGATTTAGAAACTTTTCACTGGGTAATTGTATAGCTGTGATAGGTGAAAGGAGAGCAAGCAAAGAAGACAGAGTGAAATACAGAGATGAAAAGAGATGATTAAGACATTTTTTATTTTGGGCTTGATTCTATAGCCCTGGAGAATCTTATGCTTCTTTAATGAATGTTGCTGCATAGCCATCTTACTCCTGCCTAATGAGAAGAATAGGTCCAGAGAGATCAGTTCAGAGATAAGTGCTTCAAAGATAGGTTGCATTTAAAGTTATTTTCCCCTCAGCTTCCCTAGTCTGTCTCCATGGCATTTTTTTCTTCTGTCATCTAGTATTCTTGAGCATGAACTATAGGAAAGGCTTTAAATTAACAGTCACATTATGCAAAGAAATATTTCTTGGCCAACTTTTTCAAAGAAATATGGTTCCCTGCACTTAATATTTCTGTCCGTATTTAATGTCTCTCTTCTATTAGTTTTTGCTTCCTGTTCCACTACCTGCTTGTTTCACTGTAGTGTCAACTGGCAACTTATATTTCTAGTGGCCAGGCAGCACCAGTGGTTAAGCAGTATACGTCTTCTGAACCTATAAGGAGATTCTCCATTCCCTTCCTGCTCCGTTTTGTATGCAGAAGAATTGTGCTTTTGTGTAATCTGTAGTCAGGAAATACTTCAGATACTCTGTATGGAAATGTGATTTATTGTTCAGTTACAGTCTCTCTCTCAGCTCCCTAATTAATATCAGAGTTGTATCCCTATCTGAGAGTTACACAGAGACATGCAAAAAAGCATATAAATATATGAAGAATTGTATCTTTTCAAATACTTTAAAAATAAAGAGGAAAATCTTACCTTTACAATAATTGTCATCATCAACATCCTGTAGACAAACAAACCCAAGAAAGAAACCCAAGAATAAATCTAACTAGAAAGGATTTATGAACTCTTTTCTAATGGTAATTTGGATAGTTAATTTGACAGCTGCAGATTTCAAGATATATTGCTTGTATATTGCTTTTAAGACAGCTACTTTTTTTTTTTTCCCCCCAGGGGGAATACAGTGCTGCTGTTACATACTAAATTCTGATTCATCCAAAGACATTAATTAACCTTAGGCTACCCAGGCATATATTGACCCACAGGTACATTGGTAATTTTGTCATTTGAGAGTTTGTCTACATGAGGGAGCAAAGCTGTACCTTTCATTAACAATTCCTGTAAGTGACACTTTCAGTATACAGTAATACTGGAAATGGCATTTTTAGGCTGGAAATGCTGATCTGCTAGCTTCTATAAAATCATTCTCAAAAGTACTGTCTTAAAAAGGCACTAGTTCTGGGAATGACTACTTAATTGCAGGACTTAAAGGGCTAGCATGAACAGAACTTGAACTACAAAAAAGGTTAGCTCTCTTAGGGAGTTTTGGACTTACCATAAAATGCCATCTGCCTAGTCTTCTCTTGTATGATAACATAAGTTATCAAAGTATGATTATGTCTAAGACTCCTAAAACTTCTATAAAATATTAATTTGCAATATTTTATATTTTATCACTTGTTAATGTACTGTAATCTTTTAAAAACAATTGTTTACAATGCCATCTTAAAACTTTTTTAATTTTTTACATATTTACTCTTACTGTATTAAGATAATTGCATTAAGAAAAAGTGGTGTATTGCAGTCTGACTTTTTTTTACACAGGTCTTGCAGTGACAACATGTTACCATGACACTTGTGTTTAATGACAAAAATATCAGACTCTTCAGAATATCACCACCTGTTTGCCATCCACACTACTGCAGCTGCAAGTCAGTCTGTCTCTCACAATAAGAGATTTTGGATGTAGATCTATTTTCTGTGATGCAAGGGATCTTGCCCACAGTCAGTGAAAAACTCCAGAAAGCAGAGGCAGCTGATCACCACTATGAAGACCTAATAATTTGCAACAAATCTTTAACCTGTGACAAAAGTTCATGTTGTAGAAAACTAGAAAAAGTTAATCAAATCCAGGGAAGCCCACAGACATATATAATATAATATACAATTTGTCATTGTGCCTTACTGGTGTAATCATACTGTACGCCGTTGTACTCATAGTGTAGCTGGCTGGATTGAACCTGGTACATTTCCTATGAAAGACAAATGTCAGGAAAATGTTTCATTCTATGTGTCTATTCTATTCTCAGTGAACATTTCTACTTAATTCTGTCCTCCTTTTTTTTTCTTTCTTTTTTTTCTTTTTTCCTTTTCCTTTTTCTTTTTTTTTCCTTCTCCCCATCCTTCTCCCAACCCCCACCTCCCCCTCCCCCCAGAATGGAGAATCATGAACTTTGGGGAAAAAGAGTTCTAGTTCTTCCCATGAGTGTGACTGCATTTGCTTTCTTGGATTTACTCTGTGCTGATGGCCATGGCCAAAGGCAAGTAAAGAGATCAAAGGGAGATAAGAGTTTGCAGGGAACCTGGAGAATGAGGGAAGAGTGTACTTGCTGAAGATAACTCACAAGGAAGGAGAAATGGGTAAGAAAGGAAAGAGTCACTAAGTTCTTCCTGGACTGGGAGGGAAAATTATAGATAACTACAGTCTAACTGTGACAAAGTTGAGGATACAAGAATGTGGAACTACTGGGGTTGTTTACGTGGAAAAAAGAAGAAAGGGGGAATCTGAATGGATCTGCACTGAGGTACATAAATGATGACTACTGGCAGTGCATCTAGCTTCTGACAGGTAGTGTGTGCATGTATTTGTGTGTGTGTTTGTGTGTGTGTCTGCACAAAATGGTCATGTGAGCAAAATCAGAAAAAATATTTAATTAATACAGCCATGTTCTCTGACAGCATGTGTAGTGGAAATGACCTGACTGAAAGAGAGCCAGGGAAGACCAACACAGGATGTATTCTGATATTCTGCTGCTTTGGAGATAGCTGGTAGTTCATTTCTGTCAGCTGAGATAGAAAACATGGACCATTGCTGGTAAATCCTGGTCATTTTCTTAGTGGATATATAACAATGTAGCACAGCAAACAGAGATCAGCAGAGACACAGGATGGTAGAGACAGCTAACATCATTGCAGCAGTTGACTCAAAGGTCCCCACAATCTTTACTGAAGACTGTACAGGAATTTCAGTGATGCACTACATGGCATGGTCCCTAACACCAGCTGGAACAGTCGACTCTAGCACATCAGAGGGCTTGACTCAGGCAGACCACACATAGAGGGTGCTGCTACCCAGATCTCAGGTTGTAGGTAGAGATGATGCTGCAAAAAAGGCTAGTAGTATCCTGGGCTGCATTAGGCAAAGTATTGCCAGCAGGTCAAGGGAGGTGATCCTTCCCATCTACCCACCACTGTCAAGGCCAGATCTGGAGTACTGTGTCCAGCTCTGGGCTCCTCAGTACAAGAGAGATATGGACAGTATACCGGAGAGAGTCCAGCAAAGGGCCACACAGATGATTAAGTGACTGGACCATCTCTCCTATGAGGAAAGGCTGAGAGATCTGGGACTGCGTAGTCTAGAGAAGAGAAGGCTCATGGGGGATCTTATCAATGTGTATAAATACCTGAAGGGAGGCTGCAAAGAGGACAGAGCCAGGCTCTTTTCAGTGGTGCCCAGTGACAGGACCAGAGGCAATGGCCACAAACTGAAATATCAGGAACATCAGGAAACAGTTTTTCACTGTGAGAATGGCTGAGCCCTGGAACAGGTTTCCCAGAGAGGTTGTGGAGTTTCCCTCCTTGGAGATACTCAAAATCCATCTGGATATCATCCTGGGCAGTCTGCTCTAGGTGGCCCTGCTTGAGCAGGGTGGTTGGACCAGATGACCTCCAGAGTTCCCTTCCAACATCAACCATTCCGTGATTATGTGAAAAGGATTGAGACTGGATACATCATCTTCGGCAGGACAGCAACAGCTCATTCTCCTCCTCTAGTTGTTCAATCACCGAAGAGGAGCAGTGTCCTGGCAACAATAGAGGAAGATGACCTCCCTTTGAGGGACCTGTCAGAGTCAACTGAACCTCAGCCAACAGTACAAAGAGAAGGAAGGTGATATTGCTGGAAGCTATTTCCTCTGGGGGATAGAGATGCCAACCTGACAATGTGTCTGGAGATTTGCTGCTTAGTAGCTGTTCAGTTCTAGAGATACTGAGGAGAGGCTGCTGAGCCTTGTCTTCCCTTTGGACTCCTACCACATGGTATTTACCCATGTGAGCAACAACAACACTGCCAGGAGAGACCTTGAGAGCATCAGAAGTGACTAAACTGTTACTGAAGTGTCCAGGGGTTCAGCTGGTGTCTCCTCAGTCCTGCTGATGAAGGGGAAAGGCTTGAGGGGGAGAGGATAGATACTGTAGTTCAATATCTGGCTGCACAGCTAGTGCTGTGTCCTGGTTTTGGCTGGGATAGAGTTAATTCCCTTCCTAGTAGCTGGAACAGTGCTGTGTTTTGGATTTAGAATGAGAATAATGTTGATAACACACCAATGTTTTAGTTGCTGCTAAGTAGCGCTTACACTAGTCAAGGACTTTTCAGTTTCCCATGCTCTACCAACAGAGAAGGCTGGAGGTGCACAAGAAGCTGGGAGGGGGCACAGCCAGGACAGCTGACCCAAACTGACCAAAGGGATATTCCATATCATGTGGCGTCATGCTCAGCACATAAACTGTGGGAAAGCTGGCCGGGGGGGCTGCTGCTCGGGGACTGGCTGGGCATCGGTCAGCAGGTGGTGAGCAATTGCATTGTGCATCACTTGCTTTGTATATTATTATTATTATTATTGCTATTATTTTTATTTTATTTTATTTCAATTATTAAACTGTTTTTATCTAAACCGATGAGTTTTCTCACTCTTACTCTTCTGATTCTCTCCCCCATCCCACCGGGGGGCAGGGGGAGTGAGTGAGCGGCTGTGTGGTGCTCAGTTGCCGACTGAGGTTAAACCACGACATGCTGTCAACAGGGATTTGGCTTTTACCACCATGAGAACTTCTTTGAGAATTGAGAACTACTGGAGAAGAGATAATATCCATCTAAGTAGGACAGGAACATCTTTGCCAACAGGCTGGCCAACCTGGTGAGGAGAGCTTTAAACTAAGGACAATGGAGGAGGAACATCACAATGCACAGTTAAGTAAGGAAAAGTTTGGCAGGGTGGAAAGCAAAGGGTGTAGTGTGATTGGAATATGGAGGTTTGACCTTTATGTGAAGAAGCAGCTAAAATATACAGAGATCTTGTATGAAGTAGAGAACAGGCTGGTTGAGAGTTTGTGGATAAGGATCAGAGAAGAGGCTATTGTGGGTGCCATTGTGGTGGGAGTTTGTTACGGACCGCCTGATCAGGGCAAGGAAGGGGATGAAATCACTCTATAACCTGAGGAAGCCTCTGGATCACAGATCCTCATTCGTATGGGGGACTTTAACCCACTGCCAACTGCTGGAAAGGAAAATGTGGTGAAATGCAGGCTGGCAAGATCTCTGGACAGTTTCAGGCGTAACTTTTTGATTCAGGTACTGGATGGGACAGCAAGAGTGACACTCAGCTGGATCTCGTATTCACTAAAAAGGAAAAACTGGTTGGTGACATAATAATCAATGGAAGCCTTGGACGTGGTGTCCTGTGAAATAGTGGTGGGACTGGGGCTTGTTCAGCCACCAGAAGAGACAGCTTCAGGGGGACCTAACAGCAGCCTCTACTGCCTATGGGGATGTCATAAGAGGGACAGAGCCAGACACTTCACAGTGGTGCATTACGGGAGGATGAGAGACACGGGGCATAAGTTAAAACAAGGCAGACTCAACTGGGTATAAGGAGAAAATATTCCCCATGTGGACAATCACTGTTCCACAATCAGTGGAACAGATTGCCCAGAGAGCCTTTGCCACCTCCATCCTTGGAGTTTTTCAAGACCCAAATAGGCACAACCTGAGCAACCTGGTCTGACCTCACAGTTGGCCCTGCTTTGAGCAGGAGGTTGGACTAGAACCTCCTAAAGTCCCCTCCAACCTGAATTTTCATATGGTCCTATGATTTTATGATACAAGGCCCTGGCTCTTAGAAGGCATGCTAGACTGCTGATAGGAAAATATTTGCACATTTTTTTTTTACCAAGTAGCTTTTCATTGCCATGTATTTTAAAATGAAGATACAGTGATATTCATGTTTGTTAGAACTAAAGGATGCTGAAGACAAGGCAGAAAAAACACAAGATACCTTACGCCATGAGCCACAATTGTGTAATCTTCCTAGCAGTGATCATAGGCTATAGTGTATGATCTCAATTTGGCAGTCATCACAGATGACTCTTCTAGGGATTGTCCAGTCTGACAAATGTAGAGTGAAGACTGGTCCAGACACAAAGAAAGTGGTCATCAAAATAATTAGTGCTGCTTTATTTAGCATACCACTTGACTTCTAACAGAAGCTCAGAACTCTATGACCATGCAGGCTGGATTATTAGCTAACTCCATCAAGGTTGCTTTGGTATGATCACTGTTAAGGTTCCCATGATAATTAGCTCAGGCTGTTTGGGGTGGGATGGTGTTGGGGTTTTTTCCCCCATGCAATGTCCCCTAACAAGAAAAGACATTAAAACTATATCTAGTGATTTAGTCAGCCTTCAAAAACACAACAGGAGCACTTTGTTTGAAGAGGAAAAATATTACAAAATGACTGCCCCTAAGCCATGCTCTTTCAGAGCTGTAAATATGCAAGACTGGGAGTCTGCAAAGGATTTGATCTCCCATTAAATTCAATGAGATTTTTTTTTTTTTTTTTCCTTTCACTTCAGTGACAGCAACATCCAGCACAGAGCTGGATGAAAGATGAGTCCAGATTTCTAATCTGAATCTCTAGACCTAGACATTGTCTGAATCCTTTAGGCTTGAAAACATTTCTTTCTGGTTTCCTTTGCCAAAAGACAGGTCTTAAAGATAGCTATTGAACTCTTTTATTCTCACCAGGGGGTCTTTACAGATGCATAGTCTGATAAACACCGTGCAGGAGGAAGGGGAGTACAGCACAGAAGGGAGAGTGCCAAGAACTCAGCATTCTCAGCAGCTGGGAAGCAAAAGAGACTGTGAGAAGTTGTGTACTGAGTGGGAAGTTATGCAGGAGCTGGGGAGGCTCATGTCCAGCTTCCTATTTAACTAACACCTAGGGAACATCTGTGACCAAAAGCACAATAACTAGGACATGCATACAGGTACAAGGCACCTTTCATTTCAGTTGGCATATAGGGTGGTGCAGAAGGGATCTGTAGGCATCTTCTCAATGCTGCAAAAGTTGGTGCGGCAGTAGTGGTAACTACAGAGTATGACCATTGAAGACCATCACGTGCAGATAAGTGGGGTAGGAGGGATTGCAAGAAGCATACCAGGGACAGAAATAAAGGGGAAAATCTCAACCTTCCCTACAAAAAATGGTGTGACTAGAGGCCTATCTGAATTGTGACAGCATGAGAAGCAAAGAGAAGGAACTGAAAACCGGTGAGTAGTTGCACAGCTATGACCTCATCACAAAGGATCACAGAGATGTGGTAGAGTAATTTGCATGAATGAAGCACTGAACGAACACAGGCCCTTTAGGAAAAATGGGAAGGGGAAACAAGGTTGGAGGACTGTGCTCTATGCAAAGGAACAGCTCACATGCATGGATCATGATCAGAGAAGAGGCCAACAAGGAGGAGGTCACAGTGGGCATCTGCTACAAACCACCAGATTGAGAAGATGAAGTGGGTGAGACCTTCTGTAAACAGCTCAAAGTAGTCTTCCAATTGCACGACTTACAAGTCTTGTGGGACTTTAACCATTCCAATAATGGCTGGAAGCATGGTGGGGTGCAAGCAATCCAGGAGATTCCTGGAGTGTTTTGATACATTTTTTTTTTGAGGTGGGTTCTTTACGGCACTGCTAGGGAAGATGTTCTCTTGGGTCTGCTACTCACATAAAATGAACTGCTCAGAGATGTGATTGCCAGCGGCAGCCCTGACTGCAGTGACTGTGAGATGGTAGAGTTTAAGATAGAGAAGGAAGTGGGGAAATCCAGTAGGAGAATAAAGAAACTGGACTTCAGGAGAGGGGACTTTGGCTTGCCCTGGGAACTGGTAGAGAGGATAACATGGGAGGCTGCTCTGAAGGACAGAGAAGCCCTTTACATTGAGAGTAGTTAAGCACTTTGACAAGTGACCCAGAAAAAAACATTGCAGTTTCCATCATTGCAGATATTTGAAACAACTGGATAAAACCCTGACTAACCTGATCTAACTCTGAAGTTTGCCTTGCTTTGAGCAGGAGGTTGAATTAGAAAGTTCCAGCAGACCCTTCCATCCTAAAATATTATATTAGTCAGAGATTTGATTTCTGGAATATTCTTACATTCATGTGAAGCTTTAAAAAACAAACCAAACCAAACCAAACCAAAACACACAAACAGACACCATCTCCCTACCCTCCAAGCAAACAAACAAGTTCCTGTGTCAGAATTTGGCATCTAGTTATGGTATAAAACCAGCTATATAATAGATTTAATACACAAGGTTATACACTTTGCATGTTCCAGAGAATAGAACAGAGTATTTAAGGAGAATATATGCTCAAATTTATATTTAGGCTTATTATTTTATCCATAGGAAGATTCACTTGCATTCTAAAATAATGAATCAAATCAACAAGAGTTTCATCACAGATGATAAATTATGTACAATTCCATCCTGGATTTCTAAATGCTTAAAAAAAAAAAAAAAATAAATGTAATCACCAACATATTTTCATTATTTGGTTAATAGAAGTGCAGAATCAAGGGGAAACCAAATCATTGTTTTTGCCATCTAAAAATTGGACATATATTCCATGTTTGATGAATCACCTTTAAAAAGTCGCTATTTCTATTAGTCAATAAATGAAGTTTGAGCAACTCGTGTAGGGAAGACGTCCATCTTTTAGATGGCTAAACTTAGGTAAGACTAATCCCACACAAATGACTGAGAATAAAGATATTTTTTGCATACATATTTTAGTTACATAAAAGTGTACATTTCTCAATGTCTTATTATGAAATTATTTTTAGCTATTTGGCTTCACACACTTCACCCTTATTCTTTTATATCATGTAACATTCTTTTATGTCATGTAACATTCTTTTATATCATGTAACATATTTCTCTTCCTTGAAAGATGAAATTTTACTTCTAGAAAGTGAACTTGTTGAGAAGTTCTATTTTGAAATGTGATTCCAGACAGCAGTATAAATAATAGTAAATATAATTTAATAAGGTCTTCGTAAGTTTACTCAATTCTCATAGATTTTGCTGTGGGATTCATCTCACCATACTTAGATGTTGACATTAGACAGCTACTGAAAGGATGAGAAGGTTAGTGCATGATTTCTTTCACTCATAAGAATTTTAGCTGAGCTTTAGACATCTAAAATAAGATAACATAAATCCCACTTTTACTGTTCTGTAAGTTAGCAGACTGCCTAAAACTGTGGTCTTAAACCAGCATTCAACATGTTCTATCATTGTGCTTATATCTATTCCCAACACACTTATAAAATTTATGTGTATAATTTAATAATATACTTTAATATATACTATAAGCAACAGATATGCTAAAATGTATATTAATATTTAATGCTTCACTATTTATAAAGCATATTCAATTCATGTATTAACATAAATTAATTCTTGTTGGAAATCTAACACAGAGTAGGATATAAACCAGCAGTATCTCTATGCTGACCGGATCTGACAGAATATTCAATCAATCAGGACATTTTAGAGGAAAAAAATAATAATTTTTACTACTTTTGCTGTCAGAATTATCACACCAATTCAAGTCTAGTATGTCTTTTACATTAAAAGGCAGGAAGTTGAGGATACAAATTTTTACCTCTGGTACTTTTTAAAGGTTAGCTTTTAGGTAAAGGTTAGTTTCTATTTATATACTGTATATGTAAGTATAAGCAGAGAATGGAATGGAGAAAAATGCTGATGTATACCCCATTCTGGCTTTTGTATACAAACAGTTGGCCCCCAGTATGCACACTTGGATCCAGGAATGCTAAAGCACTCCTATGTCTGCAGATATAGATGTAGTCTTATTCGTCTGTCTTACAGGAATTAATTATTTTTTAGTTAGAAAGCTTGTCTTATTGAACATAAAAAAAGTCTGCGACACTAGCTTAAGCTAGACACCTTCATTTTAAAAAGCTAAATTTTTACAGGATTGACTTGCTTCTGATTTTCAGATTAATTAATTAATTTGGAAGCTAATTAACTAACTGAATTAGTTAATTTGGAAGACACCATTCACATAGTTATGCCTGACTATATTTAGTTAGTTTGGAGGTCCATTATTTCCAGGAATCTCTTAGTATGATACCAAAAGCTTATGCAAAGCATCTATTCAAAGTCTTCACTGAAGACAAATGATAACACTTTTCTGCTTAACTGTGCAAGGCTTACCCCTGTTCCAAGGGCTGCTCCAGCATATTAGTATCCAAGCCTCAATAAGCTGCAATCTCACACTCTTCTGCATGGCAAATTGTGTTTCAGCAGTTGTTTGCAGATATGTGCCAAACCAAAAAATATTAATTAATTAATTCTACAGATTTTACATGCATGAAAATTGGAAAGCATGGTGCACAATCATAACTACTAGTAGTTTCACAGCATTCATTTTGCTCACTCCATTATGTACTGTGAGAAAGTAGAGAGCTTGGGGTGTTTGAACTGAACTATAGGACCACCTGCTGCTGCAGCATCTGTAGTATGGAATCAGAAGAATATAGTAGGATATATGAGACCATGATGTGTAGACTGTTATGATAAATATGGTGGTACATGTCTACCATGGTATTCTTTGCCATTAGCTTAGAGAAAGACTAAATATACAGCATCTTTTGCATTTAGACATAGAATGACTACTGCTTTACAAATATTATATTTAAATCTATTCCAGATTAAAAACAGGTGACATTCTGAAAGTTCCTAAATTTTTTCCTTTCTGAAAAAAAAAAAAAAAAAAAACCTTCTTATTTTTCTCCCAGTAAAGTAAGAGGTAGTTGCCAATATTGGAATTTATTCTAACAGACCTGTAAGCTTGAGTGGCAGCTTGTAGCTCCATGTGTCTGGCTATTTTCAAGTGCAATATAAAGGTTTTTGCAGATGGTCTTCATGTGTTGCACTAACAGTAGTAGCACATCTCTTCTGGGACTACAGTGCAAAAAGGTGGTAAGTCAGCTAGAACTGTGTTTCAAGATTCACCTAAATTGAGCCAGTAACAAATAAGACGGACAACATTGTTGGATGCTGAAATTTATTTTTTTTTTAACCACCTGACACCCTGTGTTGATTAAAGTCTCCTATATTATGTGTAAGAAAATTCAGCATTTCACTAAATTAGTATTCAAAGTAGCTAGCACACTGACTGGGAAGCTGATTCAGGTTACATATTGTGGAAACAGTATGAATTGTTATATCCTAAATTCTCTTCCTTTATGGAACTTAGGAGCCTAGCTTGCCTTGCTCTTCCTTTGATGGATGTATTGATGTCCATCTTGACTAAAAAATATTTCATGCTACATGTGTAAACAGTTATAAGATCCTACTTTGTAGGCAAGTATATTAAATAATGCGCTGTAAGATTACTCTCATTCATGTTCTTTACATCTTTATTTATCACTTAATTAATCTTTCATTCTTTTTTGAGAACTGAAACATTTTTGAGAGTATTTATGGAGTGCTTCTTCTATGCATGGTCCCTATATTGATGCTGAAGTATTCAGAGAAAATACTCTAAAACAGAAGAGGCTAACTGAATTTATGTTGCTTAGAAGCTTTGTAACTGTAATAAGCATTAAAATGCTGTATAAAAAGCAAGAAGCACTCTCCAGACAGTTTTTGAAAGAAAGCGGCCATTGCAACTTCATACTGTGTGCAACTTAATTGGTTATTCATGCACAGGGCATGCCCAGTAGGTTGAAATCTATGAGCTTCTTTGTGGATGGATGTCCAGTTTCCGGACATGGACTCCATTTAGTCATTATAGAAGTATTGAATTCTTCTACCTGTCAAGGTGAAACACTTCTGAATATGTATGAAAAGACAAAATTTGATGTCTGAGACATTTCACAATGAAAATTTGAGATTTCTATGGAGCTTAATCTCCTACATTAACAGCTGTAAACTTTTCAGGATCACAGTTTTGGTCTTAGATATTTAAATTAGATAATCTTACATATATGCTAATCTCTAACTGTAGGAACTTAAACTTTCAGGCATCCCACTTATATTCTTTTTCTCTTCTCCAACACCCAGATAATATTCTTCTATGCAAATGTTCCTTGCACAATTAGGGGGTTTTTTTTGTTGGGTTTTTTTTTGTTTTCTTTCTTCTTCTAATCCTGGCTTTAGCTATTTTTACTTACATCCAGAAACATAGTAGAAATATAGAAGCACTGATAAGAAGCTGAAGACTGATTAAACCAAATGGGACTTTTAATATCCCTGTTGTTATAATCCTGTACTGTCTAAGCAATCTGGGGAAATGAGAGACACAGAAACGTAGCCAGCTTTAAATTGTTATGAGATTTATGCCAATCTAAGAGTGGTAATAGTTAAGCCTTAGCAAACACCCTTATTTGATAATTACTTCGGCTTGTAACATACTAAAGATTTAATAAATTTTTATTTTCAGAACAAATCTCAGTATGTGTAGGATATTGCAACTTCTCCTGCTTCTACCTCACACTCTATCATTTTTATAAGCAAAGTTGACTGTTTCAAATCATCCAATTTATTATTCACAGACACTAGGAAAATAAATCTGTAAATTCTCAATAATTACTCAGACCTTTGAATTGTCTGCTATTTTTATAAAACACTATATTATGGCCACAGTATCTTTGTATGAAATAGTCTTAAGAATCATCCTGTTTTCCTTGAGTAACCTTAAAATCAAATGATTGCAGTAGAAAATTTTGAGTGTGCATAACAGTCAAAGCTGCAGCTTCTGAGCTCACTTTTTCACAGGCCTTTATTCAATGGTGTAGACATACTCAGTGAGTCTAACCTACTCTCAGTCTCCTAAAGAGAGACTGAGACTGAGACTGAGACTAGAGACTTTCAATCTCTCATTTCTTAAATGTGTGAGCTCCACTTTAAAAGCAACCAGAGGCAATTTCCCTGCTCTTCAGCAAACAGCACTACTACTTGTTTCTAGGTTACTACCACTTAGCAATTTTGTTTGGAATCTGCTTCTAATTTGAAATGCAAATTTATTCTTGGTATTATGTACCTTCCCATTCTCATGCCAGCACTGTTCGTCTGCTTACATAGGTCTTCTTTCTTTCCTGGTTTTAATTCTGCAACTATATACACAGCAGTCATGTTTTCTCTCCACCTTTGTTTTTCCAGTTTTAACAAAATAAGTGTTTTTTGGGCCATGACTATTTTCTACAGTGGATGATGATGCAGAAAGCACTGAAGTTGCTGTTGACTGAAACTTCCCCAGAGCCAGATGATCACAGAATCACAGAATGGTTGAGGTTGGAAGTGACTTCTGGAGGTCATCTGGTCCAACCACTCTGCTCTAGCTGGACCACCTAGGGCAGCCTGTCCAGGATGATGTCCAGATGGATTTTGAATATCTTTAAGGAGGGAGACTCCACAACCTCTCTGGGCAACCTGTGCCAGGGCTCAGTCACCCTCACAGTAAAAAAGTGTTTCCTGATGTTCAGACAGAACCTCCTGTGTTTCTGTTTGTGGCCATTGCCTCTGGTCTTGTTACTGGGCACCACTGAAAAGATAGTACCACAAAGATACATAACTGTATGAGGGTACTAAGGTGCTCAAGAACGTAAACTCTGATCCACAAGCACAGTGCCAGTCTGAGAAAACAAACCTGTTTTCAGAGTTAATAGAATGTCTTCAAGAGGACTCTTTTGCATAAATCAGAAACACTTGTTGCGTTTAATGCTATTTCAGACATTTCTATACAACTCTCTGCTATTTTGTATAGACATTCTCTTATTCTTCTGTCATATCTTAGGTTCTTTTTTCTCCATATCATCTTAATAGACCTCTTTAATATATTTGTAAGTTTCAAAATATAATAGTACATATCAGTCTGAAATTTCTTCTGAAATAGCATGCTATATTACATCCTCTTTTTGTATTGCCTATTATTATTGTTTCAGTACCTTCACTGTTTATCCTGTAGAGAAAACACAGTCATAACATACCCATGAAAAAACGGAATCCTGTTGCTGCAGAAATGTGTGTTTTCTTAATATATCTTGGACATTCCCAGTTGCCACAGATGGAACACAGAGTAAGACAGATCCTTGAGGATCTATGGAATTAAGCCTTTACTGTGAAAGTTTAAATACTTTAAAAAATCAAGGACTCTTTTGAAAAATCTAGTAGTTTCAAATGTAAAGCAACAGGTCAGAATCACAAAAACTTGAAAGCTAAGAGAAAGACAAAAGTATACAGGTATCCATGTAGACATATACATATCCAGAAATGAGTTCCTCTTAGTGGGCTCACTGACAAGGAACCATTTGCAGAATTCTGTTATATCAGAGTTGTGTAGCAACATAGACATTACTGCACATACAGTGTATTTTGCAGAGTGTGTGCATCAAACTCCTTTTGTATTATAGGCCATTTTGGGGTTTTTAGCAAAATTCTGGATGTAAATCAAATGCTGCTGTCTGAAGTTAAGGGCATCAAAACTCTATATGAATGAAAGGAGACTATGCATTTAAAACTTTTGAAATGGCGTTAGTTCACTTACATAAATTTTTAAAGCCTTTCTTACAGTGTCTTTTGAGAGAGGACATTACTCATTCCTTTTCAAGTTGTCTTACCAGCTTTTGCTATTTTTTTTTTTTTTTTTTACATTAAATACAGGACAGAGTATGAACTTTACAACTCAGACTTCTGTAGAAATATGAACAGGTAAATACAGCTCTGTGCTGACATTAGCAATAAAAACCTTCTCTTAATTGTGTCCGCTTCATGGGGGTTTTTTTGTTTTTATTTGGATTTTGGGAAGTGTAGGGACTTTCAAGAGTGTTTAAGTAACATAAGAGCACAAGTCCCTGTATATCCCTTAAGATGTTTCTGCATTGCATTTGGAAAAAAAATACCATGGAAATGGTAGGTGGAAGATCCTTCTAAAAGACCTTGTTAGCTAAGGTCTGGCATACAACTTCAAAATTTAGGCAATTCCATAGCAATTTATTGCTGTCTAACCTCTGTCTGTTAAAGTCCCAGTTTCCCCTTAATTTGGACACATATTGTTGCTTCCTGACTCGCAATTGCTCAAGCACTTTTTTTCCACACTTTGCAGACACTTGCAGCTTACCAAAATGCCAAAAAAACCTAGCATGATAAAGGAAAAGCTGGTGCAAAAAAAGTGAAAGGAATACCGAGGTGGAGAGAGGACTGTGTTAGCTGAACAGCAAAAGTTAGGCAAATGCAGAATATCAATATTGGTATCATTCAGTGGCTTAATTCCCCTTTCTCTCCTCTAGTTGTTAGAATCATAGAATCATTAAGGTTGGAAAAGACCTCTAAGATCATCGAGTCCAACCGTCAACCCAAAACCACCATGCCCACTAAACCATGTCCCTAAGCGCCTCATCTACATGTCTTTTAAAGACTTCCAGGGATGAGGACTCCACCACTTCCCTGGGCAGCCTGTTCCAATGTTTCACCACTCTTGCAGTAAAGACATTTTTCCTCACGTCCAATCTAAACCTCCCCTGCCGCAACTTGAGGCTGTTTCCTCTCGTCCTATTGCTAGTGACTTGGGAGAAGAGACCGACACCCACCTCACTACACCCTCCTTCCAGGGAGTTGTAGAGAGCAATGAGGTCTCCCCTCAGCCTCCTTTTCTCCAGGCTAAACAACCCCAGTTCCCTCAGCCGCTCCTCAGAAGACTTGTTCTCCAGACCCTTCACCAGCCTCGTTGCCCTTCTCTGGACACGCTCCAGCACCTCAACATCCTTCTTGTAGTGAGGGGCCCAAAACTGAACACAGGATTCGAGGTGCAGCCTCACCAGTGCCGAGTACAGGGGCACGATCCCTTCCCTAGTCCTGCTGGCCACACTATTGCTGATACAGGCCAGGATGCCATTGGCCGCCTTGGCTGCCTGGGCACACTGCCGGCTCATGTTCAGCCGGCTGTCGACCAACACCCCCAGGTCCTTTTCCGACAGGCAGCTTTCCAGCCACTCTTCCCCAAGCCTGTAGCGCTGCATGGGGTTGTTGTGGCCCAAGTGCAGGACCCGGCACTTGGCCTTGTTGAACCTCATACAGTTGGCCTCGGCCCATCGATCCAGCCTGTCCAGGTCCCTCTGCAGAGCCTTCCTACCCTCGAGAAGATCAACGCTCCCGCCCAACTTGGTGTCGTCTGCAAACTTACTGAGGGTGCACTCCATCCCCTCATCCAGATCATCGATAAAGATCTTGAACAAGACCGGCCCCAAAACTGAGCCCTGGGGAACACCGCTCGTGACCGGCTGCCAACTGGATGTAACTCCATTCACCACAACTCTCTGGGCCCGGCCATCCAGCCAGTTTTTGACCCAGCGCAGAGGACACCTGTCTAAGCCGTGAGCCACCAGCTTCTCTAGGAGAATGCTGTGGGAGACGGTGTCAAAGGCCTTACTGAAGTCCAGGTAGACCACATCCACAGCCTTTCCCTCATCCACTAGGCAGGTTCACCTGGTCATAGAAGGAGATCAGCTTGGTCAAGCAGGACCTGCCTCTCATGAATCCGTGCTGGCTGGGCCGGATCCCCTGGTTGTCCCGCTCATGCCTTGTGAACGCCCTCAAGATGAACCGCTCCATCATCTTCCCCGGCACCGAGGTCAGGCTGACAGGCCTGTAGTTCCCCGGATCCTCCTTCCGGCCCTTCTTGTAGATGGGCGTCACATTGGCAAGCCTCCAGTCATCCGGGACCTCCCCTGTTAACCAGGACTGCTGATAAATGATGGAGAGCGGCTTGGCGAGCTCCTCTGCCAGCTCCCTCAGCACTCTCGGGTGGATCCCATCCGGCCCCATAGACTTGTGAGCGTCCAGGTGGCGTAGCAGGTCATTGACTGCTTCCTCTTGGATTACGGGGGGTTCATCCTGCTCGCCGTCCCTGTCTTCCAGCTCAGGGGGCCGAGTACCCTGAGGATAACTGCTCTGCCTGTTAAAGACTGAGGCAAAGAAGGCATTGAGTACCTCAGCCTTTTCCTCATCCTCAGTGACAATGTTCCCCCCTGCATCCAATAAAGGACGGAGATTCTCCTTGGCTCTCTTCTTGTCATTAATATATTTGTAAAAACTTTTTTTGTTGTCTCTAAGGACAGCGGCCAGATTGCGTTCTAGCTGGGCTTTTGCCTTTCTCATTTCTTCTCTGCACGACCTAACGAGATCCCTGTACTCTTCTTGAGTCGCCTCCCCCTTCTTCCACAAGCAGTAAACTCTCCTTTTTTCCTGAGTCCCCACAAGAGCTCCTTGTTCAGCCAGGCTGGTCGTCTTCCCCACCCGTTCTTCTTACAGTGTACGGGGACAGCCTGCTCCTGTGCCTTTAAGACTTCCTTCTTGAAGATCGTCAAGCCTTCCTGGACCCCTTTGCTCTTCAGGACCGTCTCCCAAGGGACTCTCTCAACCAGCGTCCTGAACAGGCCAAAGTCTGCCCTCCGGAAGTCCATGGTTGCGGTTTTGCTGGCCCCCCTCCTTACTTCACCAAGAAGCGAGAATTCTACCATTTCATGGTCGCTAAGCCCAAGACGGCCTCCGACCACCACATCTCCCACCAGGCCTTCTCTGTTTGTAAACAGCAGGTCGAGCGAGGCACCTCCCCTGGTAGGCTCACTTACCAGCTGTGTCAGGAAGTTGTCTTCCACACACTCCAGGAACCTCCTAGACTGCTTCTTCTCTGCCGTGTTGTATTTCCAGCAGACATCCGGGAAGTTGAAGTCCCCCACGAGAACAAGGGCTAGCGATTGAGAGACTTCTGCCAGCCGCTTGTAGAACGCTTCATCCTCCCCTTCATCCTGGTTGGGTGGTCTATAACAGACTCCCAGCAGGATATCTGCCTCGTTGGCCTTCCCCCTCATCCTTACCCACAAACACTCGACCGTGTCATCATCACAATCGTTGAGCTCTATACAATCAAAACACTCCCTAACATACAGGGCCACCCCACCGCCTCTCCTTCCTCCCCTGTCCATTCTGAAGAGTTTATAGCCATCCATTGCAGCACTCCAGTCATGAGAGTCACAGTTCATGACTTAATTCATTTCTCTAGCCCAGCAACCCAGTAAATATAACGTTGCCATTACTAATTGCCAGCCACAGGCTTAGTATTAAGTTTGCAAGGCCTCAAGCCTGAGACTTGTCAGATTTTGTCTGAGCTTTTCTTGACCTGTCTTGAGTTTTGTTTTTACTTGATTTAGCTGTAACAACATTTTTTCTAATTAGCAGGTGGTCATGCTTAATTTGTTATAAACATAATTTTTATATAGGTAGTGGTAGCAAGTAGTTATTCTGTGTAAAACAGTATTTATGGCTCTAACAGATATTGATGTAGCACAGAGAAATAAATGCTTGGCATGATAGCAAGGGCCTTGAAAGTAAGGTCACAGCATGCAGTAGAAATGAGAACAGGCATGGGTTGATAAGATGGAAGGCACAGGTTGTTCCTGGCAATTGCCAGGCTATGAATAACTTACTGACCATCAGTGAAAGAAATAGGAGTTGGACAGAAACAATTATACCAATAACAAGAGAAAAAAGAACAAGCATTCAACATACGTAAAATGCATCTGGTATACTAACTTTGGATGCAACATAGAGATGCAGATCAGCAAAGAAAGATCAAGGTGTAAAAGCGTGTTAGACAAATAGTCCAAAGTGAATACTAGAGGGAGGAAGAAGAAAAAACTCTACCATACACATCTCACTCCTTCCAGCAAAGGACACTTATGACTTGCTGGAATTTCCCCCTTCCTGTGTGATGATGACCGGTACTGTAAACTCTTGGTACCTAGAGAGGGTACCATAAGGGTGAGCATAACACCAGAGTAAAGGTAACAGTAACTAGGAAGTGTGTGCGTAGCATTTTTAACCAAATTATTGGTATTGAGACTTTTTCTATTATAGTACACTTTTTCTTTTTTTTTTCTTTTTTTTTTTCTCATTTCTGTATTAACTATATTTGGAATCTTAAAGGTTTTCATTACACTAGGAATAAATTGTTGACTTTCCTTCTTGGTGTGTTTTCTTCTTGCCTGTAACAAGATTTTAAGTGTGACATTTCCTACACATATGTACATAGGGTTCTTTGAGATGTCCTGTGGTGTTCAACCTGGCTTCCAGCTGCTGCTCTGTAGCAGCAAGACACCATCATGTGTTGTGCATCAAATTTATCAGCTCCACTTGAATGCTTTTCATCTCTTGGGGCAGCCAAAATGGCATTAAATACCTATGTATAGACAACTGAATTAAGCCTTCTGTCTTTAGACTGTATCTTGGGAAAGAAATACATTTAGCCTGGGAAAATACTCTCTTTCCCATGAAATTTCAGTAGTTTTAATCTTCTTGACGTTCCTGAAATAAGAAGGTTTCTTTTTAATCTTCTTTTACAGATAAGCAACATTATTGAGATAACAATGGTAGTATTCTTCTCAGTTATCTTCTATTCTCAAAAAATTAGTTGTGTTTTTTTTTTTTTTAATAATATTTTAGGTACCTTAGAAAGCCAAAGGACAAAGACAGACGTCCCAGAGGGCATTTCTCTACTATTCTATCCTATTCCAAGATTAATTTGCAAGATATGTGGGAGGAATTACCCTCAGCAGAGGTAGCCTAGATGACAGACTTAATCCAGATGCTTGCTTAAATAGCTCTTTCAACTAGGTATAGCAAATTTTAACTCTTTAATTAAAATGATGAATTTGAAAGACTAGTGTTTGCACAGACACATATATAAACAAAGATGTAGATCCAAATCCCAAAAATGTAAATGAACTAGGAGATGGCTGACTGAATAGGCATGTACTTAGGAATTTTCTACCTAAAAATTCTTTAAATCAACAGGCAATGTGTCACATGCCAGTGATTAAAAAACAAACAAACAAACAAACAAACCCCCAAACCTGCTTAAAATACTATCTGTAGGAAAAAATAAAAAAGAGAAATGACGCAACATATATGTGCAAATAAGATGAAGTAAATTCTAAGGGATATGAATGTATTGTCTCCATTTTCAGTAAAGATAACTGTGTAGATCCCAGAGATAAAGGTGGGATAATCAAAAAGCTTAATGCAATTAAGTAGAGGGATCAAGTAATCTCCATCCCTGGATTCTGAAAAAACACGAACATGATATTTGAGGTCTGGTAATTAACATTTTTAATAAATCTATAAAGTCAAGTTTATCACCCGAGAATACAAATATATTGAGTATATCTGAAAAAAAAAAAAAAGACACCTGGCTAAACTTACATGTCTGACCTCAATGTTATACAAGGCCTTAAACCAATTTATTAATAAAAGTTTGATTATATATTTGAAGATAAATGAGCAATGGGCTAAAATACACTGTGAGTTAAACGAAGAGATTTTGCTAGATAGTCTGACAACTTTCTTCATAAGATAGCAACTTTATAGACTACTAAAATTAATTTGATGTCAGCTATCTGAGCATTACTAATGCATATTTTGCTAAATAAGAAACTACTAGTTATACTAGAGAAGACTGACAGTTATTAATTTCAGTTATGGAGGAGTTACAAAGCGAATAAGGAGCATACTCAAAGGCAAACACTATCAGAAAATGTTGAATGGGAGATTATGGTGCAAAGAAATTATTTGTGTTGAGAATCAGTTGTTTTTGAAAATAGTCTTGAGTTTTGTCTTTTATTTTCTATAATGAACATTCATTTGCTAATGATTCAAGTTTGAGAAGAATCATTAATATGGAGAGGAATTGGGTTATTAAGTGGATGGATTTAGAGAACTCTGAGGACCAGAATAACAGAAGGAGAATGAACTTTATTTAGAAAATAGGAGATCATGAACAATGAAACGATATGGGAGATGGGAATTTCTTTGTTTATAAATGATGAGGTGGAAAAAGAACAGGCTATCACAATGTGATTCTGAGAAAATAATATAAAGCAGTTGGAAGAAAGCAAATATTTCCCAGAATGTATCAGGAACAGAATTGTCATTAATGTGTTAGTGTGATCACAAAAACTTGTGAAACCTCATCTGAATAATCATATAATTCTGGAAATTTTCTTGATCAGGAAAATAACCAAAGCACATGCTGAGAAGGACTATAGGGAATAACAGAATGGAAATTGGAAAAATTTAGAAGAATTCAGTTTGAGTGGTCTGGCAAAATGAAGTCTAAAAAAATTACATCAAGAGTTACAGATAAAGGAAGGGAATGAACCATGTAAGCAAAGAGCAATTTCTTTCAAAGAACAGACATGTATAGATTGAAAATAAATACCTTTAGATGGGAAAATCACACCTCATAAGAGTACTTTTCCTTGGATAATGTCTGATGAAAGAAGAGTTAGAATAAAAAAAACAAAACAAAACTGTTTTGAAGATGAATATCAAAAATGTTGGTAAACTTATGAAAAAGCATGATAGAACATGGTTACCTGTCAGAGTAGGACACTGGGTGCCACCACTGAGGATGTGTCTTTCAACCCTATATTTTAACCATTTTCAAAATATTTATCCGCTCAGATGCCCTTCACTTCAATTAATGTTGATGTACAGACAGAACACAGTAGGCTGAGGAACCAACATTCAGGCAGAGATGGATATAGAATCAGGAATTAAATTAAATTAAATTAAACTAAATTTAATTTAATTTAATATAAAAACTACTAGTTCAGCTTCATGCTCCTAAAAATTATCATCAACAGCTCTTAATGTTAAGGAGATACCTCTTGCATGATATCAGTTTAAATTTTATAGCAGTTCAATATTTAACAAGCATTATATAAAAGTGATTTCTTATTACCATGTCTTTGTACTTAGAAACAGTCATGCTCCTCAGTCCTGTTAAGGCTACAAATTTGGGTCATAAGCTTTGAATTTGTCAATGGTGAAACCTCATTGGGTATAGGTATTTTGGGGGGGGGGGGCTGCCCATTTTTTAACATGTTTATAAACGTTACTTGAACATGTTTCTGTGCTTCTATGTGCATGGTTGGTAGGGGTTTTTTTCAGTGTCTTTGAGCATGTGTCGGTTATTTTGTTTATTTGTTATCTTTTGGTTTTTAGCCTGGATATTCATGTTGAAATATGTGGAATAAACAATGATTAATTAAGTATTTTTGAAAATAAATTGCTGTATGCTTAATTCGCACTCACAAATGCTGATTTCAGATGGATTTTTCATATAGACAATTCCTAGCTCACATGAAAATACAAAAGTTATTTTTATTTTTATAAAAGCGTAGTTCATGGAAAGCACTGTAAAATCTTTTGCAACAGCACTTATTTAACATTACATAACTGACAACGTTCATGGCAAGTGATCAGGGTGAACTCAATTCAGTGAACCACAACAGATTTGTACACAGTATGTATTTTACCATCATCAGCGTTATCTAGTATGCACCATATTACAGTGGCACCACTGACATAGCTAACGTTGAGAATGTATTGCTGTTTCCTTTAAAATTCATGTATTAATAAGGTTGTAACAAAGCTGTTCTAAAATTACTATAGACTGAAACTTAACAGAGGAATTTAAAAGAGAATCTTTAATAGCAAATGGGTTTTAGTTTAGAAAAACCTTCATAAGCATTTGAAGTTTACTGTGCAGTTCTTTTGTTTTCTGCTTGCTTTCTACTGGTTTTTTAGTGTGCATATGAAAAAACTTTAATATTATTCCTTTTGCACAACCACTATTTTTATTAATCTCCCATGGTACACCTCTCATCAAATATATTATTCCTGAAGGACACTGTAAAAAATAAGTTTAGATGTTCTGTCATTTCTTTAATACTTTCCTAATTATCATTTCTCAGAGAGGTGTGAAGCTCTGTTTCTTTTCCATCACTCCCAGCAACATTAAACTATTAAAATAATACAAGGTGTTGTCAGCCAAACAACATTTGGCTTGGAGAACCAGCTGGGGAGAACCAGTTGGACAAGAGGTTCTGCAAGTGAACAAGTGGTCATTTTTTGTTAATATCCTAAAACTTACTGAAATTAAGTGGAAATAACTATAAAAGTAAATATAAGATGTTAAGAGTGAAAAAAGTTGTTTCACAGTTAAGACAGATACTGACAGTCAGGGCACAAGGACCAGATCCAAAGAATAACTTAGTATCTGAAATGGAACAAAGCATTTAAGTCCAATATTGTGATTCTTGTTTTGGATATTGCCTAAGCACAAAGACATATAGATTCTATAAACTTTTGTGTAGAGTTTGCACATTTCACTTTTTAACCTGAGAATTGCTGAGAGGTTTAGAGTTGCCCCTTCATCACTATGGCTCAACTGATTCAACAAAGATCACCATTCAGTATCTAGCTCACGCTTGCAATGAATGGGGATCTAGAAGACAGAAACAGAATTGACCTCAGCTGATTTTAGAAAAAAAACCCAAACATATTAGTGCGACTCCATCGATAGTTAAGCGAGAAAAAAGGTACTTCCAGAGAGCAACTTATCCACTCTTAAGACAAGGTGCAATCACCCTCTGGACTTTATTATTTTTCTTCTTTGATTACGAAAGGATTTTCTAGATATAGTCCTTCCACAATGAGTCACTTAGTTTCAGTACCTTTTGTTGTGTGCAATTACTCTGCAAGCATGTTATACATAACTTAAAAGTGCAAAATTATTATTAGCTGATGCACAAAAGATAACTAGGTTTCCAGGAGCTATGAGTCTAAGCACTAATGTGGAAACAACCCTGATAAGATAAGCAAAGGGTCTTTCCTGGCCAGGCAGGCATCAGTCATGAGGTGAAAGGATGGTCTCTGCTGATTCCTGGAATGGATCATACATGTATATATATTTGTTTGTTTGTTTTTAAATTGCAAATATTTTGCAGGCAATTGTCTTAGACTAAATGCCAAATTTAAGATGGGTAAAATTAGTTGAGATTAATCCCACTGCTTGTTTTGGGTGTCCTTTGAAACTTAGATTAGAAGCTATGTACTGAAGATGACTGAATCTGAAAGAGGTATCCCTCTGCTGAAGTCCTCTGAAACATTTAACATTATTGGTGCTGCGAGACTATACACAATGGATGTAAGTAGGGCTTAATGGATCATTGTTCTCACAAGACACAGGTGTGATGAAAATTAATTTTCATAGAATCATAGAACAGTTTGGGTTGGAAGGGACCTTTAAAGGTCATCTAGTACAAACCCCCTGCCATGGGCAGGGACATCTTCAGCTACACCAGGTTGCTCAGAGCCCTGTCCAACCTGACCTGGAACATTTCCAGGGATGGGGGATCCACCACCTCTCTGGGAAACCTGATCCAGTGCCCCATCACCCTCATTGTAAAAAATTTCTTCCTTATCTCTAGTCTAAATCTACCCCCCTTTAGTTTAAAGCTATTCCCCCTTGTTCTGTCGCAACAGGCCCTGCTAAAAAGTTTGCCACCATCTTCTTTATAAGCCCCCTGGAATTACTGATAGGCTGCAATAAGGTCTCCCCAAAGCCTTCTCTTCTCTAGGCTGAACAGCCCCAACTCTCTCAGCCTTTCTTCATAGGAGAGGTGTTCCAGCCCCCTGATTATTTTTGTGGCCCTCTTCTGGACCCGCTCCAACAGGTCCGTGTCTTTCTTCTGCTGAGGGCTCCAGAGCTGGACACAGGACTCCAGGTGGGGTCTCACCAGAGCAGAGGAGAGGGGCAGAACCAACTCCCTCGACCTGCTGGCCACACTTCTTTGGATGTAGCCCAGGATACGATTGGCCTTCTGGGCTGCGAGCGCACATTGCTGGCTCATGTCCAGCTTTTCATCCACCAGTACCCCCAAGTCCTTCTTGGCAGGGCTGTTCTTCCTTCATCCCCCAGCCTGTATTGAGACCGGGGCTTGCCCTGACCCAGGGGCAGGACCTTGCACTTGGCCTTGTTGATCCTCATGAGGTTCACACAGGCCCACTTCTTGAGCTTGTCCAGGTCCCTCTGGATGACATCTCGTCCCTCTGGCATGTCAACCGCACCATTCAGCTTGGTGTCATCTGCAGACTTGCAGAGGGTGCACTCGATCCCACTATGTCATTGATGAAGATATTAAACAGTACTGGTCCCAATATGGACCCCTGTGGGACACCACTCGTCACCAATCTCCATCTGGACATTGAGCCCTTGACCACTACCCTCTGGATATGACTATCTAACCAATTCCTCACCCACCAGACACCCCACCCATCAAATCCATCTCTCTCCAGTTTAGAGAGAAGGATGTTGTGGGGGACCGTGTCAAAGGCCTTACAGATCCCTGGCTGCTTGAACAGTTTCTCTGTATTCCTCCCAAGCTACCTATCCTTGCTTTCACCCTCTGTAGGCTTCCTTTTTGTGTTTGACTTTGTCCAGGAGCTCCTTGTTCATCCATGCAGGCCTCCTGGCATTTTTGCCTGACTTCCTCTTTGTTGGGATGCATCACTCCTGAGCTTGGAGGAGGTGATCCTTGAATATTACCCAGCTTTCTTGGGCCCCTCTTCCCTCCAGGGTTTTGTCCCATGGCACTCTACCAAGCAGATCCCTGAAAAGGCCAAAGTCTGCTCTCCTGAAGTCCAGGGTAGCGAGCTTGCTGTGTGTCCTCCTCAGTGCCCTCAGGATCTTGAACTCCACCATTTCGTGGTCGCTGCAGCCCAGGCTGCCCTTGAGCTTCACATTCCCCACCAGCCCCTCCTTGTTGGTGAGAACAAGGTCCAGCATAGCACCTCTCCTTGTTAGCTCCTCTACCACTTGGAGAAGGAAGTTATCATCAATGCATTCCAGGAACCTCCCGGATTGTTTATGCCCTACTGTGTTGTCCCTCCAACAGATGTCGGGGTGGTTGAAGTCCCCCAGGAGGACCAGAGCTTTTGAGCATGAGGCTGCTCCTATCTGTCTATAGTGTGCCTCATCCGCTCGGTCTTCCTGGTCAGGTGGCCTGTAACAGACCCCCACCGTAATGCCACCTGTCCCTGCCCTCCCTTTAATTCTGACCCATAAGCTCTCAGTTGGCTCCTCATCCATCCCCAGGCAGAGCTCCATGTACTCCAGCTGGTCATTGACATAGAGGGCAACACGTCCTCCTCATCTCCCCTGCCTGTCCTTCCTAAAGAGTTGGTATCCCTCCATCCCAACACTCCAATCATAGGAGCCATCCCACCACATATCGGCAATGCCAAAAAGATCGTAGCCCTGCAGGCATGTGCACATCTCTAACTCCTTTTGTTTATTCCCAATGCTACTGTCCTGGTTTCAGCTGGGATAGAGTTAATTTTCTTCCTAGTAGCTGGTACAGTGCTGTGTTTTGGATTCAGAATGAGAATAATGTTGATAACACACCGATGTTTTAGTTGTTGCTAAGTAGTGCTTATACTAGTCAAGGACTTTTCAGTTTCCCATGCTCTACCAACAGAGAAGGCTGGAGGTGCACAAGAAACTGGGAGGGGACACAGCCAGGACAGCTGACCCAAACTGGCCAAAGGGATATTCCATACCATGTGACATCATGCTCAATATATAAACTGGGAGAAAGCTGGCTGGGGGGCTGCCGCTCAGGGACTGGCTGGGCATCGGTTGGCAGGTGGTGAGCAATTGCATCATACATCACTTGCTTTGTATATTCTTTTATTATCATTATTACTATTATTACTAATTTATTTTGTTTCAATTATTAAACTTTTCTTATCTCAACCCATGAGTTTTCTCGCTTTTAGTCTTCCGATTCTCTCCCCCATCCCACCAGGGGTTGGGGAGAGTGAGTGAGCGGCTGTGTGGTGCTCAGTTGCCAACTGAAGTTAAACCACGACAGTCCTTTTTGGCGCCCAACGTAAGGCTCGAAGGGTTTGAGATAATAACAGATTAACCAGAGCACATTAAGGAATTTATACCTGTTAACAGTTGCGGGTCACAATATTGATTCATCTGTTCTTGATATTAGTTTATCTGATCTGCATCATGCTCTTTTGTTTGCTGTATATGTTAGAGATTGGTGTTGGTTTTTGCAGTTTGCTGTGGTCTGCAGTGATTAGTGATGTTTTGCCCGTGAGATTAGTGATTAAAACACTGGCCTTGAGCTTAATCTGGTATTTGAGCTTTGTAATGAAGCCATTACTGTACTTCAGGTACCACTTCGTGGAGACAATTAGCAATTATAGTCCTTCCTCTGAGAGGATTTTATGGAGGAAATTCAGAATGGCAGTGTCACTACCTTCTTCTATGATGTTTCCCCCTTCATTACAGTAACTTTTCAGTATCTTGAACATCCTTGCGTAGTTAAGATACTTCTATTGGTATCTCTTGGGAATATTGTTTCGGTTTTGCCTAAGGTTAATAAGCAATTTAAGAATGTCATCCAGAACTGTGCCGCAAGGCTGGATAGTTATGAGTGGCAGGGTGTGTGGGATAGGATGGGCAAGTACCTAGGCCAATGGGCACCCCCAGTGTTTTGGAACTTCACCCCTGAGCAAGTGCGGAATCCTGAAAAATTAGTAGAATATTTGGAAAAAGTATGCTGTCACCCTGGCAACTCCAGAGAGACACAGGTCACTGCAACGTGCTGGGGCATGGCCCATGCCTACCGAGCCTTGTTCAACACCATTCAGTACCCTCAAAGAGCAGAGAAGGCTTTTGGATCTGACGATAAAACAACAGGCCCTGTGGTCACTCTAACCCTGTGTGGCTGAACTGTGGCTGAACCAAAGAACCAACCTGTGCCGGTATCAGTCGCCCCTGTACACAAGAAGAAATCTTGGAAGCAGAAGTTGGCTCGTTTAGTAAGGGAGGAATAAGCTTCTTCTAAAAGGGAGATGGAGGAAGAAGTGGACAGGGAAGACTACCCTGAAGTAGGGCTATCACAAGAACAGGAGAAGGAGAGTCAGCCACTGCCTGGGGAGGAAGAAGAGGAAGAACTCATAAATGAGGGAGTAACCACCCAATCCCTATCCCTGAGTGAGCTGCGAGATATACGAAAAGACTTCAGTCGTCGTCCAGGCGAGCATATTGTAACCTGGCTGCTCTGATGCCAGGATAGTGGAGCCAGTAGCCTGGAATTAGAGGGTAAAGAAACCAAGCAGCTGGGATCCTTTTCTAGGGAAGGAGGCATTGACAATGCAATTGGAAAAGGACGCAAGTCCCTTTGGAAGCGACTCCTGCCAAGTGTGAAGGAAAGGTATCCCTTCAAGGAAGATGTTATATGTCACCCAGGCAAGTGGACCACCACGGAGAGAGGTATCCAGTACCTGAGGGAATTAGCTGTGCTGGAGGTGATTTATGGTGACCTGAACAATGAACAGCTATCCAAAGATCCAGACGAAGTCAAGTGCATGCAACCCATGTGGCGGAAGTTTGTACGGAGCGCACCATCGTCATATGCCAGCTCATTGGCAGTGATGACCTGGAAAGATGGAGAGGGACAAACGGTGGATGAATTGGTTGGCCAACTCCGGCAATACGAGGAAAGTCTTTCTTCCTCCCTCATCTCAGCTGTGTAAAAACTGTCCCAGAAGCTCTAGCAACTTGAAGAGGATAGGTCCTACTTCCCACCTGTATGGACCAATGTCTTGGGTATTAGGAGTCAGTGTTCTTTTGCTCAAGAGAGAGGATATAAAGGGTACACACCATGGGGCACCCTATGGTTTTACCTACGTGACCATGGAGAGGACATGAGGAAGTGGGATGGAAAATCTACTTCAACCCTAGGGGCACGGGTACATGAATTGCAAGGAAAACAACCACAGAAGGGGGTTCTTCAAGGAAAATTGCTGCTCTGGTTTCCAGCGAGCAGTTCCCCAGAGAGAGTAGAAGGGCTGATCTTACTCCTGATCTTAATGAAGAAACTTCTGACTCGTATTTACAGGAAGTGAGTAACGAACACTATGACCAGGACTAGAGGGGCCCTGCCTCCAGCCAGGGGGAGGAAAGGGACAACCAGTTTTACTGGACTGTGTGGATTCGGTGGCCTGGCACATCAGACCCACAGAAGTATAAGGCTCTAGTGGACAGTGGTGCACAGCGTACCCTAATGCCATCAAGCTATAATAGGGGCAGAACCCATCTGTATTTCTGGAGTGATGGGAGGATCCCAAAAGCTAACTGTATTGGAAGCCGAAGTGAGCCTAACTGGGAATGGGTGGCAGAAGCAGCTCATTGTGACTGGCCCAGAGGCTCCGTGCATCCTTGGCATAGACTACCTCAGGAGAGGGTATTTCAGGGACCCAGAAGGGTACCGGTGGGCTTTTGGTATAGCTGCCTTGGAGATGGAGGAAATTAAACAGCTGTCCACCTTGTCCTGTCTCTCGGAGGACCCCTCTGTTGTGGGGTTGCTGAAGGTCGAATAAGAACAGGTGCCAATTGCCACCACAACGGTGCACCAGTGGCAATGTCGCACCAACCGAGACTCCCTGATTCCCATTCATGAGCTGATTCATCAACTGGAGAGCCAAGGAGTGATCAGCAAGACTCGCTCACCCTTTAACAGTCCCATATGGCCAGTGCGAAAATCTAATGGAGAGTGAAGACTAACAGTAGACTATCATGGCCTGAATGAAGTCACGCCACCGCTGAGTGCTGCCGTGCCAGACATGCTAGAACTTCAATACGAACTGGAGTCAAAGGCAGCCAAGTGGTATGCCACAGTTGATATTGCTAATGCGTTTTTCTCAATCCCTTTGGCAGCGGAGTGCAGGCCACAGTTTGCTTTCACTTGGAGGGGCGTTCAGTACACCTGGAACTGACTGCCCCAGGGTTGGAAACACAGCCCCACCATTTGCCATGGACTGACCCAGACTGCATTGGAACAGGGTGAAGCTCCAGATCACCTGCAATACATTGATGACATCATTGTGTGGGGCAAGAAATGTTTTAGCTGTTGCTAAGTAGTGCTTACATTAGTCAAGGACTTTTCAGCTTCCCATGCTCTACCAACTGAGAAGGCTGGAGGCGCCCAAGAAGCTGGGAGGGGACACAGACAGGACAGCTGACCCAAACTGACCAAAGGGACATTCCATACCATGTGACGTCATGCTGAGTACATAAACCGGGGGAAAGCTGGCCGGGGGGGCTGCTGCTTGGGGACTGGCTGGGCATCGGTCGGTGGGTGGTGAGCAATTGCATTGTGCCTCACTTGTTTTGTACATTCTTTTATCATTATTATTATTATTATTATTATTATTATTATTATTATTATTATTATTTTGTTTCAATTATTAAGCTGCTCTTATCTCAACCCATGAGTTTTCTCACTTTTATTCTTCTGATTCTCTTCCCCATCCCACCAGGCAGGGGAGAGTGAGCGAGCGGCTGTGTGGTGCTCAGTTGCTGGCTGAGGTTAATCCACGACAGCTATGTGTGTTTGCATAGAGGCATTTAAGTTGGGCCCCCGATGAGGCTGTCTTACTGGCTGGAGTTCCTTTGTGCTGCTCTTCAGGCACTCTCCTGCTGACCTGTGTTCCTTCTCCAGGCTCTGGGCATCTGTTGGTGGCCCTGGCATCAAACTGGTAGGAGTAGGATGGATTGAGGTTCCCCTCCCCCAGCATCTCTAGTTTAAAGCCCTCTTCACCAGCTTGGCAAGCCTATGACCGAAGGTGCTCTTCCCCTTCTCTGACAGATGGAGCCCCTCAGCCCCCAGTAGACCAGGTTTCTCAAAGCGAGTCCCATGGTCTAAGTAGCCGAACCCCTGGCTGTGGCACCAGTCCCGTAACCATTTGTTGACTCACCAGATTCGACTGGCCCTTTCAAACCCCTTCCCTTTGACCAGCAGGATTGATGAGAAAACTACCTGTGCTCCCGAGTCCCTTACCGCCGCTCCCAGGGCTCTGTAGTCCTTCTTGATAGTCCTCAGACTGCTCCTGGCTGTGTCACTGGTACCCACGTGAAACAGCAGCAGTGGATAATAGTCAGTGGACTGTACAAGGCTTGGCAGCCTCTTGGTGTCATCCCTGATATGAGCCCCTGGTAAGCAGCACAGCTCTCTAGAGAGTGCATCCAGTCGGCAAATGGGTGCCTCCGTACCTCTCAGAAGAGAGTTGCCTACTGCTATCACCTGTCGCCTTTTCTTAGTTGTGCTGGTTGTTATGAGGGGGGCAGACCAGGCTGCCTTACTCAGCTCTAGCATCTCTCCTTATGTGATGGGTCTTTCCTCTTCAGTCTGCAGAGTGGTGAAGCAGTTCTGCAAGGGCACCTCAGGCTTCAGGGGAAGTCTCTTCCTCCTGCTGGTCCTTGCCTTTGCAACTGTCCGTTCTTCTGCATTATTCCCCCCCCCCCCCCCCTTCTGTGTGTGGTGGTGGTGGAGTTTTTGGCTGTTTGGCCATGGACTGTGGGTCCACTGCAAACTGCGCTTGGAACCAGCTATCTAGCTCCTTCTCTGCCTCCCTGATGTTATGCAGCGTTCTCACCACCTCCTGCAGCTCAGCCACCTGCTGTAGGAGGTCCTCGACCTGGACACACCTTTTGCAGGCAGGTCTGCCGCCTGTCCCTGCCCCAGGAGAAAGGTCTAGGCACTTCCTGCAGTCTGAGGTCTGCACTGCAGCCTCTGCCTTCAGCAGCTCCCTCTGGGTTGAGGCATCGGCCACCGCTGGGGTAGACGGTGCCGACCCCCCAGCTGGAGCCGCAGCCTTTGTTCTTAGATGAGTGCCTACCATTCTGTCTTGAAGGTCAGGTAGGATGAGTGCCCTTGACCTTTGCCAATGGTCACAGAACAGTGCCCGCTTGCTGGGTTATGTGTACTTCAAGTCTCTCACTCGGCCAGTGGAATGCCCCTCCTTCGACAAGGCACCCTCCTGCACAAACTGCCGCACAAACTCATGCACCACGCCCTGGCTGACACACCACGCCCTGTTTGCCCGTCCTGTTCGCAGCACTCCTAGTTGCTAGCGCTCCCTGGGGCTGCCTTTTGTGGGAGTGGGTGCTGGCTGCTGTTACTTCTGGCCCCACCCACACCTCATCAGCCACCCTCGTGAGGGCTGCCGGCTCCCCTGGGGTTTCCCCAGCTCAGGAAACCCCTCTGTACACCGCAATTTGCCACTCCGCTGCAGGACGCGCGTGCACTGAAGCTGATCACCTCTGTGAGTGACTATAGGGTTTGACTGTTCTTTTTATGCTACTCCACTGCAAACTTCTTTAGCTCTTCTACAAAATTTCATGTAAATAATACTTAAATTATGCTAATTAGTTCTAGAACATCAGTATGTCAATTGCACAGTAGCTTATGATCAGAAAAAGTTTTCATGATTGATATAATGACTCCTAAATTACACAGACTATAAAATACCTAGCTATACACATAGCAAAAAATCTATACTATAGCAAAAAACCCCAAACCTATATATATATATATATAGCACCATTGTGGTAAAGCCATTCTTATTATAATTAGAAAAAAAAATTAAAAAAAAAACACAAAAAATGTTAGTTTGTTAAAGTAAGCATTCAGAAATTAAGACAACAAAAAATTTAACTTCCCAGACAATCTTTTTTTTTTCCTTTTTGTGTACTTAAGAGATTGTATTTAGATTATTAAATACTATTTCCATAGTTTTACAGAGTAGGTGGGAAGAAGGAAGGAATTGAAAACTCTTAGAGCAAGACAAGAGTGATCTTGATTAATCTTTGTAATATGTGGGAAAGATGTAGAGGCTGAGAAAATAAAGGGATTTATCTACTGTAATTTGTGCAGGTAAAATTTAGACTAGAAAGAGACTCCTTGATAGTCAAGAGAAAACAAACACCTCCAGAAGATGATTCATCTTATCTAGAACAGGTTTGATGAATAATACTTTAGAGGTGACTATCTCTCTCTACTGATTAGAAATAAAGCTCCAACAATTTGCTTTAACTTCAATATCTAGTTTAGATTAGATGGATCTCAGCCTAGGAGAGGCTACAATATTAACTGGGTGATATTTCAGATTAAACTAATGCTACATGACTGATTCATTCAGATTACTGTAGATCTCTTGAATTCACACTCACTTAAGGCTATTCAGATGAGGTCAGAATGCTACAGATGTTTTTTCAGCATCATTTCATGCTCTAGGAGGAGGAAGCTAATAAAACATATGATGATCCCAGTCCAACTGTAGTTCTCATACTGGGGTTATTTTGTGCAAGTGTATGTAGACCTGTGTTACCATGAGGGCTGATGACATAGCCCTCAGACAGATGTCCCACAGACAGATGACAAGATGACAAAGTCTTTGGGAAGAAGGGATTTCAGGGCTAATGCCCTCCAGGTCTGGGATCAGTTTTGCTTACAGTGATTCCCCACAGTGGAGTGTTGCAGTCTCCTGCAAATTATCATTACTTACAACCTAGTCCTAGGAAAGTCTTCCCTCTTCATTCTTCAAGTTCTACAGATTGTGTTCTGTGGACCTTGGCTTTCTAAAGGTGCTGTTACGTGGCTTCTTTTATCACAAATATAGGTCACATCTGAGTAAAATTGAAGACAATATAAAACTTATAGGAAAGGGCAAGATGGTTAGCATCAGAGTAAAAATTTGTTACCAGGTTGTGCACCTCTGGAAACCTTTAATGTCCAGCTTTCCACTGCAATTAGTTCTCATCTTATGTGGTCCATCAAGTATTTTAAGTTGCTTTGTCCCTGAGATTAGACTACTAAATGGGTATGTACCAGCCAAGACAGAATACATTTATCATATAAAATACCTTCAAATCTAAATCTAAAAATTGGCTAGCTGAGCTCCTCCTAAGTCTCAGCATACTTCCTCTCCTGACAATGAAAATTGAAAACATTTGTGAATATGTCAATTTTAGATTTGTAACACTACCACAGAAATGTAAAGAAAAGTGAGAAATTTGCTGCTGCATAGGGAGAGAAATAACTGTGATACATGAAATATTTTTTATCCCCTCATGTACTCTATACCTCTCATTACTTCAATTTATCACTATGCTTTTAATTTATTTAATTTCCTACAGGTTATTCAAACTTTCTACAAATGCCAGCTAACAAAATATATGTTAATGGATACTTAACCATTTAACACACAGTGAACTTAGGTCTCAATAGTTCCTTATTTTTAAACCTAAGTGATATTTATATTCCAGCAAATTCCTGTGCCAGGAAAGGCTGACCCTCTTCTGTCTCCCCAGTGCCTGATTATCAATTGAAAGGATGGAGATTTGTACTGGTTTTGGCTGGGATAGAGTTAATTTTCTTCATAGTAGCTTGTATGGTGTTATGTTTTGGATTTGTAACCAAAACAGTGTTGATAATACAGGGATATTTTAGCTATTGCTGAACAGTGCTTACACAGAGTTATGGCCTTTTCTGTTTTTCACACCGCCCTGCCAGTGAGTGGGCTGGGGGTGCACAAGAAATTGGGAGGGGACACAGCTGGGACAGCTGACCCCAACTGACCAAAGGGATATTCCATATCAGATTATGTCATGGTCAACAATAAAAGCTGGGGAAGAAGAAGGAACAGAATATGTTTGGGGTTATGGCGCTTGTCTTCCCAAGTCACCGTTATGCATGATGGAGCCCTGCTTTCCTGGAGATGGCTGAACACCTGCCTGCTGATGGGCAGTAGTGAATTAATTCCTTATTTTGCTGTGCTTGTGCGCACAGCTTTTGCCTTACCTGTTAAACTGTCTTTATCTCAACTCACGGGTTTTCTCACTTTTATCCTTCCAATTGTCTCCACCATCCCACCGTGAGCAAGTGGATGTGTGGGGCTTAGCTGCCTATTGGTGTTAAACCACAAGGTTTTGGTTAAATCAGACAAATCACAGAATAGTAGTCAGGATGCATTACCTTCCATAGAGCAATACTTTCTTCAGAAAGTGACTAATATGTGTGGTCTGGATTTTTGGATATTTAGAGATCCATTCTGCTTGGAAGACTAGAGGCTAATAAAAGGATAGAAGTGAGGTTTCTGTGGATGGAAGAGGATAGAAGACAGGAGAGAGAAACTCCATTTACTAGAAGATCAAAACAAGTGATGAATGATGAATAGAAACTAAAACATTAAACCAAACTAATATTATCATAAAAAATGTGAAGGATTGTTCAGCCTTGAGAAGAAGGCTGGGGGGATTTGTTGGACAGCTGTTTATGCTAACAAACTGGCTGGGAAGAAAAAACAGACATTTCATCTTCAGTGGCTTCTCTGACTGGGAAAAGTGAAACCAGCAGAAGCTGACAGTGCTATGATAAGATCCTCTTAGAGTCCCTTCAATGACCTCTGCAAGATTAACTGCAGGTTTTGTGCTTCATTTAGGAAAGAGTTCAAGGGGGAAATAATAACTTCTTCAGTAATCACTTAATCTATGTGTAAGTGTATTCAAAACATAGTGGATTAAAAAGCCCTTTGCAGCTGAGATGGCCTGAAACAATTCTTTTACCATGAAGCATAAGTACCCTAAATTTAGAAAAGAAGACATTGAAGGTTTGCCCTCTGAAGGACGAGGTAGTTCCTAGTGCTTGTTTAAAAGTGAATGGTCTTGTTAGAGGAGCCATTCCTTATGTTAATCAGCATATTGCTCATTCTGTGCAAGTCTGGCTCTATTCCTCTGAGACAGAAGGACTGAATGCAAAATCATTTTTTCACTCCTCACCACTTTCCTCGCCCTCTTATGAATTCCCACTAGAGTCCCTTGAAGTAGCCTCTTGACAGTTCTTTTAAGTGAATCTTGATCTTGGGATCACTGAGTGTCATTTAATGTGATTAGAGCATCTCTTCATACAAAGAAATACTTCCACATTGCAGATGTGATTTTTTTTTTTTTTTAATATATTTTTTCTCTTCCTTTTCCAGAGATATTTATTGTGGGTTTTTTGTTTGTTTGTTTGTTTGTTTGTTTCTTCACAAAGATTTATAACTGACCTGGAACTCTGAAAACAAACCACTAATCCAGGAGAACGTGGGAGATTACTGATTCCTTCAGAAAATTTAAATAATTCAATGAAACAACAATTGAATCTTAAGACTAGATTGTTGTTACAAACATTACTGATACATCACTGACCTAGTCAAGCCTAGCTTTTTAAAAACTGCAGTGTCATCAAAGGTCATTCTCTGTGAAGTGGAGCTTTCTACTTGATTTGGGTCACTCAAGATGACAGAGGGAGAAGTTAATGTAAAACGATATGTCTTAAGTTTTTTCCTCTTTATTTGGCTAGGTCAGCATGCTAAATGAGAGCTGTAATGACACAAGACCATATTGATATTCAAACATGGAAAAAGGCACAATCACTTTGATCCCTTTTTTATGTTCATGTTGCTGCAACTTTGTGCTTCCCTCAGATTACCAGTACCAAATACTTTGGTGGGCTGCAAAATAGTCCTCTCATTCCCTGGGCAACTACTCTGGCATTCTCTGAATGAGGATTCATGGTGAGATACTTCAGATAGTGAGAAACTGAGGTCCTCATCAATGTATGCAAGGAATATACCAACTTTATTGCCAGAGGTTTTCTTTCTTTTCACAATAACTAACCTGTGGGACTAGGAAGGACTACCAAATCTGGTAATAAACCTTACTGCTGAGATTGTCCTTCCATCATGTCAGTGTGACTGAGAATATTTTTGCCTTCTGTTTCCAGGATCTGGTTTTGGTTCATAAAGTAACCCTTACATCTGAATAAAATAATATCCTCCTACCTAACTTGCTGCCCAGATGTAACTGAAAAGGAAAAAAAGCAAGCATGTCATTCCTTGCTAGTGAAACCCACCCCTGTGACACACTCACACCCCAAGGGGAAACACTGCAACCTTGTATTTGCATCCTTACCTTGGGATCATCACTTCAGAGTTTTTATTCCAGCACCACTGGTTAGAGAATATGTTGCATAACACAGTGGACAGCAAATGTTGAGCACTTTGAAAGCCGAACAAAGTGGAAAATTAAAGATGGAAAATGAAAGACTAGCTGCTAGATAGGTAGTCTATGTCCCCACATTGGAGGGCAGTCTATGAGGTGGGGACATTGGCTGAAGATGGTCAGATATTTCCCAGGGCTGTAAAATAAAGTTTTCTCATGCCAATAGTGAAGAGACGAAAGAAAGAAAAGAAAAAAGAAAAAAAAAAGGAATTTATCCAAGAGAAGTCTTAGAAAGAATGAGTTACCGTTAGTACATTTGTGCTCATACATTATCAAATCAGGAAATGGAACTGATCCTGTTTCAGCAGTCCTTCAGTGTTGTTGATAGTAAAAGTCCACGTTGTGATTGCTTGCATTTTAGGCTTGCCTTATGCCATTTTGAAGCAGATAAGTAACTCCAAAGCATTTGGCCAACTGATTTACCACCAGGAATTGAGGCCTATTTTTTTCCTATTGTTGAAATGCAAGCTGAGCCTTCCCAAAGAGAAGGAAAAACAGAAAAGGCTTGTTTTTACCCCTTTTTTTTGTTTTCTTCTGAACCAAAATACTATATAGCCACAGGAACAATCAGGCCTGTGTGTTTTATTTGAACGTTGTTAGGTGTAAGGAGACATGGATATGTTGGTTTGTGGGGTTTTTATTTTCTCTTCTCTCAGGTTCCTTCTCAGGTTTTTTTGGTACCCTGTATATAGAAAGTCACATTGGTGTCCTTTCCTTAAGTTCATACCATGCATTACTTTTGCAATAGGAAAAAGTTTCTTGTCCTGTCTGGAAGCTATTAGCTTTTAAGTTCATGTCTTGGACTCCTGTAGGGACGGAGTTGCTTAATCTTTTTGCCATCACTTGTTCAAGTTAACATGTGATGTGTATGTGTTCATATATTTTAAAGGTTTCCCTACTTGATATTTCCTGATCTTTCTTCTTTCTTTAACCAACAGCTGATTATTTCAGAAGACAGGACAGTCATACTTTTGGTAGCTTGCTAAAACAAAGAAATGAAGGCCAACAGCTAGATAGTTATTATCTTTCTGAAGAGAAAATTGCTGGATGGGCCAAAAGCAGTTTCCTTCTATATTCACCTGAACAAAGAAATTGTGAACATCAATCCTTGGAAAGCCAAAAACTGAAAGGAAAACCTCTGCCTGTTTTAGACTGCAGAGAAAAAAAAGGTTGTCATCTCCCTGGGGAAAGGAAGGTTTGAAGGGAAATACAACAGAAGAGAAGAAAATTATTGATATATACAGGTTTGCTTATGACTATAAAGGTAGTGTAGGTGTAACTAAAACACCATTTCTGAGATCAGATGATAGGGGAGACAAAGAAAGATTTTGGAATCTACCCATGAAAGTTAAAGACTACCAAATAATACAAGCAAATATGTCTGTTAATATGCATGCAAGTAAGTGTTTGCTGGATCAGAACAGTCATCAATATTCAGATGATTATCAGATGTTTTAAACTTGTAAATATTTAACTTACTAACTTGTTCTAGTTTTGTGTATTCATTTTCCATAAGCTGTTTGCTGTTCAATACTTGTTTTATGTTATAAAGCAGAAATTTCAGTGATCTGTCATGCAGTTCAAATAATACTTTACAGAGTCAAAGTAATCAATTTATCAACAGTTTATGAGCAACCCGCAGAACAGAACAATTGCTCTTCTCATAAAGTTTGAATGCCAATGAACAAAAGACATCACAAGCTCTAAGAATAGCTTGTGCATAACAGTACTAAATAATTTAAGTGCTGGATTCACTAGTACTACTTGACCAGTTTTAATTGCAAGGAATCTGGCTTTCTTTTCTTTGTGCAGGAAAAGAACCTATTTCACATATTTTCAGATCACAATGTTAATTAATGGTTGCCTTTTGTATTTGGAGGATTGTTTCATTTTTTTTCCTGGAGCATCCTGTATGGAAGAATAAGGCCTCTTCCCCAGTAAGACATACCCCAGTGTCCTACAAGGATAAGTTGTTTTGGTCTAAATGGGGAACATGGTGAAATTTATGACCTCAGTAAATGATGCATGATGATATGTACTGCACAGAACAGTGCCAATAGAGATAAATCTGTATCTGTATATAGGCCAAGTAATAACAGCAACTCACAGTACAAATAATATTTAAGATATTTCAATGCTTATGAAGGAAGAAAAGTCATAGACTTTAGGTTAGCTTGTTCATAAGAAGTTAAGATATGAAAAATGTGCATGTGTACAATGGGAAAAGCCACATGTGAGAAGTGCCCTTCCTCATCTGGCTGTACAATGATAGCCTTGCCTTGAAGAGCAATGATATCTCTCCAGAGAGGGGAGTCTCTATACATCAGCCTAGGAACGGCACCTGAGCAACAGGCAACGTTTCTGTCGCTGTAGCAGGGAGATCTTGAAGTTGAGTACAGATTGCAATGCAGTCGCTGGACATGTCTTTTTTGCAAGCAGTTTTAGTGTGGACCTTTTGTTCAAATGTCCAATTACTCCTTGTCTAGACTGTGCATGTTCCGCAGTAGTTTGCAAGGAGCCCCTGAGATCTCACTGTGGAGGCTCTTGTTCATCCACTTCTTGCAGGAAATTTCTTATATTCTGTTCTTTCTGCACAGTGAATCCAGGTCTCGTATACACTGACCCTAAGACAATTTTGCATCAGTGAGGGTTAATAGGCCTGAAAGTAGTGAAGATGATGTGTCTGCAGGTAATTCTAAGAAAGCAGAAAGATTGCTGGGAATTTGTTCCACTTTCTGAACATGCTACAATCCTTGATACGGCCTTGTTTGAATATACATTTTAAAATCACATAGTGTTGATAAGTTCCAAAAATAGACAAAGGTATAAGCAGAAGTGTCAACCAGCACTTCTGGCTCTTGAAAAGACAGCTTGAATTAAAGTGAGAGACACTGAAAAGTATAAAGATTGCCCAAGGAGGGAAATGTCAGAATGCATGTCACATGACAGTGCAGCTTGCTAGTACTTGCAGGACCAATTCTTAGCTCATGAGGGAATAAGCTAAAAAACAGAGTGACTCTGATGGAGGTCAGCACGAGATGAACACTTTCCCTGGGAAGTGAGTAACAATATCAGTGAGCCCATATCCCTGCTCCTGAGTGTGTTATGGCCTTTAATATGAGACAAAAGAAAATATGAACTGCTAACATTACAAGCATTTGAGAGTGCTTCCAGCTGCAAGGTTCTGAAATGAGTGTGGAAAAAATATATCACCTGAGACATCGTAGTTCCCATTGCTGTCAGGTACCAGTAAGCTAATGCATCAAATAGGTAAGGAAATTATCAAACCCAATGTGCTTTTCAAATCCACATTTATTATAAAAGACAACTTCTTTCTTTACCAATAAAAAAAATCACTAAAAATAAGTTTACATCAATTATGTAGGGTAAAAACAGCTCAGCCAGAATCATAAATTATTTTAAGTGAATATATGTATAACCCCTCTTGCACTTAAATACTAACGCAAGTTATGGAGCCAAATCCTCAGCTAGTATGATTGACTTAGCTACCTGAATTTATTTGATCTACAATTATTTGCACAAGCCACATGTCTGGCTCACTGTGTAGACAGGTGTGGTCTGGACTAAAAAGCAGATGGTAAGATTCTTATCTGCTGATTTAATCATTGCTTTCTCAAGGATGAGATGATAGGTTTGTGGGTCATTTGGGAAAATAAGTTCAAAACTTATTTTTATTAGCTTTTGTGCAAGCACCATAAAATCTTATTGCTATAATGTTCATAAAAAGGACCTGAGCTAAACTTTATCAAATTTCCCATTGATCTCAATGGGTTTTGTAGCCTAAAGGGAAAGAACATAATCCTGCATAAAGTGAAAGAAATTCAGGTTTAGATTTTATGCACCCAAAAATTGATATATTAACTTGCTAGTTTATTTTGTAAAAGTTGCTAAGAATTTAAAGTCTCTTTAATTTTTTGGGTTTTATTTCTTTTCCTTTGAGGGAAATGGCATTGCAAAATAAGCCTTTTATGGACTGTATGAGGATAACAACACAGAAAAATTATTTGAAATACAATACATTGTAATGAGATTTTAAATGTGTACTATCTATTGCTGAATACCTGTTAGAAGTACCGAGAGATACATTTGGAAAAAAAAAAAAAAATATTGTTTTGCATCCATTGCATGCTATAGCAAATAGTAATCAAAAGAATTTTCTTTGTTCATTTGTTTGTTCAGGCTATTATTTCAGTTTCAGCTGTGTGGCACTATTATAGCTACAGAATGAATTCTAGTATAGTTGTTAAGGCTATCAGCTTCAATCTTACAACCTCTTACCTAATGTGTAGTTTTAGAATTGCTTACATTTAATACAGATAACATTTGTGTTTCACAACTTATATTGGTGTCTCATTCTGAGTAAATAATTATTACGTATATTTTAGGTTGTCAGTTAACGTATGCTATCATAATCATATCCATCATTAAAAACCAGAGCAAATGTAGCTTTTCTACCTGTACTAGTAAATGTCAGTGACAGTTTTTCAAGATTATTTCATTGGCTATGCTTAGGAATTGTTTTACCCATAGGTATTAACAGTGAGTTCTTGCTAATAACTCCAGATAAGGACTGTTAAAACTTAGCTGTTAGAAACTAGACTAAAAAAAGTTTGACCAGAAGCAAATGAAATTTATTACTTTAACAGAAAAGAGGATAACAGGGAAGCTGACTGGAGCTACGATACAAAGCAGGAATACAAGGATGTGAGGAACAAGTGTAATGTGCAAACATGCAAGGTCAGTACTGAAAATTTACATATTAGATTCCTTTCATGAAGGTAAAGAGAAGCAAGAGTTAAGCATTTAGATATTATGTGCAGGTCATACTTCCTCTAGGCCATTTCCCTCACCACTCAATAAACAGAGAAGAGAAGAGAAGAGAAGAGAAGAGAAGAGAAGAGAAGAGAAGAGAAGAGAAAAGAGAAGAGAAGAGAAGAGAAGAGAAGAGAAGAGAAGAGAAGATTTAATGCTACGAAGATGCAAAGAAAATGTTAAGGATTACATAGGAATGATGTGTTAGCCTTCTGCATCCACTCATGACACGTAAACTGGAATCTTCCCCAAAGGACTGGTACATGAATTTGGAAGGCACAAGTGGATCCATTTTAAAAGATTGTGGTAGTGTTACCATTCATCTTTCAAATAATCCAGTGGGCAGGAGTACATACATTGGAAACAGATATCTTGATTCTAGAACTTGTTCCAGCTAATGAATTTCAGACCTACAATATCCATTACCCATGAGCTAGGATCTTTTGGATAGTCAGGGCATCCTTTACTCCAGCAAATGAATATGAGGCATGGTACGGCAGAAACAGCAAGATCTGGAAACCAAAACAAAAAATTTGGAAGTATCTGTGTTTTAGTGTCTGGGGCATTAATGTAGGAAGTCTTCAAGTGCCCGCTTTCAGCATTACCTGTATCTCTTGCTTGTTTTTGGGGAGGGAGGGTTGGTTTGGGGTATTTTAGAGATATATTTTATTCAATCATTTTTATTTTAGAAGAAATGCATAAAAGGTACTGAAAAGAGGGACTGGAGCCTTGGCTTCTGAATGGCTGAATGCTCCAGCCATTTCAGTACACAGTTGCATTCCCTCCTTCTCTTTGATCTTATCTGTGGTTTTGCACCAAGGCTGAGATTCAACAGAAGTCTTGAAAAGTAGCTCCTAACCAGAAATGCCTAAAACCTAGTGATTATATCTCTTTCCTCTCATATGTGAGTGAACTATATGGGAAACTTTTTTTTTTTTTTTCTTTTCAGATCTTAGAAGTCCTCAAATCTTCATTTTCCACTTTGTTAGCGAGAGCTACAACTGCCAGCCTTCTGTAGGAAAAAGAAGGTATCTGTTCCCATCATATTTTATAAAGAGCTTGCTCTAGTTCATTAGTTTTGCTCAGATGAAGTCAACTGGATTTTGGACCTTGCATATTTGGACTGTTGTAACCAAATTAGCCTGTACTATGCTTGGCACAGGACTAGGTAGATGTTATAGCTATGTTACTCAAATTTAGACCAAAGAGTAGGGAAACATACTGAGTTTTACAGAAGAATTAGGTGCATGCTTGTTTGTTTATTTGTTTTGTAGTACAGGTGTGAAGTTATTCCTAAAGTTTTTGTTTCTGGCCCTTAAATAGTCTTTTGGGACTAATCCTCAGTGGATAATATTTGGGTTGGTATTTATAGAGTAGCCTCCTTTGGAGTATCTTTTTGCATCTTCTCTCAAATGGATTTTTTGACCTTGAAAAACAGATTGGGGGGAGGTTTATATCTGTACTATAAAGGAAGAAGAAAACATTTATATATATTTACTCTAATATAAAGGAATTTAAGAACTATATTTACCTTGACATTTGGGATAGATCTTAGAGTACGTTACTTTTTTAAAATTGTTTTCTTTATTTCTCTTTGTATTTTGGTTCAGCTGAGATGCCCATTTCCCACATGTATTTACAACCTGACATTGGATTTTCTTAGCATAAGCAAAGAAATTGCAAACGTTTCAGTCTTTAAAAATTTAATTGGATCTATTTTTGACTCTTAGTTTGACTGTACAGTGCCCAAAGGGAGCCACAGAAATGTCTATAAATAACCTAAAATAGTATTTCTATTCATAAAAATGTCACAGCTTTACAGTCCAGTACCTCATAGCTCTGCAGGCTAAAAGTGAGTGCAAGTCTCAAGGGGACAATCTTCCTCCCACTGGAACAAAGTGCTTCACTATGGCCTTACAGAACCAAAAGATATAAAACTTCTACCATAAGAAAACAAACAAACCAGCAAAGAAGGGAAGGATAGCTATAACAAAAACTTAATATTAATTTTACTTATCCTAAGCTTGAACCAGGTTCATGTATTGTGGGAAGACAACAGTTTAGGGATTGTTTTCTGGCATGGAATGAAAGTTCCTTTGACAATGTGGTCACTGTTCTATAAACAAGCCATTTGAAGTTGTTAAGGGATCTGACTATAAGAAAAATCAAGCTAAGCTAATGGGCAGTTATAGCTGCCAGAAGTGTATATGAGATATACTGGCATACCACAACACGTGTAAAAGAATCAGGGATGCCATCTGCATGTAGGTGGTGTATATCAGATCAGTTTCTGGGATATCACTACATAGACAATAGGAGACACATTATTATCTGGAAAAAAAAAAAAAAAGTATTTGTCTCATTCTTCTTCCTCCTCCATTTCTCAAAGAGAAATAGCATAGGATTGGCACCTTCTCTTTCACAGCAAATTTCATCATAACATTAATCTTTAAGGCACCCTGACTCCTGTTCTCATTTCCCACAAATGTCTTCATCTTGAGCCAGCAACTATTTTGTAAACAGTGGGTTTTTTTCGTTCTCACTCTGTTTTCTCCTCTTTACATTTTTATATATAAAATAGTATTGTTTTCTTTCACATTGAATTCAAGTATCTTCTCACAGGTGTTTTAAACCCTCTTGCACCTTAAGGCTTTATTTGAACTCTCTGTACCCGTCTTTCCTACTAGCTGGATCTCAGACACTGAATGAAGGCAGACCTGGCAGCTTTCAGAAGTCTTAGTGGTAACCAAACAAAATCAAGTACCAGAACTAAAATGAACCAGAAAAAAAGAAAAAGAAAAAAAAAAAAAACAAACAAAAAAACAAACACCCCCCCCAACAGATAAATGTGAGACTCAAAGGAGTTTGAGGGAGTAGTTTAAAAACTCAACAAATTTCAAATTTTTAGATAAATCAAGGATAATCCAAAAGATATGAAAAAGTACTTCACTAAGTAAAGAGTGGGTGCCAGCAGGAAAAAAGACAGCTGGAAGGTAACTTAATTTCTGACAAGCATCCATTCATTGGAAAACAAGTTAATGTTTTTAATAGTTTCAGCTAATTCTGGCAGAGGAGTTTAACTATGAATCCATAATACGTGAGGAATACAAAACAAGAGAGGATTTTAATCTGAAAAAAAAAAAAAAATTAAAAACTGTTAAGGTTTAGGAAAAAAAACCAGTCAAAATTGAAAGTATCTTAAATATATTTGAGACTAATTAATAGCTAGTTAGAAGATTAGTCCTTGAGAAAATCTTTCTGGATGAGGGTTAGCTTGACTACCCTGAAAGTTGTGCATTAGCTGCTATAGTACTCTAAAGAATCAAAAGTATTAAAGACAGCAAGATACACTGGGTTCACAAAACAGCACATATGGTGGAACATTTCAGTTACATCTATGAATTAAAAAGGCCAGACCACAGTCTAAGCACTGGCACATGGTTGTTTATCTTATCAAATTATTAGCATGGACATCAGTACCATTATGGCCCATGACAAACTAGCAATCTCCCACAGGCGATTTCATTTGTGGTAGACAATTTGGATGCTGCCATAAAATGTAGCTGTTCAGACACGAGTTACACCATTCTGCTGACTTGAAGGGGTATCAAATGGTCTCTGGACTGTTTTATCTGCTAGTATAGGTGTAGTATTTCTGATACATAATGCAGCGTAAGACAAAGACCCATTTCCAGTCTAGAAACAGGGCAAGAACCATAAAAAAGAAAGTAAAAATTGTGGAAAAGGAAGAAGCTCCACAGAAATTCCCATGGGAGTAGTGGACATCATTGCATCGGAAGATAAATGGTTTACTATTCTGAATAAAAATAGGAATATTATTTAATTAATTATTTTTACCATTGTACACAGGTGCACAAACTGGTCCTTGTCAGGAGTTTTTGTAGTAACACTGAAATAAAAATAGTATATGAAGGAAAGTAAATGTGTAAAATACATTGCTTAGAATAAGTTTATCCCCACTATAGGCATATATAAACTATATTTAGAATATATATCAAAATGTGTAATGAAATAATTTGTAATAACATCTCAGCAAAAAATTCTACACCTGAAGGTTCAGAGATCCAACACAAGTAAGGAGAAGTTTGAAAATATTTTCTAGGACCTCAGAATTCTCTCAAAAGAGTGCAGAACAAAGCTGAGTTCATGACCAAGGAAACTCTTTTGCCTCTAATACATAGCCTAGAAAAGCAATGCATCTCTGAGAATCTTAGATGCAATGGACTAGGTAAGAAAGTGATCACTATCGCTAATCATGATAGGAAAACAAGCCAATAAAAAAAAATTAAATGAAATGTTGATAGAGACATTTTTATAATAAATAACACAGGGAAATGTGTGTCTAATCAAAGTACCCAAAAACTCAGTGTCCAATAGTTCCAAAATGTTCAATAATTTTGAGGTGCTGGTGTTAACAAAAAATTTGCAGTAGCTAACTGAAACAGTCCCACCTTCACTAAGTTCTGTCCCATCTTCTGACGAGAGTTTTGAAACTCCAGATGCTACCAGTTAACTTTCTTCCAGCTCCCATTTCGTATTTTCCAGACTGATGGTTGTTCACATTCACGAGCTATGATTATGCAGTAGGCCAGGAATCATGAGGAGCTCAGCTCTTCCAAGCCCAGAAGGCAGAACAAGGGAACTTTTTCCCTGCGCCCAAGTAATCTAACATTTTGCACAGTATTTTGTTTTGATTTGGGAACTATACTACCTAGTCTCAGAGGTCAATTATGTCGCTCATTTCCTTTTTTTAGGCAAGTGTGTCCAATAATCCCCTTTGGTTATCTGAGCTCTGCTTTTTATGAAGCTCTCTTCTGTCACAAAGAGATAAGTCATGGCTGATGCCTTAGGCTACAGAGGGCCAAAATATGTTTTATTGAGTCTACAGGGCACTAGCAGAAGAGCAGTGCCTGTAGTCATTATTCCTTTCCATCTGTCCTGCCTTCTTGATATGTTTGTGAGTCATGTTGAAGTCTCAGAAGTGCTTGGTGTCTTCAGTCAGTTAAAATGCTGTTTGATGTCCAGATGTTACATTTCTTTTTCACTGGAGTAAACTCAGTTTTCTGATCCTGTTAGCATGATCAAGTGGTATACCTTTCTGCTGAGACACAAGTTAAAGGGGCAATCAAGTGGAGAAAGAAAAAAAAAGAAAAGAAAACCCCAATGACCTTTATATGATACATTAAAACTAAGCTAATTTTCACAAAGACTGTTTATCTCATTTACTGGGAAAAAAAAAGTCATTTTATATGAGTCCACCTCTAACTTTGCTGTTTTTTGTTTTCTCTTTCTCATACGTCAATACCTAAACCTCCAAAGTCTCTATATTCTTAAGCAAACCTGCTGTTTCTCGTTACTATTGGTTCAAGCATTAATTTGTTCTGTCTCATTTAGAAACTATGTCTTTGTTTATGTTATGCCATTGGCATGGAACACTATTTTCTTCAACTAAACATGAATTTTACAAACTGAAAAACATCAACATAAATATTTCTCAATGTAATCCTTTACTTACAGGCGGGACATTCATTTATTTATGTGATTTAAATGCACATACATACACACACACACAGAGTTCCTTCACTGAGATAATGTTATAAAAATACATTAATAGATAGGCATATCTAGGCATTTTCAATGTTACCTACATACAACAGAACATTCTTTTTCTGCCTTTCATTCAATTATTCAAACTTATTAAAAACTTTATTAGAGAGATATAATGCTGATCTTCTCCAAATCTCTACTATAATAGCTTAATTTAAATAGACATTATAGTTTTTTACAGAAAGACAGTATTCTTCAGGTTTCTTCACTGGCATGATAGGGGCTTCAATGCTGTAAAATTGCTGAGCTTGATGGGATTGGGGGGAACAACTTTGTTTTGTCAACATTTTTGCACACAACTAAGATGTTTAAGGTTTCAGTGGGACTCTGGTTTGTAACGGTAAGCACACTTGTAAAGATTTAGAGCATTGGACGTATCTTCCTTTTTAACTTCTCTGTTTTTTGAGAATGTTTTCCCTGCTGGATATCTTGCAAAAAGTAAATACATGTAATAAATAAATACATAAATGCTCTTTTCAGTAATGAAGACCAATTTAAAGAAAGCATTTATACTTCTCTTCAAGTGTTTTCTTTATTCATTCTCCATGTGAGCTAGGAGTCTTCACTCTCCTTATAATCAAAAGAATGAAACAACAACTTCCAGGGTACAATTTCTAACTAACATTTAAAAAAGCTCTGATAAATCTCTTATTTTTCTCCTCTGACTGAAAAGACCAGATTTCTGTCTCAGACATAGACACATATATGCTGTGGCCATCTAAAGGTAGGTAAAATTAATCCCACTTCGAATTTTTACAAAAGTCACTGGAAAATGTACAGCATCAAGCTTAGGGTGTTCAGTTAATAGAATTGATGACTGTTGTTTCTAATTTCTTTCTTTTGTTAAGACTAAAATGATGTGTAGAATTTGTCATATGGGTCATCTATAAATCAGCCAGAGATGAAGATGATTTATTACTATCAACTTTGTCTAATAATGATCTGCAAATAATCAGCATCATGGGTCTGAGATTAATAAAGTTAAGAAAATGTCAATTGGATATAGTATTTTGATGAGTACTGTGTTTGCACAGATTTTAGAGCTTTTTCTAGTTGCCGTATAAAATATCAAGGGAAATGTGGCTGTGTAATTTTGTAAGTGGCAGTACACTGAATACTGCTTTACAGGTAAGTCCTACACATCACATTGTATCTTGTAATATTTTCAGCTTAGGTGCTTTTTTTTTTTTTTTTTTTTTCCTTAACACTTCTGGTAGCTATTTTCCACACTCATATGTAAGGATTGTATTATGCAGGTTGTAGTAAGATTCTTGGTTATCTTTTTACAGTTCATAACAAGCATGAAAAAGATACCCTTTGAAATGTCTGTCACTGAAGCATAGGTATTCATAAAATGTACTAAGCCCTGGCTATCATTCCAAATATGTTTCACCTGGAACATTTTTTAAATCTGGAAGAAATGAGCTTCATTTACCAAGCACTGTCTTTTTTTTTTTATTATTTTGTTGTTGGTTTTTTTCTTACGGTAATAAGTAAGCAAGCTTTATTTTTCCAGTAGGGAAGTATACCTTAAAAGTGTTCATCATTAAGATAAACACATCATTAAGTCCTCAGACTCCTTTTTCTTCTGACATATGTTGCAGACTTAAAAACATAAAAAGACTTAATCGGACAAATCAAAGCATAGAATCATTCTCCTTTTCTGTGTACTTCAGTGCAATAGTTGACACATAAGAAATAAGCATGGATCAGTACAAGACTTGATACTTATAAAACATGGAGCCAAAGCCATGCTTTGCTGCTGCATCAGAGTTTCCTCTTGTAGAAGTACAATTATACAGCATCATTGCCACAATACTTTAAATAAAGCTACAGTGATCATAGAATCATAGAATCATAGAATGGTTTAGCTTGGAAGGGACCTTTGAAGTTCATCTAGTTCCAAGACTCCTGCCATGGACAGGGACATCTTCCGCTAGATCACATTGCTCAAAGCCCCGTCCGACCTGACTTTGAAAAATTCCAATGATGGCACATCCACAGCTTCTCTGGGAAACCTGTTCCAGTGCCCCATCACCCTCATTGTAAAAAAATTTCTTCCTTATATACAATCTAAATCTACCCCTTTCAGTTTAACATCATTACCCCTTGTCCTGTCACTACAGCCCCTATTAAAAAAAAATCTTTCTCCGTCATTCTTGTAAGCCCCCTTTAAGTATTGAAAGGCCACAGTCAGGTCTCCCTGTAGCCTTCTCTTCTCCAGGCTAGACAACCGCAACTCTCCCAGCCTTTCTTCATAGGAGAGGTGTTCCAGCTCTCTGCTCATTTCTGTGGCCCTCCTCTGGACCTGCTCCAACAGGTCCATGTCTTTCTTGTACTGGGGACCCAGGAACTGGATACAGTACTCCTGGTGGGGCTCTCATGAGAGTGCAATAGAGGGGAGGAATTATCTGTTTAATATCTTTATCAATGATCTGGACGAAGGGATCAAGTGCACCCTCAGTAAGTTTGCAGACGACACCAAATTGGGCGGAAAAGGACCTGGGGATGCTGGTTGACAGCCAGCTGAATATGAGCCGGCAATGTGCCCAGGTGGCCAAGAAGGCCAATGGCATCCTGGCCTGTATCAGCAATAGTGTGGCCAGCAGGACTAGGGAAGGGATCGTGCCCCTGTACTCGGCACTGGTGAGGCTGCACCTCGAATCCTGTGTTCAGTTTTGGGCCCCTCACTACAAGAAGGATGTTGAGGTGCTGGAGCGTGTCCAGAGAAGGGCAACGAGGCTGGTGAAGGGTCTAGAGCACAAATCCTATGAGGAGCGGCTGAGGGAGCTGGGGTTGTTTAGCCTGGAGAAAAGGAGGCTGAGGGGAGACCTCATCACTCTCTACAACTACCTGAAAGGAGGTTGTAGCGAGGTGGGTGTCGGTCTCTTCTCCCAAGTAGCAAGTGATAGGATGAGAGGAAATGGCCTCAAGTTGCACCAGGGGAGGTTTAGATTGGATGTGAGGAAAAATTTCTTTACTGAAAGAGTGGTTAAACATTGGAACAGGCTGCCCAGGGAAGTGGTGGAGTCACCATCCCTGGATATATTTAAAAGATGTGTAGCTGTGGCACTTAGGGATATGGTTTAGTGGTGGACTTGGCAGTGCTAGGTTAACGGTTGGACTTGATGATCTTAAAGGTCTTTTCCGACCTAAATGATTCTATGATTCTATGATTCTATCTCCCTCAACCTGCTGGCCACGCTTCCTTTGATGCAGCCCAGGATATGATTTGCTTTCTTGGCTCCAAGTGCACATTGCTGGCTCATGTCCAATTTTTTATCCACCAGTACCCCCAAGTCCTTCTCTGCACAGCTGCCCTCAACCCATTCATTCCCCAGTCTGTATTGATACTAAGGATTGCCCCAACCCAGGTGCAGGACCTTGCACTTGGCCTTGTTGAACTTCATGAGGTTCATCTGAGCCCTCTCCTCAAGCCTGTCAACATCCCTCTATATGGCACTGCTTCCTTCAAGTGAATCAACCGTACCACTCAGCTTAGTGTCATCTGCAAACTTTATGAGAGTGCACTCAGTCCCACTATGTCATTAATAAAGGTATTGAACAGTACCAGCCCCTGAGAGGCAATGGTGATTTGGAAGTAGGACACATTTCTGCATTCTTATCCTGAATTTCTCTCTGTTCCTTCTGAATATCTTAGAAAGCGGAGAAATTTATAACACTGCTCTAGAAATATCCGCATTATCACCAAGTGAGCAGGTATGTCTACATGGCATAATGCCATGGCAGAAAAAATAGCTTTGTCTCAGGAGCCTGTTGCAACAGGATTAATTAGCTCAGGTGGATTTGTGGTTTGGCATTTCTAGTTTTCTTCCAGTTCTACAATTAGCAAATCTAGACGTAACTTGTGCCTTTGTGAACAGTGCTCCCTTGTATACTGGGAGTATATGGTGTTGAGAACACCATAGATTCCATTGAATTTTACATTTTTTAATATGAATTTTTCTTACATTAAAACTTATATGCTTATCTTGTCCATTGTATGCAAAAAAATCTAATGTTCTTGTTTAGTGTATAAGCTGTATGGCATGCAGGAATGTATAAGAAACAGAAAAATTACAGGAAAAAATCTTGCTTTTAAATGGCTGTTAGAAGACTTCTCTGTTTTGTCTTAGTTTTGTTCCCTTCTGCAAGCAGAAGAATAACTCAAATAGTAAGGGCTTCAGTAAATGTAACAGCTCTGGCAAGTTGGTGTCATAATTTTTTGTGATGACAGCTTATAATGACATACACTGTTATGTTGCCAACTCTCATTAGCGTAAGCTAGCAGAACATTAGTGCTGTCATTTTCTTAAGCCACCCTGTTTTTGCTATGGCATGGCATTACATCCTTGTTTTAAATCAAACATCTGCTCTTTGTGCCATCAACCAAGCTGAAGAATGCTGGTTGTATAGTATAGTAAGCAAAAGCCAGTATTTTGTTATTTATCCAGGTAAAGAAGTTGATGATGTGAAAAGGATATCTTCTTTTCAGCTTTAATGCCTGTACTAAATATTTTTTTTCCAATATTTGAAACTACAGTATTTTATGCAATATTTGTTTTATTAAATAATCAATTCATTAAGACTTATGAAAAGAAAGTGTTCATTAGTCTACATTGTAATACAAATTTTTATTTGAATTTAACTATCTTGCTCTTTTAATTTCATTCATAACATTCCTATTATAGCAATAACTACAACCTGGTTCTTATTAATGTCAAATTTAGTATCTCTAACTTCTAGGAAATAAGAGAAGTAAAATGTGGATATTTTTTCTAATAAGTTATAATCTTAAAATGAAGTTTGATTATGTGATTCATTCTTAGAAAATCAAATGCATCTTCAATGATTTTATGAAGAAATTACTAGTTAATCCCCTTCTTTCTAGAATATTGTATCTGCCTAGAACTATCAAGGATATGTTTCCTATTCATGTATGGGTAAGAAGAACACTATCTGAAGTGCTTAAAAAAAAGAACACCAAAACTTTTTAATACAGAAAATATTGACTGTGATTTTTGAAAGATTTCCAGCAAAAGTTTTCTCTATATTAATAGTAATTTAAAAATTTACTAATGTTTGGACCAGATAAAATGTGAGACAATTAATTTAAAAAAAAAAATTAAAAAATGACTTTTTTTTTTAAAGCAGTGAGCTCAGTTTTTAAGATCATGTTCACATTTCAAATTTAGTATTTCCCTGAAAATACTACAAGAAATATGATGTCCATGGTATGTGCCTACACAAACAAAACAATATGATTTATTTGATAACTACACATTCAAGAAAGTGTGTTTCTGGATGAAAAAGGCAGAATGACGTTGAACTTTTAGGAGGTCTAAGCAGTCAGCAGTAAAAGATCTGTATAGTGGAATTAATTTTAGGTCACTGGGGAGCTGTTAACTAAAGCTGAATTGCCGAAATGTGAACTTATATGCATGTGGAAAAAGAACAGTTTCAACTGATTTTTTAGTAGGATGTGTTTTTCATAGACACTCCTCTTAATATACATGGCTGTAAACTAAAAGCCCTAAATTTAAGCCTTTATTTTGAATGTCAGACTTGCCATATAGTTCCATAATCTACACATTATTTGCAGAATATTGGGGAGGGAGGAATTTGAGAGAAAAAAATTTCTGGGGGAAAAAAGAAAACAGACTCCCATGTCATTGTTTTGTAAAAAGATTTTTTTGCTTTTCTTCAGACCTGACCCAAGACAGACATCAGTGGAAAAAATGGCATTTAGATCCAAACAGAATTTGGAAAGGGCACCTTTCAGACCCCAGTCAAGGTCTAGCAACCATCATATTGCAGCTCTTCTCCATGATATTTTTTTTTTTTCTTTGGGGGAAAATAATCATAGAATCATAGAATATCTCAGGTAAGAAGGGACCCATAAGGATCACTGAGTCCAACTCCCTGCTCCTTGCAGGACTATCTAAAATGAAACCATATGACTAAGAGCGTCATCCAGACGCTCCTTGAACTCTGACAGGCTTGGTGCTGTGACCACTTCCCTGGGGAGCCTGTTCCAGTGACCAACCACCCTCTCAGTGAAGAACCTTTTCCTAATGTCCAGTCTGGACTTCCCTGATGCAGCTCCATTCCATTTCCTCGTGTCCTATTGCTGGTCACCAGAGAGAGGAGATCAGCACCTCCCCCTCCTCTGCCCCTCTTGAGGAAGTTGTAGACTGCAATGAGGTCACCCCTCAGCCTTCTCTTCTCCAAGCTGAACAAGCCAAATGATCTCAGCTTCTCCTCGTAAGTCTTGCTCTCGAGGCAATGACATATCAGTTTGACCATTCTGTTTTCTTCTCAATCCTCCTCTGAAAGTGGACCAACTGCTCATGTCCATCTAGAAAGGTAGAAAGAAGAAATAGTTTCATCATCCAAGTATTTTCACGGTTACTAAAATGCAAAGTTATTCTACACAGTATGATCTTTATTTTGTCAAGTATGGAGGAAATAATAGACTTCAATTTCTTCAGCTGAGATGCTATGTTTTTTTCCTAATCTGCCATTTGGTGAAGTTGATATATTAATTTATGCTGATTTAGTCTGAGGATGGTTTCTGTGTAGAGTCTGTTTATAACAGTGTTAAATAAATGAAGATGGAAAATTTATTTCTCAATCACAGATTGTGGCTGAGTTACTGTTCAGTGAACTAAAGGCAAGAGCAGGAGGCTGGCAGCATGCCATCCTCAAGCCAAGATGGTGCTGAAGTGTATTTACTTCCCATTTGTGTCTCACTCACTGATAGCAGCAGTGATGCCAAACCTGCGAAAGTAGCTGCAGGAAACTAGAAAAAAAGGGAGCTAAAAGTTGCAATTACTACCATTTTGAACTAAACAGATCCAAAAAGGTTTGAAATATTAATAAGAAGGCTTTGAAAAATATCAAAGTAAAAATGGAAAATAAGGTATGACTACAAAATGACACACAGAATGGGGCATGCCAGCAAAACTTTACGATGTGAAAGGACAGCCAATTGGATTAAATTAAAATGGGTATGACTCTATTTAGAGGGTATTGACTAAAGACCCCACATATATCTCACACACTATACCCCACTCGTGTCTCACTCCATCCTTCACACTGATCTCTTTATAGTACAGTTAGTTTAAGGTTTCTTGAATCAGTTTACAGAAAGAAACAGCTTATCAGCCTTATCAAACCAATAGAGAAGATCAAATGAATCATCTCACAGTCAGAGCTTTTATTTCTAGGGTGCTGAGCTATATGTTAAACCCAGAGTTAAAAGGGATTCTATGGGAGATGGAATGGCTTATGAAAGATAGCTTTTCTTTTCCATTCATATGCTAAGTACTTTGCACATATACATCTGTGTGTATCTGAATTAAAATGAGAAAATATTCTTTGAGAATGCAAAACTAACTCCTATCGATACTAGAATTTGCTTTAAATCAGGTCTCTTTAAATTCACTACCTGTATTTCAATTCATAGATCATAAGGGTGAAAAATAGGAAGTCTTTTGTCCCTTACTGTTCACTTATCAATTGAGTTACTCTGATGTTTGTTTTTGTGCAACTTTTAGCCTGAGGAATTATTGTTGCCCTCTGCAGCAGCCGCAGAAGCAGATGCTGGATTTGGTTTGGTGGCATGTATCCAAAAAACCTTAAATGCAAAACAAAAATGATATCTGGCCTATTGCCAGGTGGTCCCACTTTTCCATCTGCTGGAGACATTTTAATTTGCAATCACTTTTTAAAATATTTTTGGGCCTTTGCAGTCATATTTCTTTTTAAATGCTTGCTTGACTGGCAGCCAAACTTCATTTTGTCAGCTCTCTGAGGTTAGATCACCTTCTCACAGTATCCCTGCAAGCAAGATTGAGAAGTATTATGGGTGGGTGTCTAGTGCACCTGACTGACATGTATAATAAACATGGCAAGAGGTTCAAGACTACTATTGGAAGAAAAAGTAGCAGAAACTTCCTCCTTTAAAACATCACACTTGCAAGTTCAACAATTATATGGAGTCTTTCTAGAAAGCTTGACCTGAGTGCAAAGTTACGCCTGGAAAAATATTCAAAAAACAAAGATTTTTTTTTCTTTTTTATCTAGACCATAAATCCAAGAAATATCATTTAAAAGCTAAATTTTCAGAACTAGTGATTGCATGGAATAAAAAATTATGACTGTTCAGTAGCTCAATATTGGTTTTCAACATCCTAACATAGAAAGAGAGCAACAATATATCCCCTGCAAATTCCTCAGGACTCTATGTTTAGTATCTCCAAAGGACCCTGTAACACAAACAGTTTGGCAGCATTCTTGATGGTCATTAAAACTGACCACATGAATAAACAATATGTGAAATAAATAAATAAATAAATAAATCCACATTAATGTAAAACAAAACAAAACAAAACTGAGATTTCATTTGACAATTCTATTTGCATGAGCTAGGTGTTGTCTGTTAGCAGTTGTTGTCTGCAGTTATTCATGTGTCTTTCTAATGCCATAACTGCAGAATCCTGTATTTCCACACATCTATATTCAGACATCCCAGGATGAACATTGTCTCTTAAAACGCTGTTGTGAGTTAAATTTATCAGCAGAGACTTGCCTAGATTTATTGAATATAGAGTATTAATCTAACATACTTGTTCCAACGAAGTGTTTGTATGTATATTTTATAATGATTTAAAAACTCTCATCAGTTTTTACTTCCTTTAGATTCCTTTGAAAATCTTTCTGCTCACTCTCCAACCCCTTCTTCAGGTGGTCCCATGACCATTCCTTTAATATAATCTGGGTAAGGTTTTATAATCCATGTCTAAAAGGCAGGAACTAATGATACACAATGCTGAAAAAAAGAAGGGGAGTTATTCAGACAGGGAATAAGGAGAAGGGTTTTTTAACTATCAGGTGAATTATTTAGTGTTTTGGTGAATTCTCTCTCCCTTTCAACAAGACTGGATGCTTTCTAAAGAAAGGCCCCTATAGCTTTATTGCCAGCTGATAACATTCTCTGTCCTAGATTTTAGAAAGGAGGCAAGATCCAGTGGTATTTTTTTTTGCTTAATTTGCATTGGTGCAGATGCATATGAATGCACTAATAAAAAAACTGTCTGTTCTGATAGAGAGAGGGCTCGCTTTTCTTCAGGGTTGTGATGGTTTTGGCTGGGATAGAGTTAATTTTCTTCATAGTAGCTGGTATGGGGCTATGTTTTGGATTTGTACTGAAAACAGTGTTGATAATACAGGGATGTTTTCATTATTGCTGAGCAGGGCTTACACAGAGTCAAAGCCTTTTCTGCTTCTCACACCACCCCACCAGCAAGTAGGCTAGGGGTGCACAAGAAGCTGGGAGGGGACACAGCTGGGACAGCTGACCCCACCTGACCAAAGGGATATTCCACATCATATGACGTCATGCTCAGCATATAAATCTGGGGGAAGAAGAAGGAAGGGGGGATGTTCAGAGTGATGGTGTTTTGTCTTCCCAAGTAACCATTACACGTGATGGAGCCCTGCTTTCCTGGAGATGGCTGAACACCTGCCTGCCGATGGGAAGTTGTGAATGAATTCCTTGTTTTGCTTTGCGTGCACATGCGGCTTTTGCTTTACCTATTAAACTGTCTTTATCTCAACCTACGAGTTTTCTCACTTTTACCCTTCCAATTCTCTCCCCAGTCCCATCAGGGGAGAGTAAGCAAGCAACTGTGTGATGCTTAGTTGCAGGCTGGGGTTAAACCACAAGGGTGCATAGCCTGCAGTCCACTCGTCACCCCTGAGTATGGGTTTGGGTAAGGTAGTGTGGTGACACTGAAGTAAAAGTGGTGATCCTCACCTAAAATCTAGAAAGGTTGTGCAAACTATGGTGACAGAATGCCCTCCTGTCTCATTCACTGTAGGAGTCTCATCTGTCCTTACACACAACAGAGAGAAAAGAGATTCTAAGTACTTCAGTAGCAGTAGGCAGTACAATATGATAATAGTTTGCTTTCATGCTAGAAGGTCTTTGAAAAAGCCTGAGTTTCTGATTTCTGTAATGATATTGTTAGAATTGAAGTTAACCACTGTGTAACTGCAAGAACTGCAGAGCAGTACAGGACAAAAATGCATTTTATACTGGTAGATAAGTATGGACCTACCAGATTCTGTTTGTGTTCCCTCACTAATGCAGAAGTTAGACCTGCTACACATTTCGATGTCCTTCTTCTGTACTAATCTGTCTTCTAAAGACAGATCAGCTTTGCAAGTTGCAAACTTTGTTTCTTTTACAACTGATAAGGCATCTACATAGGAAGATTTCTCTAATTCTGCCACATTCATAAAAAAAAGAGAAAACATTCTTTCTACCCTGCCACAAGAGACCATTTGTCCTTCAAAATACCTCAGAGGAACAGTCATAAGGAAACATAAGTGCCTAATATGTCTTAAGTAGTACTATACATTGTTAAATACTTCCCTTGCCAATTGTATTCATTAGAGAAGCTCTTAATGTTATTGAAATAGGGAGAGCTCTTCACAGTTATGATTTTTCTGTCCCCTCCTTTTGCTCCCTCTGGTATTGGTAGTCTTCTAATTTATGGCCAGCTAGACCATTCTTGACTGTCTGTCATTTCTACTGCCTTTGTAATGCCTTAAACAATTTCCCATCCATTTTTCTAAGGGTTAACTAATCACTTCCATTTGCTCTAGGGACATAAATGTTTAGATTTCTAGAATATGCTTTGTCTTCTTTATCCTCTCTTTTTATTGCAGGGATAACAATGACAATGTCAACAGTTTCACATCTAACAGATAACTAAACTCTTTCATTTGCTCTTCTCCCTTGTAACATCAGTGAAGTGGGAACAAGTGGTGACAGACTAACAGAATCACATTGTGCTGGTTTTGGCTGGGATAGAGTTAATTTTCTTCATAGCAGCTAGTATGGGGCTATGTTTTGGATCTGTGACCAAAACAATGCTAATAATACACTGATGTTTTAGTTACTGCTGAGCAGTGCTTACACAGAGTCAAGGTCTTTTCTGCTTCTACCACCACCCCACCAGCGAGTAGGCTGGGGGTGCACAAGAAGCTGGGAGGGGACACAGCTGGGACAGCTGATCCCAGCTGACCAGAGGGATATTCCATACCACATGACATCATGCTCAGCAATAAAAGCTGGTGAAAGAAAAAGGAAGCGGGGGGGGAGGCTTTTGGGGTTATGGCGCTTATATTCCCAAGTAACCATTACACGTGATGGAGCCCTGCTTTCCTGGAGATGGCTGAACACCTGCCTGCCGATGGGAAGGAGTGAATGAATTCCTTGTTTTGCTTTGCTTGCACATGCAGTTTTGCTTTACGTATTAAACTGTCTTTATCGCAACCCATGAGTTTTTCTTGCTTTTGCCTTTCTTATTATCTTCCTAGTCCCTCTTCGGGGGGAGTGAGCAAGTGGCTGTGTGGGGCTTAGCTGCCTACCAGAGTTAAATCACAACACACATAAATCAACAATGTCTGTGCAGAGACACTGCAGAGACAAAAGCCTGAGCCCCATTCTGCAAGGAATAAGCTACAGGTAGAGACCACACTGAAGGGAGCAGCAGGGACAATGACAAGGAAGGCAGGAAGTATGTACTTTCTGGCAGCAGAGAGGACTTATTCTCCACCTGCATATCTGCAGCTTCAGAAGAGATATATTGCCCTAGCAACAGGTGAGGAGGAACAGCTCTCAGAATGGAAGCACCAGTGTCAGCTGAGGTTGAAACAAGTGTCTGCACCAAACATGGTGGCAGATGATAGTGACTGGAGACTATGTCCTGCAGGGGATGGGAGCAACCATCTGCTAACCTGACTTGAAGTCCTAGGAGTTTTGCTGTTTTGTGGATGCTCAGATGTGGGATGCTGATGAGAGATTGCTAAGGTTTTTCCAGTCCTCAGACTATCAACTCTTGCTGCTCACAATGTGCCCTTGCAGCAAAGGCCAACAGCATCCTGGGTTGCGTTAGCAAGTGTATAGCCAACAGGTCAAGAAAAATGAGCCCACTTCTCTGTTCAGCACTGTGTCCACATATACAGTGTCCAGTACTGGTTTTCCTAGTAAACAACAGACATGGACACACTGGAGTGAGTTCAGCAGAGACTGCCTAGATGGTCAGGGGCCATATAAGGAGATGCTAAAGTAACTGGGTTTGTGCAGGCTGGAGAAGAGAAAGCTAATGGGAGGTCTCATTGCTGCCTACAGCTACCTCATATGAGGGTGTAAAGAAAACAAAGTGGGACTCCTTTCAAAGATTCAGTGATAGGACACAAGCTGGAACACTTAAAAATCTGACTACGTATAATAAAATACTTTGTCACATGGGTGGACAAACCCAGGAACGGGGTGCCCAGAGAAGCTATGGAAATTCCATGACTGGAGATATTCAAAGCCCCAACTTGGACAAGGCCCTGAACACTTTAGTCTAATTTGACCAGATTTGAGGAGGGCATTAGAATTGATGACCTCCAGATGCCACTTCCAACCTGAATTATTCTGTTATTCTATGATGCCACCTGCTTCTCTCCAAATTATATACCACTTACAGCTATTCCCCCAAAAAATATATCTTACATTGGAGGATGTCTCTGTGTGAGTCTAGGTGGCAGTTGCATTGTCTGTGTATAATGGTGCTGCATTACAATTAAGTAAATTAGTTGTTCAGTTCTTAGCCTGAAAAAAAGTTTCCATATGTCTTGTAGGAGATATTGTGTGGCTTCAAAGTGGAAGTCAAAATTTATTCTTTTGTTTTCTTATAGACTAGAATGAATGAGCACACAGAATACACTGTGTGCTTAAATTAAAACAGCCTAATCTGATTATATGTCTAGTATAAAAGTTTTAGCCTATAGGTTTTGTTACATCCTAGTTGAAGCTAATAGTGACTGCCTCCTAGTTCACTTAAACAGGAAAGCTGCTTAAAGCATGTATGGAATGGCTTCTTTTCAACCATATTGAGAGAGCTGTCCTCTAATATTGTGAGTTTTGTGTTCACTGGGTAAGAAACAACTCAAATTAGGAATCTCATAAAAAAGCAGATGTTCTTCTCACAGGGCTACTCAAGTCAGCAAAAATCTAAGAATAATGTACATAAATGAATATCTAATTAAGATTTTCTCCTTTACATGCATGGCTAAATCCTACTAATACTATGAATTAAATTGTGTTACACCCTTCTAGCTACGTATAAAAATAGGAATGTTCCAAAATGCAATTTGTTATTTCCTCTTTTTCAGATATAAACCTTATTACATTATATATAATTATATATATAAAAGTATATGTATATCCATAAATATATAATACATTTTAAACAAGCAGTTCCCAAGTATTGTTTTTTTTTAAACATAACACCCATTGGTGACTTGGAGACCAATAAAAAAATAAGATAAAATGAGCTTTTTTGATACAAGATGTCTCAAAAAATAGGGTAGGAGTCTGTTATGGAACAGTTTTCCTAAAGGTAAAATGGATTTAGGTGTAATTTCTGGATTTTAGGTGTATGTCTATACCATTTTTAATATTGACTAGAGAACATGCAAGTCTGAACCTAACCTACTTTCTGCTAAATAAATATGCCCCAGGATACTATTAATGCATAAACGTAAAGTGAACTTCACCATCATGATGGCCTTTTACCTCAGCAAAGTGCTTGTGTTTGTAATGATTGCAAATTGCTCCCTAAAAAGAGGTATTTTCATGAAACCTGTTCTCAAATCTCTTTAGCCAGAGAAAATGTTGGACTCATAGCTGTTTCATCTGGTGTTGTTTTGCATATTATCATTTGGCATGGTTCTGTCTTAGCAAAGTCCAGGTTTGGAGATAGAAAGAGTGTTATAATTTTGATCTGATATAAAGAATTAGATCCATACAAACCACAGAGTATGCTGTTTTCTTCTAGCTAGCACAGTAATTGCAATATATCCTCACAGTATCACTCACTGGATTTACACATACTGTGGAATTCGATATCACCCACAGAAAACAAATACTTTTTCATAAACTGCCTAAAATTGAAACATTCACAAGGTTTGACTTGAAAGCTTTAGCAGAGGGAGAAATGGCATTAAATGTTACTGAGTAGTCCTCATGGGAATGTGTTAAGTAGTTCACTGAACAGAGATTGTATCAGCATTCTTCTCAAGTTTTACTAGGTGCATCTGGCAGGGAAAGGTTCAGTTTTAGGCTGTGATGACTTCATCCATATGTCTAAGTGTAGGTGATTACAAGTGAGCAGGCTTTCCATTTCCCAGTTTAATTACTGAAGATCTTGTTTGTTCAGCTGGTAGAGGCTGGTGAGAGATCCAGCTCTTGGCCATGCAGAGGAGATGGTCACCTCATTAGGCTCCACACTCTAAGCTGACCAGAAAGACAACCACCATGTTAGATGTTAAACTCACCTCTAGGTACAGCAGGCTCAATTTAGTACCTAACACATAGGTCACCAGAGTAGTTGAAGCTGCGCTGGGATACCCTATCTGTCCTGCAGATGCTGCTAAAGAGGGCACAAGTCTTTTTTTGACCCTGTATCCTATCTGCTGGCACCTATACAGATCAACAGAAGTGACTCAAGGCTGGTAAAAGATCTCTGCCTTTTTGGGGTGGCAGATGAAAATGATGTAGAACACCCTGGGACATTGCAAATGGCACTAGGTTTGCCATTTAAGTAACTGAATTTATACCAACATGCAGACAGCTGAATTTTAAGTGGTTTAATTTCAAACAGTTTCTCACTTCTAACAGAATAACTATAGCCTTCCTCTCTTAAGTTTAATTTATTTGTTTATTCAGTTTATTTTCAGGATCCCACATTTTGGTATTTGTTTACAAATATCCTCTGATGTTTGCTGTTACTTTATAAATTACAGAAAATTGTTTCATATTTTTCTATTTCAAAGTCATACATGGTAAATATATTCTTAAGCTCATATAGCTATTGAGCATGCACAAACACATGTAAAATATCACACTGGTCTCTTGTTTTGTTCTATTCTATATTCATCATAGTTACTATGAAATACTTATTACTGTATCAGGCAATGAAGTCATAAATGAAATTTGTGTTTCCTGTAAGCTATGTATTTTTATTACAGTATTAATTGGTGGATCTAACCGTGAACTCATACCCTCTAGAGGCACTTCTGTCTTAGGAACACATGTAATTTTAAGTTGCCAGAATGAAGTCTGAACTCATGAAAGCAAACACAGAACTAACTCTCAGCTGTAACAATGAACTGAAATGTCATCAGTGGCTCTAACCCTTTTCTAGAGCTACAGAGAACTCTTAGATACAAAATATGATACTGAAGAATTTTTTTTTTAATGTCCATTATGCATTTGATAGTTGCTGATGTGTATTTAAGCAAAAAAGCAACAGATGGGGTCAGCTATTCATTTTTGGGTTTTGCATTGTTTTTTTAAATTGTGGTTAATTCTAAAATAGAACGGAAAGTGTTCCTATTAGCTAATGAGGAAGGATTTTTAGAGATGTGTAATGTTTTTTTTATTAGACTAAATATAGATGGGAAAAAAGACGACAAGCTTTTGGGCATGCAAGCCCTTCTTCAGGTTTAAAATAGAAACAGAAGCCTTCAAGCTAAATACTAGGTAAGAGCAATTGCTCTGGGTTTAACTTCATTATGTTAATCATATAGACAATTTGAAGAAAAGGCATCTAGCAGTGGTGGGGCTGAGGGAGATGTGGGTGAGATTCCTAGCTCCTACAGGAAAGAGAGAGGCAGTTAATTATTACTTTTGGTGTAGTGAAGAGGAGGATGAAGGCTAGGCAAAATCAGTATGCTATCAAACTGGTATCTCTACTGAGTCTTCAATTTTCAGTACCAAGTAGAACTATAATTTAGTTCACAGACTTGTCTTTTGAGAATACTGTGTACGTCACCTTTGAATCAGGATTTTGAAGGTAGAGGGTGAGGTCTCCTAGTTGTAATTATTTGAAATTCCTCTCTACTGTTTCATTTGCTTGATTTCAACATCAGAGAATCCATTAAAGAATTTGGCACATGGAATTAAGTATGAAATAAGGACATATATGTGTGTGATCTGTGGATTTTGTTCTGCTCCTGTGTGGGCGAGTTGAAGGAGTAGGCAATAGAAAAGGGTGTGAGAGAACTCCTCTTGAGAAAGCATCAGAAATTAAAAACTGTAGCAGAAGGATACAATTTCCTTAGAAGATACTGGATCATGCAGGTCAGTCAGACTACTCCAAGAAGCTGTATTTCTTGGGTCTACTTTTAGGATTTCAGGGTACGGGTTAAATGAGTATAATAACCCGTGGCTGAGTTTTTTATGGTCTGAATATAGTGTAAATTTTGAGTGAAATCCAGAGTTCAGACTAGCATTTAAGGTCTGTGGTAAGAACAAGTGAAGTTTTATAACCCTCAGAATATATATCATTACCCTGCATCCCACTGTCATTTTGCCAGCCCTCCTCTTCCATCACATCGAGTATAAACTACTTCAGAAGCTGCTATGATCTCTTACTCACTTTAAAAAGTTGATGGATAGGTCCATTTGTTCCATTGCACTAGTTTCTATCACCTTCATCTTCCAAACAGGCAAATTAATGTGTTTAGGTATTTTGTGCTGTCCTTTTCTGACTTCAGGGCTCAGTGAAGACTCACAAGTATATTTTTGCCACCACCAGCAAGCTACCAGAAGCCCTCGCCACTTCATCTTTGTTGTGATGACTATGCTGATGGTTAAGCTACCTTCATATGCCGTTGTGCAGATCAGTATCGTATGTTTTTTATCTCCATACCTTCTCCCTTTCTTGCTATCATGTGTCTTACATTGAAGTTTTAAATAAATTTGGGAGCTAGTTATTCTTTTTCAATTTCATACAGTTCAGTCCTGGTCATATGCATTAAGATAGGTTTTGATTTTCATGGTTAAACATTGTGGGAAATAATTGGAATTATGCTATTACTGGAAGTTGTTGATGCATAAATCTTTGAAGAGTTTCTTCTGATTTGCTGAAGATTTTTGCCACTGAAAGTATCCTTGAGGACTTAACAAGAAAGTTAGAAATATATGTCATGGGAAACCTGTAAAATATGAGGAGCAATATGAAAACTATCGCATCATTGCATCTGCACATTTAAGATTTCTAAAGTCTATAGTTATTTGTGTTTAATGAGCAAATGTATCACACTCCTAAAAGATCATCTACTATATATGTAACAGTTAGTTTGACAGACTTTCTAGTGAAGGCAAGATGAGGAGAAAAAGGAAACCCTGAATCTTATAGAAAATTATTCTTTTGCAGCATGTTCCATCCAAAAGAGAGAATATCAAGGCAAACTCAAACACAAAGTAAATGCCTGAGTACTTAATGGTACTCCAGTTTGTGATTTTTTTTTTTTTATCCCTAATGAGTATTTTCTAATGTTTGATATACATAAATATGAATAAAGATTTCACATGTCAGTCATCAATATGTTGTTTGAAAACATTGTTAGAAAATTATCTAATTGAGGTGAGATCTCAGTCAAGATGCTTGATATTGTTACTGGTTTAATACATAACAGAATAAAACTGATTTGTCAAAATTAATTGGTGGATTTTGAGAGGCAGTGGGGTAGAAATTTTAATCTCCTAAAATGAAAAGTATCATTTGCTGTCCACTTGAAATTACTGTGTGGTATATAAGGACTAGTGAATCATGATAAACCAATGAATGCCAATTATTTTTTTAATATTAATTGTGGAATTACACTAAGTTTAGGAATAATACCTTTATTGGCTTTCTCTGAATAAAGCCAAGAAGAAATAACTCTCTTTATTAATATCTCAGTCATAGCTGTTCACTGGTAGCACAGAAAAAAGGTACAAAATACTTCCAGCTTTCTTTAAATCCCATCTACTCTGCAAATAAGCACCATACATTTTTGCTTTACCAAAATAGTGACAATTAGTCTTGTCATATAGAACTATTTGACACTGTTGATTTTGTATTGTGCAGCTGAAAATTAAAAAAAAAAAAAAAACAAACAGCGTTCACCTGTTTCAAATGCACCAGACCACACCATGAATATTTGAGGTAGCTTTTTGTTCTCTGCTGTGCTTTCTGAAAGGGGAATTTATCTTGGAAATATGCTGAATAGTTCTAAATAATTTAGGTAGCTGCAAATTGGAAAGCATGCCAGATAACAAGCAAAGCTTACAGGATTTTTTTCCCTAACACTTCAATAAGTAAATTCTGGTAGGAAGTGGCACGTAGCTGCTGATGCTCTCAGACCTGGAACAGGCACTATCATCACAATACTAGTACCCAATTCGACCACTGGCTCTAAGTACCCACCTGAGGCCACACAAAGCACTCCATTAATCCCTCTTCTGAACCTGGAAGCAAGCTTGACACCTGGAGTATGATAAGAACGAGAGATTTGTTTTATCATTTATTTAGACTGCAGTTTGCAGTGATCAAGCACAGGGTTGCCCAGCAAGGCAAAAAAAAAAAGCTCCAGTCACCCAACTCATATATCCTATCCTCTTATCCTCTTTCTTGACCATCCTTTTTGTTGCCCTTGTACCTCCCTTTCTCCTTTTAAGTATTCTCCAAATAAACAACCTGCCTCTAATTACATTTCCCCCCTTGGTCTCAATTCTGTTTCATCTGTACCCAGTCTCGGTAGTTCTGATACCATGACCTGGATCACCTCTGCCTCTCGTGATGTCACAGATGGGGTTACCAAGGCACTGCTGGCCTTGCAGGACTCTGCTCCCCCAAAGGTCCTAGTGCTCCCCTTCAGATACCTGTGACATTTGGCTGTATCTCATATGCTTCTCCTTTAGTCACCTGTGCAATCTCTCAGATCTTTACATTGCTATTTATGTCCAGCAATTTCCCATGTCATGTCTAGTGGTTTTTCTGCAGCTGTAATAAATTCAAACTGCATTTCAGGAGTTACATAGTGTTTACAGTGAATGGAGAAAAAGTGATTAGTGAATTAGTAAAACTCATTCACCTCATTCACTCATAACAGTGGAAGCTGTTCGTCCTTATGCGGGCTTTAAAATTGCTCTCATATTTTGAGATGGTTAACATAAAAATAAAACCAAATTCATAGGTCACAGTCATGTTGTGACACTTCATGTGATTGACACTGTTGAAGTCACTCTATTCTCTCTCATCCCTGTAGCTCTCATCATTCCATAAAAGCACTGAGCTTTTCTCTGAAGTGTAAGAGAGATAGGTATCAGTCTGTTGCTGCTGCTACATTCCTTGCCGACCTTTGTGAATATAAAGAAACTGTTAACTGTCACAGCAGATTAATGGCAGAATAGTCACTTTTTTCTTCTATTATTACTTAATATTTCATTTTGATGTGGCCTTCTTCTATAATCCTGTAGACAGATGATTTACTATGTTTTTATTGTTATTTATGTGACTTTTCTGAATGCTGTGTGGTGTCACAGGTTGATGATGGAGAAACACCATGGTCATCTGTAGAAAACCTAAATAAAAAAAATATGCCTAGTATAAAATGCAAATACTGTGAAAGTTATTATTAGAAATAATAAACCACTTACTTACCTAACATTTCTTATAATGCATTACAGACCAATAGTGGGAAAGATATTTGGGAAGTTTTGTCTTGTGCTCAGTCACTTTGCTAAGGTTTTCTACAGGACTTAGCTCAAAGAAGAATAGTTTCAGGAAATGTTGGGGAGTGTTGTTAGCAAGAGATCTATTCCTCTTAAAATGACAGTGAGATACTGAATATTGTCTGTCAATAATTTAAAAGAATAACTGTTTTGTTTCAGTGTCTAGAGGATAGAAGTATTGATTGCTCTTGAAATCTCAAAGCTATTTTTTTTGAATTGTATGCCTGGTAAAGACAAGTTGTATGAAGTGCTCAGAACTTTTCTAAAGAAAAGGTTTCCAAAGCTTTTATTGGAGTTTCTGGTAGTTCATAAAAGTGTGGCTTATGTAATGAGTAAGGTAGGGTTTTGCAGGTTTCAAAGGTAAAAAAGTGATGAAAGTCTGCATATTTTCTGAGAATAAATTATAGAATCATAGAATTATAGAACCATAGGATTGTTTAGGTTGGAAAAGACCCTTAAGATCATCAAGCCCAACCGTAAACCATAAACCTAACACAGCCAAGTCCACCAATAAACCATGTCCCTAAGTGCCGCAGCTATATGTCTTTTTACCTCCAGGGATGTTGACTCAACCACTTCCCTGGGCAGCCTCTTCCAATGTTTCACAACCCTTTCGGTGAAGAAATTTTTCCTCATGCCCAGTCTAAACCTCCCCTGGCGCAACTTGAGGACGTTTCCTCTCATCCCATCACTTGTTACTTGGGAGAAGAGACCGACACCCACCTCGCTACAACCTCCTTTCAGGTAGTTGTAGAGAGCGATGAGGTCTCCCCTCAGCCTCCTTTTCTCCAGGTTAAACAACCCCAGTTCCCTCAGCCGCTCCTCAGAAGACTTGTTCTCCAGACCTCTCACCAGCTTCCTTGCCCTTCTCTGGACACGCTCCAGCACCTCAATGTCCTTCTTGTAAGCGAGGGGCCCAAAACTGAACACAGTATTCAAGGTGCAGCCTCACCAGTGCTGAGTACAGGGGGACAATCACTTCCTTAGTCCTTCTGGCCACACTATTTCTGATACAATTATACTAGAATTAAATATGTAAAGAAACATTTTAACTATGTTGTGGTTTAACCTCAGTCGGCAATTAAGCACCATGCAGCCGCTCGCTCACTCCCCCCACCCCAGTGGGATGGGGGAGAGAATTGGAAGAGCACAAGTTAGAAAAACTCGTGGGTTGAGATAAAAACAGTTTAATAATTGAAATAAAATGATGATAATAATAATAATAATAATATGATAATAATAATAATACACAAAGCAAGTGATGCACAGTGCAATTGCTCACCACCTGCCAACCGATGCCCAGCCAGTCCCCGAGCAGCGGCCCCCCCGGCCAGCTTTCCCCCAGTTTATGTACTGAGCATGTTGTCACGTGGTATGGAATGTTTCTTTGGCCAGTTTGGCTGTGCCCCCTCCCAGCTTCTTGTGCACCTCCAGCCTTCTCAGTCGGTAGAGCATGGGAAAATGAAAAGTCCTTGGCTAGTGTAAGCATTACCTAGCAACAACTAAAATATTGGTGCGTTATCAACATTATTCTCATGCTAAATCCAAAACACAGCACTGTACCAGCTACTAGGAAGGAAATTAACTCTATCCCTGCCGAAACCAGGACACTATGTAAAAGAATTCCAATATAAAATACATAATTATTTATCTATAATCCAAAATATTAAGTGATGTTGGAGGCAGCTATTTTAAAAACAAGGAAACTGACAATGTTCAGCACTTTTTAAAAAGCTATTATAATATAATTCTGTATTTGACGTTACATATTACAGCACTTTCACAAACACACACATATATGTATTGATATGATATGATTTTATATACACATAATATTATTGGAGGACTGAAGGTAAAACTATCAACATCTATTAATTCACTAGAAATATAGATAAGATCCTGAAAATCCAAAGCTATGAAACCACCTTTATAACTCACTATTGCCTCACTGGAGCTTCTGAAAAAAAATCTCTAAACCATGAAATAAAATTCTCTAAACCAGAATGCCCTTATTCTTTTTAACTGAGTGTAGATTAAAGAAAAGCTGGTAGAACATACTTGTAAATTTTTACCAAGAAAGTAATTAGAGTGAATAAATGTATTGGGATTTGACACTCAGTTACAAAATTCCTGTATTTCTATAATACAGGTATTAAAAACCTGTAATATAGAAAAGCCACTGCTAAAACAGGCTGTAGCAAAAGGCAAGTTTGTATGTCACTAGGTTTTGTTTCCCAAGGTTTGATGTTAGTTTTGTTTATCTTATCCACCCAAAAGGAAGTGAAGCCACTTGAGAAATACCCACTTCTAAAAACTGTCAATTATATGTAGACTGTTTCCTGGGTCTGTATTAACCATTGCCAAAAACAGAATGACCTCACACCTGGTTTACTGTTCACCAAACCTGTAGCTCTTCTCTTTGCTATTTTTGAAAGCATTAAATCCTTTACCAATTTAAGAAAGAAAATGGAAGTGCTATAAGCATACTTGGAGGTAGCAATTACTGGAGTGGAATGAGACTCAGTTGATGTAGAAACAGGAAAACAAAAAGAGCACTTGATATGATTTTTTTTATTTTATTCACAATACATGTGAATTTTGGTATAGAATGAGAGTGGAAGCTGGCTAATGTCAAGATGTATCTACAGTTTATGCTATTCGGTGGCCTTTTGGTCATACAATGAAGGTGGAGATTTCCTTCATCTCAAGATTTGTGCTTAGGGGTGCCACAGGAGTTGCTGAAGGAGTTTTTTGTACAACTTCACATCATCTGTGAGATAATGGCCACATCAGACTAGAATATGTCATCAGAGTGACACAGCTTAGTAGCAGCAGAGCAGAGACACTATCTTTCCATCAAAGCATTGAGAAATGGAAAAAGGGGACCAAACCCACTATGACCTGGAAGTTAGTATCTAGAAGATGGAAACACATGACCAGAAAGTCGGGATGTTTTTCTGTTGCCATCATCAAAAGTGAATGACAGTGGAGCTAGTAAGCACAGTAACCTCAACAGATGTCCCTGTTATACAAACTTAAATTTCTTTGTTTGCTGTAGAAGCTAAACAACCTGTGGACAATGAAAGCATCAAAATATCATAAAGAATTAAGTAAATTCCTATACCTAACCTGAGCCACAGCTTCCACTCTGGTTTTTGTGTGTTGTTTTGTTGGTAGTTTTTTTTTGGTTTGTGTGGGGTTTTTTGGGGGTGTGAGTGTGTTAATGTTCTTTCAAAATATTGTCATGTTTAATAGATCAACTATAAGAGGCTGGTTACCCTTATAAATGAATCATATAGTGCTTAAGAGAGGTGCAGCAAAGAATTCATAATTATGAAGTCATAAAAAGCATTCTGCAGCCTCACCTGCCTTCAAGTACAAGTTTGATAAAATAATCAAGTCATTTAAGTAATCAGGAAGCTGATTACTAAAATCAATTACAACACTGCTTAATTTGTTTCTCAGCAGTTATCCTTGGCTTTAGATTTCAGTTAATATTTTCTTTCCATTTCTCTGCTGCTACTATAGAAAGTATTAGCAGAGGACATATAGCTTATTTAATCCTCCTTTCTGATGTTTAACAAAGTGTTGGGTTCTGGCATTACAGTAGATTTCAACTGGTGAAATAAAACAGACTTTTCTTGCACTGTCATTAAAGCTCTTTCTGGATATTGAATGGAATCTCTTCAGGGCTGACTATGCGATCAGTCTTCAGATTCCCCATGAAACTCTTTATCTATTCTCTGATTTATCCCAAATGTACAGGATAACACAATGCCAAACATTTGGAACAAAAAAATATCATTAGGCTTCTGCTGTCTTTCCGCTGTTTGAATTCTATACATCTAGCTGTCCTAAAACCAACAGCTTACTGTAGATGTACATTAACAGAAACTAAGCAAAACACATCAAGATATGACAACATATTGTGAATCTAAACTGTTTTTAATTTTGTCTGCTACAGAGGGAACTGGAAGGAACAATATTAACGTGAATAAGGACAGGGCTGAACAGTAGGAAGTAAAATGGATATAGCAAAGGTTAGAGAAGTTTGCTTCTAAACAACAATGTTGAGGATTTACAGTTCCTATTTTGTATTATGGAAACAGTATACGTTCAAACCCTTTGAAAACCAATCCCATTCAGTTTAGGAGTCTGAATTCAAGTTGTTAATTTCTAGAGTCATGGCAGAACTCGAGTGCTGGTTACACTGACATCACTAATTCCCAGCACTGTATCTTTGCATTAGAACCATTAAAATCAAGTTCAAAAACGGTCCAAAGCAAGATTCACAAACAGAAAAGAGGCTGAACTGTAACAAACCAAATTAAAAAAAAAAAAAAAAAAAAAAAAGTGGAGCCTGTATTAATATAAAGTATTTGCAGGACTCACTTCTTAATTTCATGAATCCCACTTGTTACTTCTAAAGATCATTAGCAAATTCATAGCATTTCAATGCTATGTGTTCTCAAAAGGAAATAAATAAAAATGAAAATTCCCTTTTGGAAAAATTTTCAGTGAGTTTTGGGAAGTCACTCCCAGAAGATGTCACAAAGTAAACTTCTTGGAAACTCTGCAACGGGTATTTCAGATTTCACACTGGCTGTATTGACATAACCAATACAGTAAGTTATATTCAGGTGTGGAAGCAACTCTGAAACACCATATTTCAAGAGTACCTTTTGATACCTGAGGGAGAGTTCAGGGAAGAGACAGGAAAATTACCTTTCATTGTGCTACACACATTGTAGAAAGAGACTGAGCTCAATTTATTTTGGAATGAGTTGTTACTTTGTCACAATCTAGAGACACAGGATTAAAAAAGAGATGAGGCAGATCTAGTTCAGGTATTACTACATTAACATGAACTGAATGGTTTGGGTATTTGAAACAGAAAAAACTGACCAGTAAGCAAGCTAGTATTTAAACTAAGTCAGTGCTGAATATCTTTAAAACCCAAGAAACCATGTCAAGGAACTAATGCATTTTCTCAGGCAGAGAAACAGTCTAAGGAAGCTTCAATTGCCCTAGAAATATTTGAATATGCTGGTTCTGTGCTGGACTGTAAGCTGACAAGCACAAGGATATACTCAACAGTTTTTCATGGGGGTAATAACCGGTAAACTAATATTGATATAGTTGCAAGTATAAGCTGGTCAACTCAAGCGCTTTAAATCTAATAAAGACCAAAGCAGTTTATAGATTTATTAATGATGTGTAATTAATTGGAAATCAGTGGCCTATATAATCAGGATCAATATCAACAATACAAGAGATAAACCATGATATTAGACACTTAAAAACAAGCAGTTAAAATGCTAACATTAATTAATTCATGCCACTATGAAACTAATGTTGTGCTGTGCTGAAAGAGATGACAGAGTTCTTGAATATTTAATTGATATTGAAACAGAGACAATAAGGAATAAACCTGAGATAGAAGATACTCTCAGTCTAGCTTACATGCGTGGCTTGCCCTAAAATTGTTTTTTTAAAAAACCCAAGTGTTCATATTCCATAACTAGTTAGTGGAAAAAGAATAGTGCTATTAAAAGGTGTTATTATCAAGGCAAGGTTGGATGGGGCTTTGAACAACCTGGTCTAGTGGAAGGTGTTCCTGCTCATGGCAGGGGGGTTGGAACTAGATGATCTTTAAGGTCTCTTCCAACCCAAACCATTCTATGATTCTATGATTCTATGAAAAGCCTTCTTAGAGGGATGCTGTCCAGCTAAGTCTAGATATTCAGGTAAAGTAGACAGGATAGCTCTTTGGACCTCTTTAAAGTCACCCAACTCTCTCTCCATTGAATATGTGATATAAAAGCCGCTAGGTATGTACCTTTAGGCAAAAATCCAGGAGTCTAAGTTAGGCAGTGTAGATAATGCTCAATATTCCTAACAGTGACATCAATTCCTGTCAAACAACTTATTATGTAAGAGTATTAGGATAACCTTTTAGATTATATTCCTGATTTTGCGTTCTTGGATTTTATTTTTCCTGGGAGTAGGGGAAGAATTGCTAACAAATAGAAGAATCCAGTTAAATAGGAATTAATTTGTTATAATACCATGATCAATTTCTATGTCTGATCATAGTAGATGATCACAGTAGTGCCTTTTAGTCTTGTAAATTTATGAACTAACGTACCTTTAGGGAAATTCAGAATAGCTATAAGGTTAAGGGCATGAAGAGCTGATCTGTATGACTGATACTCCACTTTCTTTTATGATAACAGATTTAGGTATACATGCCAGTATGTAATGGACGGTGGCATCCATTACAAAATCTCCTTTTATAGCATACATATATATTTCTTTCTCTGTAATGAAATTTCTGAAATGTCTAACAGAATAATAAACAGATGCTCTTTCTTAGCATGCCAGTTTCTTGTATATTTTTGTCAAGTACATATCCCCATACCAATAGAAGAATTATTCAAAACCAGTCCCTCAAAATCCAACCTACATAATATAAAACATAACTTTAGTTCCAAAGAATGGTTTATATTGCATGCATTTGGTATTCAGCAATAAGATCTGCCCTGTTATATAACTTCATTCTACCTAAAAAGATTCTCTGTATTATGGAAGAATTTCATATTTCCATATTTGGATAAACATTGAATAAATTAAATTCAATTAAGATATAAAACAGGTTTACATAATTTAAATAGAATTTAGATACATAATTAACAGAATAAGCCAAATATTTTTTATAAAATACAGGTACGCAATGTTCACTAGAAAAAAAAACCAAGGTTTTTTCACATAAGATTATTGCACATGCTACAAAACCTGTGAGCATGACACTCTTGTTCAGTGGCATTTGGGATTAAAAAAATAGGGGTAGACTGGACACATATGAAGAAAGAGGTCTTCATGTGACCTGTCAGCAGCAGCAAGCTTCTGTTGCCTTAGTGTGGTGCTACTTGAAATTGCTTTTTTGGCTATGTAGCTTGGCCTTTAGCCTTCCCTCTAGAAAGGCAGAGCTATCACATGTCATAACCGCCAGGTGTGTAACTCATGTGCTCTGGGCTTTCTCAAACAGCACTGGGTAACTATCTGTACAAGACTGCATTGAGATGTATTGGCTCCATGAGGTCAGCCTCAGTGTGCTCCAGTGCCCTCAAGCTTCCACAATGACAATAGATGCTTATTTTTTAGACACTGATTTGCTTCCTTGGCTTTTACCACAGTCTGTGAGAGAAAAACAAAATAACATTTCTGGAATTGATTTAGCTTATTCAAAAATAGAGTTCTAAATTAAATTAGATTAATTGTACCCTAGAGTGGTCTATTTTTCTCCTTAAAATTTTATCTCTGAATAAGGGTATGAAGTCTAGTGTATATACAGTTGCCTGTGTTGGTGAAATCTGAAATTATGTGAGACAATTGCTACTATACATAATTATGCACCAAGTGGTCCATATCTGTAGATATTTTCAGAACGTGCATATCACAAGCAGTACTGAGGTTCATTTCAAAGATCAGCTTTGGCATTATTAAGCTTATTTGAAAACAAACATAGAGGTATCTTTACTTAAATGTACTTAAAACTTAGCCAGAAAAAATGTGAAGTCAGGTTTCTTTCCAAACCGAATAGAGGCAGGGTGGGGGGGAATTAGAAGATTTTACCACCAACCTAAAGAATACAGTCAGGAGGAGGAAGATGAAAAGCTTATTTTCCTGTTGAAGGTGGATGAGAATGTATGTCTTACTGGAAATGAAGGAGAAAAAAGAAAAAAAAGGGCCTTCACTGTGTTACCTAGTTCTTAGGTTTGGATTTGAAAAACTTCCAATGAAGAAATGCCTAGATTTAAGGTTTCTCATCATCTAGACAGAGTGTTGAACCTTTTGCACTATGCAAAGAATATTTTCTGCTGCCTTTTTTGAAAGAAAAGATTGGGCTAGTCATCTGTTGCTATAGATACAACTTAGTCATGTAAATGTAGGAAGCCTGTAGATTCCTAACCACTCAAAGGTGCTTTGTTTCAGGCTGTATTGGGCTACCAAAGTCTTCATGACAATCAGAATTTCAGATGCATGCCTCATTTAGTTTTAATGTATCCTATTTTTCCATTTGCCTATTCACTTAGGAGACTTAGACATCTAATTCATTATTGTGAATTCCATCCTTAAAAAAAATTAGCACCAATTATTAAACTTATTATATACCAGTTGAAAACACTTTTTGTGTGCCCTGCTTTCCTTTGGCTTCAGATCTCAAAGGTGATTTTACCCAAACCAGGTGTCTTAGTATACAGAATAATGTCTACAATACTGAATTAAATAATCTGACATTTAAATATCTACCTATTGTACTGTTCTGCAAGCTAGTTAACATTTCTGATGTTCCATTGGGGGTAAATTATCTTCAGCCCGTGTTTCTACAAGTATTTATTGGGAAAGTTATACCTACTTGAGAAATTAATCTCCGTAGGTTTTAACTATTTGTGTTCTTTACACTTAGTTGTTGACTTCTGTTTATAATGTAATGTAACTAAGGCAGAAGACTGTCAGCTAGCATTGCAACAACTTGTATGTTCATCCTGAGGTAAGTAGGTGTTAAAGATTGCCATTATAAGTGGTAGTTGCAATGTTATAGCAGTTATGCTCTAACTGTACAGTTAGAAAATCATCAGGAGAAAGTACATTCTACATTTGGCTAGTATGAAATATATCAGCTTTTGCCAACCTGGAATAATGTGGTGATTAGAAAATTTCTTTGTAATGTGGTAGAGCCAACCTTTGGTCTGCTATCAGCCAATTCTACTTTCATTCCAAGAACCTATTTCAACCTGTTACAACCTATTTCCAAGTTAATAATGCCATCCCAGGTCCATTGGGTGGAAATCAGCTCATATATTAAGGCATTTAAATGGAGATTTCTAAATGCATGTGCCAGCATCCAACTAGATATTTGATTGAATTTCCTAGACATAGATATCTAGTGCAGTCTGAAATGTCTTAAAATAGCCAAGAAATCCACAGAAGGCTGGCAAATATGACAGTGATCCAGTGGTAGTCTTATGCACTTCTGGAATGCAGGTGGAAGCTCAGCAGATATTCTGGGTATCTCAAATAAAGCTGGAAAACTGTTAGATAAAAATCACACATAAATTTCTACCTTAGAATAACATTCTCTGCTCTACCACCTCTGCTCAGTGGTAATCTGCTCATCTGAACCCTACACATATTTGCTCTACTATACAAGCTTAAACACCTACTTGTGCAAAGACTTTATATTTAAACACTATAAATTAGATGTGATTTTTAACCCACCTGTCTTAATAGACATGTAGTCTTTCCTGGTACATTTTGAAACTTTCTGTGTTCATCCTCACACAGAAAAAGTGTTTGAAATATAGGTCTGTAGTTAACAATATCATTGTGATTTCATTGTTAATATCCACATTTTTCTTCTATTCCTTCTTTGAAAATAAAAGAAAAAGAGAAAAACCTGAAGTAATTTTTCCCATATCTCTTAACACATAAAATTTTATTTGCCATAAAATTTCATTTCTAATTTGTCCTTCTGTAGCTTATAAATGGTGTTTATTTTTCTTACATTTCTTTTGGTTAATGCAGTAAAATTAGATAATGTCCTGTCAACATCAAATAATAATAGCTACATAATCTTCCAGATTATTCATAGCCTATACTATCTAAAATATAGTGTATTGATTGGTTACCTACAAAAGAATATTCCAAATTTTTACTAGAAAATATGCTAGATTGATTTGTGTGTTCTATCATTTTATAAAATAACAGCAAAAACAAGGTGCTGCATTGAAAACATCTTCAATGAACTATCTGGTTTTCCCATTATTTTAGCAACAATAGTTATGGATAAGAAAGCTCATGTTGGAATTTTATTTTACAAAAAAAAAAATATTGCAGTCGAGCACCCAATTTATGAAATACTGTCTTTATCTTTTTGTTATTTGTATTTGAAGTACTAAAACATAATGCAAAATTAACTTGCTACTGGTGGAAAGAATACACTTCCGTAACAGGTAATACATTTTAAAGAATTCTCAAAAAGTTCATCCATTTTAAAGGGCAGCATATTCATAACCTGAACCAAAGTTCTTGTGCTGTTCTATCTGAAGGTTATCTTATCAGGAAACTGAATATTCTCCATTCAGGTACATGTTGTTTATTTCCTGTAACTTCATTTTAATTCCTTTTTTTCTCTTTCCTCATCATTGGTAAAGGATAAGATGTAGGCTGTTGCTAGTCAGAGACATAAATAAAAGTCAAGAGAGGCCAAAGATAAATTCCATAAGGCTAACTTGATTTATTCCATACAGACATTTTTCCATATGCTTTATTCTATGTTTGCTTTTTTCTTGTACTTGCTTTCCATATGGAAGTCCCTCCTCCCAAAACCTGTTCCCCTCTTTCAGTAATATCTGAGGTTTTTGAAGAATGAATGAAAATGTGGGTCTACAGTTAAGATATTTATAATTATGAGGTTGTGAGGACTGGAACTGATGATGAAACTGCTTGCTTCACAGCCTAAGTAATAATAAAAGAGATACTTCAAATTTATTCCCATTCAGGTCATACATCAGATTAGTCTTCTTCATTCAAAATGTTCAAGTACATGGACAAGACCAAAATGCAGTTTGAAAAAGAAAGTTCTTTTGTGGTAGTAAATGAACCACAGGGACAGATACAGAAAACAGAAACATCCAGAAATACATGCTTGTACCCATCACTAATTCTAGTTGAAGTATGGCTCTCTTTTATCAGGTTGTAAAAAGGCTATCATCCTATTTGAATATCGTCCTTTACTTATTGCTTCATTTTCTGAAATTCCTGTTACTACTGGAACTTCCTTGTGTTGTGTTTTCTGATCTTGCATCAGCCTGTTATTCTGCCTCAAAGACTGCAAAATCTCAGCATGATATCCTTACATGTATATCATACCAATCTTCGCAGATATTTTACATCATCACATATACACCTACAATGTCCTTGTCCTAGTTTGTGACCATACTATTCATCCCATTTTTCCTTCTTGTGTTGCTACCTTCTTTTGCTTATACCAAAATTTTTTTGGTTTTAATTTATCATTATTATTTATTCCACAGTATGTTTGGAGTGCTTGTACACCAGTATTGTGTCATCAGAGTTGTACTATGCCTTATAACATCAACATTTGTCCTTTATGAGAAATAAAATATTTTTATTGAATGTCACTTAGTAGCAATTTATTTTTTTTAAAGTTGCTCCCAAATACAACTTGAGATACTTTTTTATGTTTTTATAAAAAATTATTCAGTTGAACAATACTGCATTCTTCCACATTAAACCACCTCTGTCCAAGTCTTCTTTCAAAAGCCATATGCTTGAATGTTTTTATGCTTCTAAGATTTCAGTAGAGTAATTTTCAGTAGAGTAATTTTGTCCAAAATACATCTCTTTTTTTTCCTTCTTTTTTCCTTTTTTTTTTTTTTTTTTTTTTTGGGGGGGGGGGTGTTATTGAACTTTTGTAGGTAAATAAGCACCTGGAATAATGTTGTGAAATTAATGATAATCCTTCAAAATAGGTTGATTCTCTTTTTGGAATAAAAATAATGTCTTCTGTGCTTCCAATACAATTTTAAAACTATGGATTTTTACAGTAAAATGTTTCACTCATTAGTAATGGTTCATCTTAATATCTAAAGAACTAATGGCACTGTCTCAATAAGACTTCTTCTTATGAACTGTTGAACTAAATGGTCCTTGCAAGAAACTGTTTCTATATTTTTCTTCTGTATCTCGGGCATGTTTTTCCAGCTAATATGAAATCAACAGTAGATGGTATTTGAGTTAGAGACACAATGTTCCCTTGAAAATCAGGTATCTTCTTCTAACATTGGCCTTGGTAGTAAACATTCCGTTCCCTGCTTTCCCTCTTGGTCTGGCAGTGCTCTCAGGTGTCATATGTATTGTTTCTACTCAAGTGCTAATTCTGTCTGTCAAGACTCTTTTACTGATTTCCTGTCCTTTTATACTTTTCAAGTTCCTCTTTCCTTTAACTGATAATTCACAGTTTCTCAGAAGTATAGTCACAGTTAAATCACTTCAGGTCTAATTAAATAGAAACACAATGTTTAGACAGTATGCTTTAAGAGATAAAAAGAACATACCTTAAAAAAATCTATTTTGAAGTCATGTAAGATGCCACTTTCTCTATTGGGTTACTTGGTTCATCACCTGAATCTGAAAAGACAATTGATCAAATATCCCAGTTTCTTTTTTTTGTTTTTCTGTAATACTATCTTTTGAAAATAGTCCACTCCAGCAGCAACAAAAATTGTCAGCTGGCAGTTATCCCAACAAGTTATTTCCACATTGGTAACAACTCTGACAGTACAAAGTTCCTTATAATTACCAGTCATTGTGTGGCTGAAGCAACTTAAAGCTCTAAAAAACCTGGCAAACAGAACCAGGAACAAAAAACTGGGGAGTGACTAGAAAAGAGCTAGCTCAAAATTAGTTGTGGTGCAAATGTACTAACTTGGAACTGGAAAAATAATTAGGGCTATTTTTGAGGCTTAAAATAAATGGCATTCATTCTACCCACACAGTGTGTTTATGTACCTATTGTATTTGGTAGAAATAAAAAGTCACTTTGAGATGATAATTCATCCCACGTGTTTCAGGATGGAATGAATTGCCTTGAAGGAACAAATCATGCCTATCTTTCCCATTTAGTACAAGGTAACCTAGACAAATGGTTTAGATTATATCCCTACTTCTTAGTGACTAAAGTTTGGGTAAGATGAATTCTACATGATTTCCACAATGTGAGTAAAATTCTGGAGAACTCTGAAGCATCAAATGAAAGTACTTTTTACCATGAATGTAAAAGATTTTAAATCAAGAGCAGCAGGCTCAAAAGTGTCCTTCATTTGCTATAAAATCTAAAGATTTCCTTCCTCTGTCTGGTTTGAATAAACAATACTTTTTCTTCAAATTTCTCTTTTTTTTTTTTTTTTTTTTAAATTTATTTACTTATGCACACAGGAACACTATTAAAATACTACATTTGATTCCTAGACAGATTAGAAATATTTCAGTGAGCACTATTTTCAGAATCCCTTGTGGTGGAGTAAATATAATGTGGAAACAGACAGTATATGTTTGACATACAAAATCTTAAGATTAAAACAAATAAACAAAAAACCTAATTGCAATGATTTGTAATAACAAAACAAACACACATACACACACAAAGAAAAACCTCTTTGTCTTCTGGATTGTGGGCCTTCTGTGAACTGAAAGTACTTCGGAGATGCAGCCAGGAATGCTAGAATACTAATTTTTAAAGATAAATGAACACTGTAACCTGAAAATTATCTCTAAAAGCATATGAATGCAGCAGCCATGACTACAAGGAAAAAGGAGTTAAAACAAACAAACAAAACCAGTTTAAAATATCTTGAGGTTTAATATTATGAGATTGGCCACAGTAATCACTTTCTTCTAGCAAGAAATAAATTAAATTAATGAAACAGCTGCACATACTATAGCTATTCCTTATAGTATCAGAAGAGATAGACTTTGTGAAACGTATGCTTGGGATAAAATCAGAGGTCTTTCCTACACCAGATGTATTTATTCCTCTGACTACAACAAATTCTGGTTCAGGCCTTTAATAAGCCACGTGACGTATGTTGAGAAGAATCATTATCTGAGTGACTTTGCTAATTCATTAAACTATTTTTTTCAGGTATAAAACATTCTATTTCATATAGGATCAATCACATTGCTCATATTCAATAATTGCAGTGTAATTTTCCTGTTATAAAATGAATAATACTACTCAATTTCTGGTCCTCTTTAATTATTCAGACCTTAAGAATAAATTATATTATGCATTATTCTTGAAGTAATATGAAGGAATAATTGACTGACACTGATATAATAGAATGCCATCAATATTTTAATTTTAAATAGAATTATGCTTCAAATTACATTAATCACTTGAAACACAGGAGAATAATTCTTAAATTAGTTTAAATAAAAATGGATCATGTTAACTTTCATGTATAAGGGACACTTCCAAATAACCAGCTTTGGTTTTGTTCTCTATCTACTTGTCTACACCTGGAAGATTGGGAATTCCACATGTGGGGAAACTTGAGCATACATAAAACCTCTCACTCACTCCTTGTACCATCATATGCAAAGGCATGCCAGAAGCAGAAACAAGAACTTGCTTCACTTAGCAAATCTCCACTGAGACACCATCTTTTGGGAAGAGAGCTACTTCAAACTCTGGTGAGGAAAACACTGGCACAAAAACACGATTTGGACATAATAACTGACTGCACGGTGAATTCCCATCTCTTTCTGGGTATCTCTTACTTGATGAGGCAATGGAATGATGTGTTGTCTCTTACTCACAATGATACTTCGAATTTTAACCTTGACGTTCATGATTAGGAATCTCTCTAAATTTGCCAATAGTGTCCAGGTACTGGTCAGTGATGTTTCTGTCCTAAATGAATACTGCAGAGTTTGAGCAAAGCATTTCAGCATTTGACATATTTTTCTCTTGGCAGGGTGTGGGGGGTGGGGTGTCTTCAGTCCTTAGCATGTCTTTCATAGGGTGGTTTCTTGGTGAATTTTGTCATTCACATCATCTCAAGACAGAAGGATCCTTTTGTTCCTTTTGAGGAATATCTCGATCCTGACAATGAAAGGGACAGACAATTTGTGGTATAAGTGTGATTGCCTTTTTCTTTATTTGTGTTTCTTTTTAAGCTCTACTGAAATACTACTTAGTTTCTGTGAAGAAAATAAATTTAAACTTCATCTGATGTAGATCTGTTTTCATCATTTTTTGGCTAAGCTTCTCCTGTGTCTTGAGTAATTTTTTATAAACTTCTGGTGAATCTGTAAGCAAAGTGAAATGATAAAACTTGCCTTGCATGAATGTCTCATAGGAAAGCAAAATTGTCTATAGTCATTCTATAGTTTTGTCTTACAGTAGTTTACAGTCTTCTTTTACAGTCGTCTTTTCATGTCCATGTCACAAGTGAACTTTAACTGGATCAGGAATTTCTGAAGATACTTTTAAAATGCTCTCCTGTTGTTTTCTTCCTTGGGTTTTTTTAGTATTTTGTCAGATCTACTTAGTAAAATGCTTTCCACTATGTGGTGGGTTGGTCTTGGCTAACAGCCAAACTTACACCTAGCTGCTCAGTTGCTCCCCCTCCTTCAGTGGGATGGGGGAGATTATAGGAAAAAAGCAGGAATGAGAAAGCTCCTGGGTCGAGATAAATACAGAGACTTTGCTTACTCTATTAGGCGTAGGTTGCCAGGTCTGTCAATGAGGGGGGCTGCAGGGGTGGTCTCTGAGAGAAAAGATCAAGGGCTGCTCTATGCTGGACACAGCCAGTTCCAGCCATCTCTGCAACAGATCCACTGCAGCCAAAGCTGAGTCTATCAACAAAACTGGTAGTGCCTCTGGGAAAACATATCTAAGAAAGGCCAAAACACTGCACAGAAAGTGTGAGGAGTGAAGGAAAAAAAGTGTGAGAAACAATCCTGCTTAGAGAAGAAGGTGGGGAAGGATGTGCTCCAGGTGCTGGAGCAGATATTCTCCAGCAGCCCATAAATAGAGAGGACCCACACTGTAGCAGGGGAAAAGTGTGAAGGAGGAAGGAGCAGTAGAGAGGAACTTTTATGAATTGACTGTAACTCCCCATTTCCTGTCCCGTCCATCCGTGTGTCATCTCCCCCTCCCCCCCGATGCTGCCTGGGGAGGGGGAAAGCGGAGGAGTCAAGAATGGAGGAGTGAAGCTGAGCCTGGGAAAAAGGAGGTAGTGGGAGAGGTGTTGTTTTAATTTCTCTTTGCTTCTTACTATCCAACTCTATTTTAATTGGCTATAAACTAAATTAATTTTCCCCAAGTCTAGTCTATTCTGCCCGTGATAGTAATTGCTAAGTGATCTCCTTGCCTTCATCTTGACCCATGAGCTGCTTCATCTTATTTTCCCTGTCATCCTGTTGAGAAGGAGGAGTGAGAGAGCGGCTGGATGGGTGCATTGCCTGTGTGCAGTGGTTTTGCCCTTTCTTAAGTATGCTTTTTCAGAGGTGCCACCATCTTGACTGAAGGGCTCAGCTGTGCCCTGCGGTGGGTTCATTGGAGCTGGCTGGAGCCAGCTGTGTCCAGCATGGGGCAGCCCCGGACTCTCCTCACAGAGGTCACCCCTAAAGCCTCCCTGATTCCAACACCTGGGCACCTGCACCCAATAAACACTATGACACATGTGCAGTTGAGAATAAGAGAAGTAAGTAGCTGTATTGTTAATGCAGACATTTTACAACACTCATTGTCCCAGTGTTTCTCGAGGTAAATTTTCCATTTTGGGCGTAGAATTGTGATTGTATTATTGTAAAAGTTAAATACAGGTTAGTTCATTCACATTAGTGCCTGGGTGAACCGCACGTTGATTAACAGTTAATATTTGAATGTTTTAAAAGAATGAAGCAGAATTTTGTGCAAGAGACTTGCTGGTTTTCATGTTCACCAGTGTTGTCGACTACTCTTAAACTGATAGATGCTTTCCCCATTGATTTTCTTTCTATATGCTTATAAGTGATCTATAATGAAACAGGGTTTATAAGTAAGGTAGAGAAAGAAAAAAAAAAAGAAAATGGGAAATGAAAGAAAAACCCAAAACCCTGTCTCATTGTTTTCTTTGCAGACTTCAGAACTGGGTAGATATTAGTTGCAATACAAACTCTACAGTTATGTTCTGATTACAACTAGGTAACACTTTGGAAAATGTTAATTAAAAACTCATTCTTTAAATAAATAATTAAATAAATAAATTCCTTGGTTTGAAAACATTGCTAGAATTATTTCATTTGACTTTAGCATTTTGACCCAGGCCTAAATGGGGATTTCTATTCACCTTTATTTCATTTCTAACATTGTTTTTTTTTCTATTTAATTTAAAGTCGGTACTGAAAAAGATCAATTTTTTTGTAGTTTGTCACATGTTATCCATGGTGATAATTCACTAGTCAGAAACATGTAGCTGTTTGAAGTCCATCCATTTTATTTGTTAAGCTAAAGAACAATGAAAAAAAATCATAATCTTTGATGAAAAAAGAATCTTCAATGAAAAAAAAAATCATAAGCAACAAGGTTTGGAGAAGAGTTTACCATTATCACGTTCTCTATGGTTCTGACCTAGCTGCTGCATGAGATAGATAGTAACTATTTAATTCCATCTGGTTCCATGCTGTATGCTTTACTTTCTCCTCTAATTCCCATTTTGCAAAAGAAACAAGAAATAAAGCATACTGTTTCACTATCAAGGACAAGCAAAGTGGCTTTTTCTGCTGCTGCAGGTTTAATTTGTTGCATCACCATTCCTCATAGTGACTGAGAGATGTTAGTGGAACTGGGACACTGACACATGTGGCTGCTTACAAGAAGTATTTTTCTGAGGCATTTTAGAAGAAAAAAGGCAAGAAAGGAGGAGTTCTAACTTCATAAGATGAAAAGCTGACATTCTACAGCTTTGAACTCCAAGAATTGAAGAAAGTGAAATGAGGAAATTTCACCCAGCAGCAGAACATTCTGATGAAGATTACTATTTTAATTAGTAACAGTCAAATAATCTTAATAGTTGTAAAAATATCTTTGATGAGGGACATAGCATACCTACATTTAGTCTAGAATTATGCCACTTTTCTTCTGTTAGCAGAAGAATAATGTTAGCAGACCTCAGTTTAGAGTCCATCAGCTCATTCTTTAGGAAATTCAATTTGCTCAGCTACGTGTTAGGTGGAAAAAAGAGCTATAAGAGAAAGGCAAAAACAGAGAATAAAGAAGATGGGAAAAGATGTTTCCTTTTACACTGCATTCACTTTGTCAGAATCTTCCTTATTAGTAGCTGACGAACGATGTGTAAGCATGAACACTACCTCTCCCATCTTGTCTTCTTTATTAGTTCTGTATTTGGAGACTTTTGCTATTGCAGTGGATTGCTATAGGATTTTAGTCACTTAAATGAAATAGAATTTGTTTACTGTGATTTATGTCATCTTACCAAAGGTGTCTTAAGTGCAAGAAAAAGGACAATTTTAGATGCCAGAGTCTTTTTGTCATACCCTAGCTAAGGAGAAAAATTCAATTTGATGACAACCCTTAGTCCCAAGCTAATAAAAATCTCCCCTGAAGATGTATTCTAAACGATGTGGTGAGTTGTCTTCTGTTAAGTTGCATTAACTAGATAAATAAAAAGTTTACAAGTTCAGACTAGATAATTACATGTAATTTCAAGGTCTTTTCTGTGTTTAAAAGGCTAGAGAATAATAGGTTTTATTATACTATCAGAGGAACACAATATTTTATAAGAAGTAGGACTCTAATTTAGACAACTTTGTAACTTTTCAAAGAATCCAGTAGTTATATTTCATTTATACAGTTGGGCAAAGATCCTTCAGGAGTCTTATTTTGTCAGAACACATTTTTTACTACCATAAATAGATTATTGTCTATCTTAATTTATTACAGTTTGCCACCACTGGAATGATTGAGGAAATTTATCAAAATCTTGCTGTGCAGAAGTAAAACAAAAGCAGCATTGTCTTCATGGGATAAAAAGTCCTTTTGTTCTTCACTATAGATTTCTTCGGACATTTAAGTTCATTATGACACCATTTGCCACTTCAGTTAGAAGTACTGGAGTCTGGTCAAAAGATACTGTTACATTCAATTTGCTCTCTATGTAAGACTGAAGACAAAACTAAAAATCCACAAAATCCAGCATCTTCTGAGCCATTTTCTCCTTGGCAGCGAGCAAGTAGATCTTTCTATTTACTTACATACTCATTCTTTTTGCATTTTGCTTCCATGACCTTTTTTCTCAACTATGTTTTCCTCTGTTAGTCCAGAATTGTTTTATTAGCTCAATTAATGAAGTACTAGTCACCCTTCTTACAAGAAATTAAAACTCTTCTAATTTGTATTAAATTATTTTATTTCTACTGAACTAAAATTTTCAGCTCTACTGGAGGAGAAAAACCATGAGCAAAACTACAACTACACTTTAAATGGAAGGAGATAGATTGTGGGAAAAATTGTCATGTGCTATTAAGAAAGAATATCTTTGTTAAGGATGGGGGGTCCAGTGAATTTTTCCACCTTTGGGTTTGGTTTTAGTATCCCCTGCCTTCGTCTCATCTGACTGTGAGATGCTGCCCCTATATCAGCTGGCCAACCTGTTTCTGTACCCACGTCTGAACTGGATTGCAGAACTGAACCAACCAAAAAAACCAAACCAAAACAAAAAAACACAAAACCCAAACCATTAGATTTTGACAGCTTTGACAGTTTCCTGATCTAGTTCAGTATGTGCTTGCACAAAAAAAAAATTGCTGGAAAAGTGGAAGATGCATTAGAAAGGCAAGAACAAGCAGCCAGTAGAAAATGAAAGGCTTCGGTCCCTGAAATCAGTGTTACCCCCAAAGACCTTCATGTGGAGCTGTGCCATCAATACAGACATTGCTGTATTCCCTTTTACCTGCATTTCCTCCTAACATCTTGCTATTCCACTTTCTGTTTTCATCACAAGCCCAGAGGATAATGACTTAACACTACTTTCTTTGTTAACATCCTTTTTGTTCTAAACTAAATGCACTTTTTGTTTAAATGGTTGAATTTACAACAAAATTTGAATTTGAAACACTTACTTGCAATCCGTAATCATCTTGATTTGCTGCTTCTGTTTCAGATCTGGAGAGGAACTTTTGTGTTGGCAGCTGATCTACTTTTCCCACCTATATCCATCTAATAAAATTAGACTTTCTTCCTATTTATGAAAGAAAAAATCTCTTTCCAGAATTTCCATGCTCAGAGGCAGCTGAGGAGTTTCTAAAGTAAAAAGTATTTCTTGTTTAGTAATTTGATCAACTCAACAGAAAGATAACATTTAGCTCTTTCTAACAGTAAATATTTAAGAAACAAGTAAAAAATATGCAAACTATTATATCCTGTATAACTACAATTGAAATAAAGTCAATCATAAAGTTGGGACTGATTTCCGTAACCTAATTTTGTGTACATACATATACACACTCTAAAATATAGTCACACATATATATACACATTCTAAATATATGTGTATATATAAGAATTATTTTAACTATATTATTTTATATGCACAATCTTTCAGAAAATAATTTTTCTTCTTTGAAGTAATAAACAATCATTCCCTTGTACAGTGAGTCTATCCTGCAAGGGTTCTGTTGTTATAAACTTTATTTTTAAAATGATTACTAGACAATTAATTAGGAATGGCTAATATTTTTAGACATAATAATATTTCTGGTACTAAATGTACTGCTTGATGAAAGTTATTTTCTCAACTTGATGTCAGGTCTTGAGCCCTCCACACTAGTGATTTTTGCACTTATGGCTTGTTTGTGTGTATGTGTGCACAAGCACCTGCATGACAACATAGAACTTTTACTGTTCCTTAAAGCTTAGAACTGCTTCCAATTTTATAATTATAATTTATTTAAAATAATCTATATCACTGACTCTTACAACAGAGTGTCTAAGATTTCCCCTAAAATTACAAATGTATCTTCTATTTTCTTCTGCATTTTCATTCATTAACAATGAGAAATGGTCGGAGACCTAAGAAAGTTCTGAAAAGATCTTCATGGAGCCAATGGGACATCTGTGTTATGCTGTGGGTCATTGTGCTCCACACCTATGATAAGCCTACTCCAAATAAAATAGACTGATGTTCAACAACCTTAAACTTAAGATCCTTGTCTTTTCTGGATTAATTCCTAATGCTTTCCTGTTCATCTTTTGTGGTGCTGTAATATTTGAATGGGAGAAAAAAAAAGTATATCTGAAATACTTACTAGAAAAGTTATTGTCATTCTAGCAAAGCAATTAAAAAAAGTCCTGAGTAAAACTGTCTCAGGTACTTTGCTTATTAAATAGTAACTGGCAGATAAATGCACAGTACAGTTCTCAGACTCATTCAAGTTGTAAGTCTATTCAATAGAACAGATAGGGACAAGAAGTGATTAATGCATATATTCTAATATATTAAAATAAATATGGTTACATGCAGAAATCTTCCATCCAGTTACTGCATTTTCTACCTACCACAGCATCCTCCCAAGCAGAGAGATCTAATCTTAACAAAGAACTTAATTTATCAAAGTAATACAAGGCAGCATAGCATTTCATAACAAAAACCTTCAAGCAACATGAACTCGTAAGAGTAATATACTTTTGTTAGGTTTTGTATTCAAACATCACCTCCAAAATCTAACTGAACACTGAGAAGTAGTCTTATTAAATGCAATTTACCTGAAATGAACTAGTTATTTTCATGTCTCATTGCCTTAATTTTGTGGGTTTTGTCCAGTTCATAACTCACGTTTTCAAACTGCTTTTCAGTATGTTTCTAAAGAATACCACACATTTTGCATGTCAGCATAGAACATTTCCTCGATGACCTACCACCTAGAGCTAAATATTTGTTTTCTTTACACTTTTGAAACAACTTTTTTTTTCTTAAAGATTCATAATAATTTGTATAAATACTCAGGCACATTATTCTGTCTTTAAATTGTGTGACTAATAGGAATAGTGTCAGTGAATATAATAAACTGTAGGCTCCTAAAATTATTATCAAAGTTAAATATAGATTCTGTCTTGCTTAACTGAAGATAAGGAGAGATGAAACACAGCCTTTTGGGGAGACTATTTCACAATCAACAGTTTCCTTACTGAAAAGTCATTGTTTATCTGAGGAGTTATAAAAAATCTTCTTTGCAAGTATATATCCACCAAAATCTAAAATATTTATGTTTTCCTTATGTACACACTAGGCTTATCACATAATTTTGATATAAGTCTCTACTATTCACAAAGTAATAAAAAGAAAACCATTTAACAACTCTGGGAAGCCAATTTTCAATAAGGGAATTCAGACATTTTAATGCTGTGCTCTCAGTCATTGTAGAAAGGTCGCCCCAGATGGTGCAGATGATGCACATGGCAAACAGGAAGGCAGGCAGAAAGCAGGTTTGAAGATAAGAGAAATAACACCTCATTGGTACATCTGAGTGGTGTAAAAAAGAATACCTTAAAAAATTATTACGCTAGACAATTACATAGCAAAACTATCTCCTGGTAGACTGCTTTCTTATTTGGGCTAGAGATATGTTAGTTCAGAGAAGGCTTTACACAAGGGTTAGAAAGAAGGGAAAAGCAGCAGCATTACTACAAACTGGCAATGAGTGGAGATATTGGCTGAGCGGGATATCACAGGGTAATGGTCAGGGTGAAAATATAACAGCTGTGTTTTGCTTTGAGTGGAGGAGGATCTGAAATGTAAATATATAAATATTACTCACTACGTTTCTGTTAAACTCTAATGTGAATTATACAGGTGCCCTAGAGCCTTATAACCATCTGGGTACTATGCTAGCTTGACAGGCTATGGACAGAAACAACAGTCCTGCCAAGAAAAATAACTGAAAGCAATCTGTGTTTCACCACCCCGAAAAAATAACATAGCTTATTTTTCAAGTGCAATGCTCAGTTCATTATAACATTCTGTTGCTTAATAATATTATCTGACTCCATATAAAGCAACCAATTAAAGAAACTAGTTAGCAGCCCTGTGTACATCAGCTGCTGGCAGTAATTTGTCCTAGAAATCAGATAGAAACTGATGTAAACTGATATGTGCAGAACTGCATCTCTTCCACTGATTATTCTTTCTACTCCCTGTCCCCTGTCTCTAAAGATCAGGTGCAGCATGGTCATCATTTTTATTTTCCCTTTGACTCAAAAGCACCTCTTCTAAACTGTTTTCATTTTCAGGAATGGAATATGTGCCTTAAGGCTGTCAGCTTAATTCTTGTCTGGTATAAACTGCCATAGTTACACCAGTTTAGAGCTTGCTCCTCTGTCTTTCTCTTGCCTCCCTGTATATGATTATTTGCTGTTATGACCCTTCTGTCATTTTATTTCTGCTATGATGAAATCCAAGTATCTCTTTCTGAAGGGCATGTCCTTCTCTGCAATCAACACAAGCTCAAGTTTTTTGGACCCTGTAATGAGGTACATCTTTATTAATTACACTTTATACGTCTTGATCGTTATGAACATTCAGGAAAATTAGGTCCCTGCCTAAAAATATTTTTAAAATATAAATCTTACAGATATTTCAGAAAAGCATATCTGTCTTTACAGAGGGGACAGAGGCAGCCCACTGAAAAGACAATGACCAGACATCTTTTAGAACCATAGCTAATTCCACCATGTACAAATAAAAACATTTCATTTTTCTTGGAGACTATTTAAATAAGAAATCTGAACCTTGGAAATTTAATAGCAAATGTGTACATTTTCAGGGTCCTCTGACTATTTTTACCATTTTCACTGCAAGTTTCTCTCATGTTTCAATAGGAATTTTGGATCCTAAAGATTTGAGAGTATCTCTGCATTATATAATAAAGTCCCCAGAGTCCTACTAAATTAAGTCAATATGAATTATTCCAGTTCATTTCATAGATCAAGCCCAAGGCTCTGTTTACTCATGTTTCTGAAAATTAGATGCAACTTATAACAATGTCATTCTTTTCATCTTGTCAAAGTTCCTTTTTTATATCCGCTGCATTCTGCTTTGTATCTTGCTTCCCAATATTAGCACACCATTACTTTTCCTTTTTGCACACAGTTCACTTAGAGTGAAAAGCAGAGCGCCTGGAAAGAATGAAGCAAACGTATTCTGAGAGCTGGAGCAGCACAGATGTGCAGGAGAAAGAAATAGAAATTTTAGAGTTCACGTAATGGCAGTTAATATATAATGAATACCATGACCACAAAGGGTAGAGCTGCTCTAAAACTTCCTTTTCAAAGGTGCATAATGGCATTATCTTTTCATATCTGAAATAACAAAGGGAAAACTGCGTTGATTTCACTGCTGGATGGATACAGTACATCTTCCAATTCTATCTTTTGCAGTTCATGTTCTAGTCATGGTTAGATGGATTCTATTCATCTTTCCAGTAGGTATTTTTCTCTAATTTGTCTACCATTGTATCTCTCATCTGACATCACTTTTCAAGACTATCCACTGCATTATCTTTTCTCCATCCTATTGGCAGCCTGTCATGCTGTATTCCTGTAGGAATTTTTTATTTGTTCTCTTATTTTTCTTTTTTTTCCGCATTTTTTCTTATTGCAATGTGTCTATTTTTCTTTTTCTTTTTTTTTCCTGTGCTTTGTGTATATTATATTTAATTTTTGTTATTATCTTTTATTATTTCCTGTTTGATGACAGCATGCAGTCAGCAAGATTCCAATTGCATTTTCTTGGGTTTCTAAGCATATATACAGCTGCCCCTGGATGATGCACATTATACCAGGAAACAGTACTTTTCTCAGATTTCCTTTCATTCTCATCTTTTCTTCCCTCAATATTTGTACACTTTTAAAAACATTTGATGCAAGTCCCATTTGGCTGAGGCTATATAACTTCTGTATTACAAGATACAGATCAGTTTTTACACATATTAGATATTCACAACACTGTAGACTCATAAAGCTTATAACCGAGTGACTTGAATGTCACTTCTTATTAGCAGTAGAGAAGAACATTCAGTAGCTTTGCTGCAAATATTGCGACATGTCTGCAACAGCAGAGCTGATGCAAGTGTTTTGATTTGAGGATGAAACTAATTTTCTGAAAACAATAAATTGCAGTAGGCAGTTGAGCCAAGTCATAACTGGAGACCTGAAGTTACAATCAATTATGTACAATTTAGAACTGAAATACTGAATAAATCAATGTAGATAAACAGAATATTGCTAAGTAGAAACCACATTCTAAAAAGCAAGGCTTTTAAAGACATGTAGAAAAAGGGTTGTATTATCCTTCTTTGTACTATCTGTCTGCTGGCCTCCTTACCTTGGTTTTAAATAATTTTAAATCTGTTTTAAAAATTGGTGTTTGAAAGTGATGAGCAGCTTTCCAGAGGGTTTCCTGATTAGTTATCTCTAATGACAATAGTATCTCTACTGGTGTTGCAGCACTACTTGCAAGTTCCATCAAAAATCACATCTGAACTAGACATTATATCAATTATATAGGGTGACACTTTCTGTTAAAGATTTTAGAGATTCTTTATAAAAAGCTACTAACTTCCTCAAGCTTAGCAGCCTGAGATATGTGATTCCTTACCTTATATTCATTCAGAGCAAATATCCTACACTATATGTTCTGTATCATTTGTTGAAACAGCCTGTCTTTCTCCACCAGCTCTGAAGAGAAGCTAAACTGCAAGGTGAAAGTCTGAACTTAGATGATATTTACTCTGTCTCATTTGATGAGGTGCTACTATTGAGAGCAGGACAGAAATACGCTTGAGAATCTTGTACAGCCATGAGAGTGTTTATGATATAGATTATATGAATGTACTAAAAGCAATTTACACATTAGCCCACAGAAATTCCACACAAAATCCAACTCTCCAAACTGTACCAAATCACTCTTTCAGCCACTCAGCTCCATGGTCTATCCTCCATGAGACTGCAGTAGTTTCATACAAAATCTAAATACAATGGTGTCATTCATATTCAGATACAGTGATGTTTTGAATAAGATCAGGTCTGTAATGGGAAAAAATATAGTTTATTAGACCGACTTACATGGGAAATATTGACACATTTTCAGATAAGCTAGATTTTTTCCCAAGTTATGGTATTACTTTAGGGTCTGAAGACAATTAGACTTTAATCAAACCAATTTCCAGAGCCGATTATGCCTCAAAAAGACTGGGCTGTGTAAAAACTCCCCTTCATTTAATCTACTGAGCCATTAGCTCAAGTGTTCTGGATGATTTCATAGAATCATAGAATCATAGAATGATTTGGGTTGGAAAGGACCTTAAAGATCATCTAGTTCCAACCCCCCTGCCATGGGCAGGGACACCTTCCACTAGACCAGGTTGCTCAAAGCACCATCCAACCTGGCGTTCAACACTTCCAGGGAGGGAGCATCTACAACTTCTCTGGGCAACCTGTTCCAGTGCCTCACCACCCTCATAGTGAAGAATTTCTTCCTTATATCTGATCTAAATTAGCTAATTTAATTGCTGTGGGAAAGAAGCAGCATGTGGCAGGACAAAAGAAACACTAAAACAAACAAAAAGAAAACCCTCAGAAAACCTTTATTCATCAATTCAACAATTACTTGGATAAAACTGTCAAGGAGTCATGGAAAACGGCCACTCAGAAAGGTAAACCTAGATCAATGCTATGCTGGTTGTCTAAAGAAATACAAGAAACCATTCAAGGCTTTAATGCCTTAAACTTTTACCTGAAATCAGCCAATAGATAGTGAGAAAGGCAAATGGCAGAAGTTATGTATTCCCTATGGGAAATTCTATTTAATGCAGGAGCTGCTAGATTCTGCGCTGTGGGGTTTTCATTTTTTGTTTAGAGGGGGCATACCCCAATGATTTTAACTAAAGTTGTCTCTGAAAAGGATGTGAGGCTGTGTCTCTGCATGTGTCTGTAAAGCTGGATGGCTCAGTTTGGTGCTTTTCATTAGAGTAAAATAAACTTTGAGCTCAGGGAGATACTACTACCTAAATTTTTTATTTCTTATGCCTACATCTGTCTTTTGACTTTTTTTCTCTTTTATCCCTAATACAAATTTTATAACCATGTTGTAGTGTTCTTCCTCGTCTGAGGACATGAATTTTATTTTACTGAAATTAACTTTGAGATTTTTTATACTGCAGAAATGGATCTTTATATTTCTCATGGACACGTTTCCTACTATCTGCAGATTTGGAAGGGAATACCCTAAACTAGTAATGAAAATTTACTTCTAAAGCAGTGTATCTCAGCTCTTGTATCAAAACCACAACAGCAGTGGATCACAAAAGATAATTGAGTTTCAAAAATACTTAGCAAACTAAAACAAAAAGCAAGTAAAGGAAACCCCAACCCTTACCTTTTCATTGCATTTTATTCTTCTAGTTCAACTAGTCTTTGCCAGCTTCTTGAAATATATGAAAAATTAACTGAGCTTATTAACAATATACTTTTGCTTTCATAGTAAATGTAATTTAGTGGTTGTTTTCTTCAACTAATAGATCACCACCTTGGAATGGCTGGAAATCATTCATCTAGAAAATCATCAGTGACCCTACACAGTTGGTTTTGTGACATTTGTTTACATAAAATAATTTTGTACACCAACTGTGTAATTCAGTAACAAATTATTCCATTTTAGCAGGGAATCACAGAATTTGCTTGAATGCCTTTTAATAAAGAAGCTAATTCAAGTTTGGCTCTGGAGGTTCAGATCATAAGCAATATTAATGACTCTTTTTTTATCCTTCTTTTATATGTTTAAGGAAAACTGCTGTCTGGGAAATAATGTCAGGTTTCAAGATGAAAATGTATTTTAAGCTTGTTTGAATGATCTTACCATAAGTAGACATGACTTCTTTTGTAACTTTGCTTGCTCAGAATGCACCAGGGCTCACTGGGAGCAAGCCTCTAGGAAACAGAAGGTAAGAGATGTCTTCCCCATCACCCACCAGTAAGAGTGTGTTTATTTTTTAATTTCAGAAATTGAGTATTTAAACCCGACCTGATAATTTTTTAAAACATATAAAGTATGAACAAGGCTTGCTTTTGGCAAGGAACACTTTTCTTTTCCCTTGTTTGCCTTCCCTTCCTTTCCTTTCTCCTCAGATTCTTTGTTATAGTCCAAAGAGAATAAAAAAGTGCTGAAATGCTTTCTTCTTTACTTCTCCAAATATAATACGGGCTACCTGAGCTTGAGCTGTAGGCTTCAGTTGTGACTTATGTTGTTCTGGAATGCCAGGTTTAGAGTGGTTCATACAGTCCTTCTTGGAGCTTTATTTTATGCTTCTTCTAAAAGTTATCTCTGAATTATGAATAAACCTAAGAAAAAGAAAAACAAAGCAATATTTCTTTTATGAAAGAAGCTCAAGTATGGATAACGAAAGAACAACCTTATGGGAAAAAAAGAAAAAAAGTGCTGTTATTCTGATTGACTTCTGCAGTAATGATATGCGCTCAGAAACTAAAAAAAAGAAAAAAAAGAAAAAAAACAAAAACAAAACCAGCTGAGTTTTCTCAGTGTTATAACTTTATGCATGTATATGAGTACAATGCTCTCACGGTTACATAAAATTGGTGTTTTAAGTTCTTAATGCTAATAAAACAATTGTTTTTATTACAGAGATGATTTTCTGTAATTGATAGCAATTTCTAACATATTCTAACTAATTCATTTTTTCAGGAATGTACTTGTAGACTTCTTGCTTTAAAGTTCCTTTATGGAATGATTAAATGTAGTAAGTCATTCCCATAAGAACATATTAGCTTTAAGAAATGTAAAGTAGACTCAGGTAAAGTGATTTTTAGTTAGTAATTTTCTTCTTTGGGTGAGGGTGAGATACCATTTTGAACAATGTTGATGTCGAAGTAGTTCTTGTTGTATTAAAGGACAACTTAAGAACAAGGAATTAGATTAAGAACTTAGACAGGAGTAGGTATTTAAGTTACTGACTGGTTGAACTTCTAAAATACAGTTTTAGCTTCAATCATTTCCTTCTGTTTTTCCCGTTGGCTATTCGTGCAGCAATACCCTCCAAAACCCCTAGAGGGAAATCTTTCCTAGCTTGGAAAGCAACTCTGACTCCAAGATCCAGCATTATATTGACTACAAGAAAATAGCATAGCTGCTCTGGGTTAAGCTAGCAATAACCATTTTTAGATTCAGTTCAGATCTTTACATTTCTCCAAGCCAGAAAAAAGAAATAACACTGTCCAATTAAAGTTTCTTCTACCTTAACAGAGAAAACATTTATTTTCCTTCCAGAGCAGACACTATCATCACAGTGATTTTGAAGATATGAATTTCAGCATGTATGATCATCCATAGAAGGCAAGCTTGAAGATGAGGATTCACCAACAAATGGAAGTCATCTTGTTTTTAGAAAACACCTTTTAGAAAGAAGATTTGTAAATTCTTAAAATTAATAAGTTATTATAATTGAGGACAATTTCAAGCTAGAAATATAGCACGTTATGTTCCTTATTTCCTAAAAATTCCTTATTTATTTAAAAAAAAAAAAAAAAAAAAAAAAGAAATAAGCTTACTAAAGATATTTATAGATACCAGATAGGTATTCTGATGTAAAAAAGTTAAACCAAGTTAAAATAATGTCTTTTTGTTTAAGGTAACAACAGTTGTTTCTCTTTGAGGGTTGTTGGGTTTTCTCCCCCCGATGATTTTTATGACAGCCTAGTTTGGAGAACAGTTAACAGGAAGATTGGATTCTTCACTGCCATGAATGTTGCTGTATAATAAAAGGCAGGAAATTAGTATACACAAACGGCAGTGCAGCCTTCCCCTTTTACACTTAGTAGCTCTTGGGGAAATAGTGCAAAGTGTCTTTCCTCACATTCATTACTCATTCATTCATTTTTGGATTCTGGATACTGTGATATTGACAGAGTTTGTGGAATCTGATGGGTGAAATGGAGATTAAAAATAAAGTTGGTTGGACAGGTGACAAGCTCATTAATGTCCTATAAGAACATCCAATTTCAGAAAAATTGAGGTGTGCTGCTCAACCAGGATTTGTGTTTTTTTTTTTTTTCTTTTGGTCTAGAGAAAAGCTGACAAAATAAAAAGTACTAATGATCCAAAAATGCCTGGGCTTGGGTCTCCCAAATGAAACAGTCCTGTTAAAGTGTTAAAAGAACAAACAAACAAACAAACAAACAAACAAAAAACAACCACCTCTTCAAATTGTGTTATATTGCCATACTTGTGTAAAACATTTTACTAAACAATATTTTAGAAATTTGTTAACGTGATTGGGGAAAAAATAATTAAAATAAATCAATATGTAATTTTTTTTTTTTTTTTTTTTAACAAAATATATTTGTTCTTCACATCTATCTACCAGAGGCAAACATGGTCTGGCATTTGAAAATCTGAATGTTGGCACTATTGTTCCACTTCTGGCAGCTTCATTTCATATTTTATACTTGTAATATATCTTCCAGACCAGTGATTTCTCCTCCTGCTCTTTCCTTCTGGAATCCATTCTGCACACTAGGAAATGGATGAATAAAACATAAGATGCCTTTATCTTTTCTTAAATAGGGACTCATTTCTTTAAAATTAACATATTAGAAACTATATATATTTCAACTGAGTTGAATTTAAGGGAAAACCAAAATGTAACAATTCAATGACTTGGAAAATATTTTAAAAGAGCAAGAACCTGATATACTTAATGTAGCATGATTTTTACTTTTTTCCTAAGGGTTCAAATTCCTTTTCTGATGAATACCTTAGCTCTGTAAGGTGTTTTTTGAGTAACCCTGTTCTTATTGTAATTAATTAGATGGGCAGCATCTTGGCTAGTAAGTGATATTTTAATTCTATACTCTCTTACGTCTCTGGAGCCATAAGATATATGCTTCAGAAGAGAACAAGACTTATGAAGCCCAAACAATTTTCTGGTGAAAAATAAATGTAGCAAAAATTATTGCTAAGCTGTTTCTTCGGATTTATTTCTTTTATTTCTACAACAGTTTTCTTCACCACCCTTCAAGGAGACTAATTAATATCAATGGGAGTCATGCAGTTAAAATGTACTGATCTCTTTTGAATATTTATGTGTTAATAGCTATGTTAGGAATGCCTTAAGACAAATGGGTGTTTATTATAGAAATAGTCATGTAGTATTAAAGAATATGAAGCTCCCATCTTCTTTTATTTCAGTACACTGTAGATATAACTTCAGGAGTATTTGCTCTCAAGATATATGTGGGTTTTTGCATGATATAAGTAACACAAAACCAGCCATAAAAAATCAGGTCAAAAGCCAGAAAGTCTTGCATACTGTCTCTCATCACCATTACTGGCTGTTTCATCATTATTTAAAGACTTCCAGGATGAGAAAACTACAGCCAATTTTTTTTTACTGTCCTAATAAGGTATATTTCATGAATTTGTCTAATGCATTTTTGAACATTTACCTTTTTATCCTTTGGCAAAATTAGTTTCCACTATATGTTTTTTAATATGCTAAAAGTACTTCCTTGAGCGTGTCGGTTTTGCCAAGCAATTTCACCACTAAGTGAGTTAAGGGTTCCTGAATATAGTACATCAAAAATAGGAAAAAATTATTTGCTTTGTAGTTTCCCAATGCAATTCATGATTTAATATCCTTTCAGTCTATACAGAGAGTATATTCCAAACTGAAAGGCTCTGAACTGCTCTGTTTCTCCTATTTACAGGTTTTTGAGTGGCTAAGGCTGCCTAAATGTATTTAACTTTACGTCTTCACTGAACAAAGATAATAAAGTCATCCTCAACAAATCCAAATACAACTGACTAATAATCCTTGAATCAAGAAACACCTAGGTAAAGATGACTGCTGTTTGTCCAATTTGTGATAATGTCAGGCTTAAAAGGGGAAAATTTTCCTAGCAAGTGAATGCTGATTGGTATACCTGTCAACATAATGATTTTGATATGTATTAAATATTGTCTTTAAATCTTTATATCCGCATAGAACGGATGCTAAATGAAAATCTTTTGACTGTGCAAGTCAGTGTCCACACATAAACTGGAAAAAGAATCTACAAACTTATATGCTGAAATTGACCTTAATTTCCATGTAGTTTGAGATTTCTTCTTTTTAATCAAATGTTTTATCTACAAACAATAGTTGTAAAGGAGGTATTTCAGCTCAATTCAAAGCTACTTTAGTTTATAGTTTAGACATTATTTATGTTTCACTTAATATTTAGGACCAGAACTGGAAAATTAAATGATCTTATTTATAAACAGTCATGAGTCAACTACAGTGCTTATGCTCTGGAAGCATAAGCACAAGCTTCCAGATTCTCATGGGGACTCTAGTACATATACTGGCAGAATTTATAAATACCTTGAAATGATAATTAGTCATTTGAATCAGACAGTTCGAGCATGCCATTTGTGTTAGGTAGTAATTGAAATGTTTATGAGTTTTACTACTTCCCCAGTAAGATTGCCTGAAACTCAAATTCTGTGAGTCTTTTGTCTCAGTTTAAACATGAGATTATCTCAACATATCTCATTTCTGCTTTGTACTTTTCCATGCTTTAAAAACTTAAGCTTATAGTAATTTTCATCTTTTAGGGGGTTAATGTCTCTGGCGTTAATCTTAGATTGTATACAATTAGTAGTTATTCACATGAACTGTTGTCAAAATGTAAAGACTATCTGTGTAAGGAGAAGTTTCCAAAGGAAAAAGAGTATCTGATTTGGCCAACAGAAGACATAAAATCAAATGAAGAGAAAGGCATCTTTTATTTCCATGTGTTTAAAACACATACTGCATAAATCTATAACATGGAAAAGTTTATCTTTACTCCATAAACCTAAAAGCTATCAGACTTCCCATTTCACCAAATATCACATTCAAAAAGCAACTGTTACTACATGGAGGGAGAAATGGATAATTCCAAATAGGGACTTAAATATTTTACGGTTTAGATATATAGTATGTACTACATATGTGTTTCGGGTTGTAAGTGTAATTAACTATTAAATGCTAAATTATATATCTGAGATGTCTAAATTCCCAACCCACTGGGACAAAGTTGAACATCTAAAAATGAAATCCATAACAGCCACAATAGTGAAAAACGGTATGTATAACTCAGCTGATAGAAAATACCAATCATGCAAGAGGTCTAAATTGTAGCTTGGAAGTCTAACCTGATACACTCGATCAAACACTGCACCTGTATGTGCTCTACATAAAAATATTCACTCTCTGATCACAACAACTGTTTCAATTGTCCAAAGCAAAAAATCCAGGGCTAGTTAACTCAGAGGCAGAACTATTTGCATAAGGTTCAACAGCTCTGGAGCTGGTTTAGTCAGCACTAGCTCAGGGATCTCAAGACCAGCCCACCTTACGTATGTGACATGGGGCTGTGGAAAGAAGGTTGAAAACCTGTATGACCAAATGTAGATATTTCATCTGCCTTATTTGTCTAGACCCCTCTTTATAGGGGCCTCTAGGTAGAAGGTTAGTTTAATCTTGAAGTATGTGTCTGAAATAGGGCATATTAGTCATACCCTGAAAAAATAAATAAATGTTTTTCTCCATTTCCTGTAAAGACAGCCTGGCTCAACTAGTTCTGATAAAGATGTCTATATAATGGATACCTGAGAGCTATTTAGGAGCCTGTGGCATCTAGCCCTGTTTAGACAACCAATGCCATTCCAGCAGTTCTCCCTCACCTGTTCCAGAAGGGTGAGGTGTCTTTTAAGTCCAACATCATATCTGCCGGTTCCATCTTGATACCCTAGAGCATCAAAAATTGATGAATGAAATAAATTTATATACATTCATAAAAATACATAAATTCATATAAAATTGAACTAATTAGGCACCTAAAATGAGGCAAGATTAATTTACAACAGATTCTCACGTGTACTACATTTACCTCAAATGCCATTAGAAATTTTGTATTAAAACTAAGAAAAGTTAATCAAAGGATAAAAAGGTTAAAAATACATTGAGTGCACTGAAAATAAAATCTGAAAAATTATTCCAAATACCTGTATCTTGTGAACTGATCAGAATTAGTTTTAGGTAGCATATTTTATTTGTACTCCTAACATATTTCACAAGTCTAAACCATTTTAACTTTGCTTTGCTATTTAACATTCTATGAAGCAATGAGTTGGTCTTATAGGAATGTTCACAGTGTTCTTGTTGCTCAGTACAGGTATGTAATGAATAAAAGTATTTTTTTTTTCCTTTTTTGTTGCTTGTTTGTTCATTCAAGATCCTGTGTTTCAGCATTGATTTGGGGGTGAGGAGCTGGCAATATAGTAGCCCACTAGTTTGGAATATACTAAAAAGAGGTACTTGAAAGTGATTTATGACCAAAGTGCCAAAGTTGAGATTGTCTTAAGAACTTCTGACGTGGCACAATTTCAACATGACTATTCAGATCCCTTTTTGAATCATCATAAAGTCAGAGTAAATAAGTATCTTGTTAAAAAACATGTAATCTTCCTTCTTGGTTTCCTTATCTAGTAGTGTCTACTAGTATCGTGTAGCAAGACTTTCTGACACAGGAATATGGAGGACAGTTGATGGTAGTCACCAGGCTGGGAGTGTGGGAGAGCACCCATTGTAGGGTGCCACCAGGTTTCACTGGTGCCAAGCTCTCTATTAATAAATAACAGTGGTGTCACTCACAGTTTGGAAAAGTATTGCTTAGGTGCCAATAATAATGTTTTTCTGATAAGTTTTTCTTAAATGCACATTAAACAGCCATGAATGGAGGTGGTGTATAAGGTGAGGGAAGGGTATGGCCAGAACATACCTCTGTAATACCAACCCCTCACAGTATACTGAGTGTAAGTAAATGTACTAACAAAGATCTCAATTACCAGGTGAGTTTCTAAACATTAAAATTCATACAGAAAGCAGTTGATTTAAACAGCGGGAAACAGATGGAGTTAATTTATTCTCTTGTTAAATTCAAAAGAAATATTTATCTTGCTTTGTTAACAAGGCCTAACTGAAGCAGACTAGCCTGGTTCTAAAATAACATTACTTTGGGGAAAGCTCCCAAAACCCACCTTTTCAACTTTATTTTACCAACTTTGCATATACCTTTTGTCAAGGAGGTAGCTAATATAGAAAGTTATAATTCTTTTTTGTTATATTTCCCAGAAATCAAATGAGCATCAATGCTTATTATTTTGTTTACACCTTAGATATGTATTAACCTATTACTAGTAGCAAGTTTGACTTAGCTTCTTTTTAGTCAAGAATGAAGAATGGACCTAGCAAGCAACATAAATAGTCTTCTTAATACAAAATAATTTCAATTTTATTTTTCCTAATCACTAAATGAGGACAATTAAGGTTTTAGAGTAGCTTCTGTCAATATAACTACAATGTTATTTATTTGTGCATAGCAGATAGTTTATACAACTCAGTAAGGTCAGCAAAATTAATTAAAAAAAAAAAGTCTTTCTGATGAAGGTCTGTAGTCCTCCAATCTTGGGATCACTTGATTTGCATGTTTTTTACTAAGCCCAGAGACTTAAAAGTATGAATGTATGAACTGCTTTTAAATAAATAACTATTTATTCACTGACATGCACATTAATGTTCTGGGAGAGGTGTGCTCTGGACTAAACCACTTTTATGTTCCCTGCCCCTAGTACCATCACCAAAGACGATACTGCCAGTCCATGGTCAGGTGCTGAAGCCATGACCTCTATCTTCCCAGGAATGGCCTGATCAGCAGCCTTGATGAGCTGTCAGCTTCCACTTCTCTTCCTCTGTGAGGGTTTTATGTCTTATCAAGACAGTGTGGGGTTTTTTTATGGTCTTTGTTGATTTCACATCTATGTTCTGAAATGAGACTAAAGGACTCATGAGACTAAATGAGTCTAAATGACTAAATGACTAAATGAGACTAAATAAGACTAAAGCCACCGAGGCGAAGGGCTCCGGAGCAGAGGATCGCGCCGGGGGACCCTTCCTGAAGCGGCAAAACCGCGGCCAAACCCGCGAAAAGCAAAAGCGCGGGGAGCAAGAGGGAGCCCCAGCCCCCCCATTCCCCGAGCCGGAGGAGGGCGTTCCTGACGAGCGGCAGCTCTGACTCAGCGTGGGCGGGGACAAGAAAGGCGGCGGCCAAACCCCCTCACTTACAAGAGCAGCCCCCAGGGAGCGCGAAAAACAGGGCGGGCAAACAGGGCGTGGCGCGTCAGAAGGGCGTGGCGCGGCAGTTTGCGCGGCAGTTCGCGCAGGCAGGGCGTGCAGGGAAGGCGAGCGGGCAAGGCGCAGTCCCGCTCCCGGCTCTAGAGGCCAACTCAACTGGTAATCATCGGCTTCCGAGAAGAGGACCGGCTATGGTTTCCACTCGGCCGAAAGCCGTCGCCAGAAGGAATGTGGCGACCCAGACGGAGCTCACACACAGGCATACAGCTGTCCAGGTCTCTGGCTGCAGGGAGTGCCTGAGCCTGTCAGCTGTATCGGAGGGCAGCAGAGACACCACCTGTGTGCGGTGTGACCAGGTGGATGATCTGCTCGGCCTGGTGGCAGAGCTGAAGGAGGAGGTGGAAAGGTTGAGGAGTACCTGGGAGTGTGAGAGGGAGATAGATTGGTGGAGCCGCACCCTACCGTCCCTGAGGCAGAGGCAGCAGATGGAGGCTCCGCGAGAAGCGGAGGATCCCCTGCCTTCTTGCCACCAGGTAGAAAGAGGGGACCTAAGCGACGGGGGGGAAAGGAAACAGGTCCCTGCTCGGGGTGCCAGGCGAACCCCCGCCCGGCCTCCCTCACCTTCCTGGTTGCCTTTACACAACAGATATGGGGCCCTGGAACTTGAGGGCCAGGCAAACGAGGATGTAGACGAAGGTCCATCCAGGGGGTCGCCTAGGGTGAGGCAGTCAGCCCCACGCATTATGACTGCCGCTGCTAAGAAAAAAAGGAGGGTAATTGTCATAGGCGATTCCCTTCTGAGGGGAACAGAGGGCCCGATATGCCGACCGGACCCGTCCCACAGGGAAGTCTGCTGCCTCCCTGGGGCCCAGGTCAGAGACATTACTAGGAAGCTCCCTGGTTTGGTATGGCCTTCCGATTACTACCCGCTGCTGGTTATACAGGCTGGCAGTGATGAGGTTGCAGAGAGAAGTCCTGCAGTGATCAAAAGGGACTTCAGGGCACTGGGGCGACAGGTTGAAGGATCGGGAGCACAGGTAGTGTTTTCCTCTATCCCTACAGTGGCAGGGAAGGATACTGAAAGGAGCAGGAAAACACACCTGATCAACGCGTGGCTCAGGGGCTGGTGCCATCGGAGGGATTTTGGCTTTTTTGATCATGGGGAGGTTTACATGGCACCGGGCCTGCTGGTGACAGACGGAGTCCAGCTGTCTCACAAGGGAAAAAGGATCATTGCTCGTGAATTGGCAGGGTTCATTGAGAGGGCTTTAAACTAGGTTTGAAGGGGGAAGGGGATAAAACCAGGCTCGCTAGAGATGAGCTGAGGGGTGGCGTGCCGATGCCGGGGGCGAAATCGATAGCCCAGCTCAAGTGCATCTACACCAATGCACGCAGCATGGGCGGCAAGCAGGAGGAGCTGGAAGCCATTGTGCAGCGGGAGAGATATGACTTAGTCGCCCTCACAGAAACATGGTGGGGTGACTCTCATGACTGGAGTGCTGCAATGGATGGCTATAAACTCTTCAGAAGGGACAGGCGAGGAAGGAGAGGCGGTGGGGTGGCCCTGTATGTTAGGGAGTGTTTTGATTGTCTAGAGCTCAACGATTGTGATGATGGTACGGTTGAGTGTCTATGGGTAAGGATGAGGGGGAAGGCCAACGAGGCAGATATCCTGCTGGGAGTCTGTTATAGACCACCCAACCAGGATGAAGGGGAGGATGAAGCGTTCTATAAGCGGCTGGCAGAAGTCTCTCAATCGCTAGCCCTTGTTCTCGTGGGGGACTTCAACTTCCCGGATGTCTGCTGGAAATACAACACGGCAGAGAAGAAGCAGTCTAGGAGGTTCCTGGAGTGTGTGGAAGACAACTTCCTGACACAGCTGGTAAGTGAGCCTACCAGGGGAGGTGCCTCGTTCGACCTGCTGTTTACAAACAGAGAAGGCCTGGTGGGAGATGTGGTGGTCGGAGGCCGTCTTGGGCTTAGCGACCATGAAATGATAGAATTCTCGCTTCTTGGTGAAGTAAGGAGAGGGGGCAGCAAAACCGCAACCATGGACTTCCGGAGGGCAGACTTTGGCCTGTTCAGGACGCTGGTTGAGAGAGTCCCTTGGGAGACGGTCCTGAAGAGCAAAGGGGTCCAGGAAGGCTTGACGATCTTCAAGAAGGAAGTCTTAAAGGCGCAGGAGCAGGCTGTCCCTGTACGCCGTAAGAAGAACGGGTGGGGAAGACGACCGGCCTGGCTGAACGGGGAGCTCTTGCTGGGACTCAGGAAAAAAAGGAGAGTTTACTGCTTGTGGAAGAAGGGGCAGGCGACTCAAGAAGAGTACAGGGATCTCGTTAGGTCATGCAGAGAAGAAATGAGAAAGGCAAAAGCCCAGCTAGAACGCAATCTGGCCGCTGTCCTTAGAGACAACAAAAAAAGTTTTTACAAATATATTAATGACAAGAAGAGAGCCAAGGAGAATCTCCATCCTTTATTGGATGCAGGGGGGAACATTGTCACTGAGGATGAGGAAAAGGCTGAGGTACTCAATGCCTTCTTTGCCTCAGTCTTTAACAGGCAGAGCAGTTATCCTCAGGGTACTCGGCCCCCTGAGCTGGAAGACAGGGACGGCGAGCAGGATGAACCCCCCGTAATCCAAGAGGAAGCAGTCAATGACCTGCTACGCCACCTGGACGCTCACAAGTCTATGGGGCCGGATGAGATCCACCCGAGAGTGCTGAGGGAGCTGGCGGAGGTGCTCGCCAAGCCGCTCTCCATCATTTATCAGCAGTCCTGGTTAATGGGGGAGGTCCCGGACAACTGGAGGCTTGCCAATGTGACGCCCATCCACAAGAAGGGCCGGAAGGAGGATCCGGGGAACTACAGGCCTGTCAGCCTGACCTCGGTGCCGGGGAAGATGATGGAGCGGTTCATCTTGAGGGCGCTCACAAGGCATGAGCGGGACAACCAGGGGATCCGGCCCAGCCAGCACGGGTTCATGAGAGGCAGGTCCTGCTTGACCAACCTGATCTCCTTCTATGACCAGGTGACCCGCCTGGTGGATGAGGGAAAGGCTGTGGATGTGGTCTACCTGGACATCAGCAAGGCCTTTGACACCGTCTCCCACAGCATTCTCCTAGAGAAGCTGGCTGCTCACGGCTTAGACAGGTAGACTCTTTGCTGGGTCAAAAACTGGCTGGACGGCCAGGCCCAGAGAGTTGTGGTGAATGGAGTTACATCCAGTTGGCGGCCAGTCACGAGCGGTGTTCCCCAGGGCTCAGTACTGGGGCCGGTCTTGTTTAATATCTTTATCGATGATCTGGATGAGGGGATCGAGTGCACCCTCAATAAGTTTGCAGAGGACACCAAGTTGGGCGGGAGTGTTGATCTGCTCGAGGGTAGGAAGGCTCTGCAGAGGGACCTGGACAGGCTGTATCGATGGGCCCAGGCCAACTGTATGAGATTCAACAAGGCTAAGTGCCGGGTCCTGCACTTGGGCCACAAGTGCAACCCCATGCAGCGCTACAGGCTTGGGGAAGAGTGGCTGGAAAGCTGCCCAGCAGAGAAGGACCTGGAGGTGTTGGTTGACAGCCGGCTGAACATGAGCCGGCAGTGTGCCCAGGCGGCCAAGAAGGCCAATGGCATCCTGGCCTGTATCAGCAATAGTGTGGCCAGCAGGAGTAGGGAAGTGATCGTGCCCCTGTACTCGGCACTGGTGAGGCCGCACCTCGAATGCTGTGTTCAGTTTTGGGCCCCTCACTACAAGAAGGACATTGAGGTGCTGGAGCGTGTCCAGAGAAGGGCAACGAGGCTGGTGAAGGGTCTGGAGAACAAGTCTTCTGAGGAGCGGCTGAGGGAACTGGGACTGTTTAGCCTGGAGAAGAGGAGGCTGAGGGGAGACCTCATGGCTCTCTACAACTACCTGAAAGGAGGTTGTAGCGAGGTGGGTGTCGGTCTCTTCTCCCAAGTAACTAGTGACAGGACGAGAGGAAATGGCCTCAAGTTGTGCCATGGGAAGTTTAGATTGGATGTAAGGAAAAATGTCTTTACTGAAAGAGTGGTGAAACATTGGAAGAGGCTGCCCAGGGAAGTGGTGGAGTCCCCATCCCTGGAGGTATTTAAAAGATGTGTAGATGCGGCACTTAGGGACATGGTTTAGTGGGCATGGTGGTGTTGGGTTGACGGTTGGACTCGATGATCTTAGAGGTCTTTTCCAACCTCAATGATTCTATGATTCTATGATTCTATGACTCTAGCTCACTAGTCTCACTTCTGTTTGTTCTGTATTTCTTCTTTCTTATCCCACATAGCTACATGCTCTCCTGCTTACAGATTAAGATAACAGTGATAACTATGATTTGTTCTCTCCTTTTGACAAAACAGAGCTCTGAATCACAGAGTCTGAAGTAAAAACATTTTAAGAATGAAGAAATCATGATAATTTCTCCAGGGAAGCTCCCACACACAGTGCTGTGGATTTACGATAGAAGTAAAGGGGCATTAGCCATTTTCTCTCCCTAAATAGCCCCTATTTCCCTGCTTTCTCTCCTTTCCATGTTAGACACAGATCATTGGCATATTGACCCACGTTTCATGGTGACTGGATTGCCACAAGAGAAGAGAAGCTGTAGCATGCAGCCGGTGGGGACACCTCAGGTCTCCATGAGATCATGCGTAAGCTACCCCCTCATCATATGCTATGATTTCATGGCTGTACAGTTTCCCTGCCACTCCCATCTTCCTTAGGAGAGAATTAGTAAAGGATATACCTGTAAGAAAGCACCAGTCTGTGAATTTAAGTACAGAGCATTGGCTGGAGGTAGACTGGATGAACTTACAAGTATATTTTTTTATTTTTTATAATAAGCAAATTTCTTCCAATCCGCCTTGGAATTTAAATATAACCAATGTTACCTGAGAGTGCCATCTTGATGATTATGAACTAATCATCAAGATAACTTGAAGATCAGTGATTCAGGTCTTACTGTCTTATAGACATAAGTATCGTCCTTCTTACAACATTTCTTTAAGTATAGCAACAACATCTCTTCAAGTATAGCAATCTGTCTCCCTACAATGTAAAATAATAAAATTTGGGCATATGATTACTTAACCTCAAAGTATAATTAGTTATTTTTCATAGGGCTATTTTTCTTGTGAGTTTACCTTTTTAAATATAGTATTTATAAAAATGTATTGCCAGTTTAAATGCAGACAATGACAGCAAGATTACTGAAGTAATGCATACATAAGAAAATCTTGTTAACTTTGGTAAAAGAATCTGGATATATGGATATAGATAATATAGAAAGGAGAGAAAGCAGCACTTACAACAGTATGTTAGGCTTAATTATTTTAGAAAATATTGTTCAATAATTAGAATTAAACAAAGTTCTAAAAGTAAATGTCTTAAGGGTATATAAAAAAAATATAACAGAAACATAATTAATGCTTAATTTTCCATAATTTTAGTTTCAGTGAATCTCTGAACAGACTTCCAAAGGAAGATTCATCTTACCCAGGCTAAGATGCCTGCAGGGAAAATGGCAGTGTCCAAGCTGGTCACCTTAAACATCCTTTGTAATCAATAGGGAAAAAACCCCAAACCAAAACAAAACACCTTTTTGGTTTTGGTCATCCGACCTGTTTGAGATACTTGCTTTAGAATGAGATCAGTCATATCCTACTGAAGACTGTTTTTTTTTTTGTCCCCACTGTAAAGGAAGTTTAAGATAACTAGCTTGCATTAGATGTCTGTATTGTAAATATGTACTTTTGGTCATATGAATCATGCACATAATCACTGCAACACGTTTTTGCTCACAGCTTTGACTACATCTCTAATGTGTTAAAATGATTTTAAGGAATGTGTATATTCTTATTTTTATTATTTTCCTTTTGATTTTATTATACTTACAAGAATGTTAGTAGGTATATTTGGCAGAAGAAAAGCGCAAAAGACAATCTCATACTTAGGACAGAAGCATCCCACTGGTTTTGTGAAGGCAAAAAGATGTCTCCCATGTGGATTTGGTAGTGTGTAATTATCTATCGTGGATTTTATATTTTTCTATCAGACATCGGTTGATAGCTGCAGGGAAGTGACAAGGCCCAATAAAGAAGACACTTGAGTGTGAGCCAGGACACTCCAGTTGTACATTTATACTCTCAGTACTGTTACTTTTGCTACCTGAACACAAACTGCTGCAAGTTTAACCTCTCTGGCCCCAATTTCTTTTCATGCCTTTGTTTTTTTACAGTTCTTCACAGTTCACAGCAGAAAAGAACTCTGCATTAAGGTTAGGCCTTCATGCACTACAGAAATAATTACATGTAGTACATTGTAATAGAGAGTTTTCTTTAGAACATCTAGCTGATGTGATTGCCCTCCAGGATGAATCTTCTTGTTGCTGCAACATTAGAAATATAAGCCCCAGGTGCAGAAAGTGTGTTATGCTAAATGAGCCGATGGTCTAATCAAAAGGATCTCTGGATCTGTTAAGAGAAGATCTGTTAGTGACAAGTCCCTAGTGTAAATGAGGTCACTTCACCAGCCTTTCACAATAAAAAGTAGAAATTAATTTCTTTTTAAGAATAATAAAATAAAGAGGAACTCTTCTCCTTTCATTAACATGTACTCTTAGAGATTGAGATTACATTTTCTTTTGAGGTGAACTCTCACAGCAGCTGTGCATAAAAATGAAGTGCTGAAGACGTTTGTAGTATTTATAATGTTTTAAATTTAACACCATTTATAAACAGCTCATTGTTAAGAGTGTATGCAAAACAAAGGTATTTCTGCACTGGAGCAGTTCAGAATGGGGAGTTTAGTTCAAGCCCTCATTTGCTTTTTGTATTCATGACTTTAAATATTGCAGGGCTGTTCTTGCTAGTTCTCATTCTGCTGAATCAGCTCTTACAGAAGCATCTTTGTTCTTGGAGCCTGACACAGGTTACAGACTGCTTAAGAAATGTGAATTAGGTGCATTGGTGCATAAGAATGAGCAGAAGAACTTGAAAGCTGTTGTTTTTTTTTTTTTTTTTTTATTTTGTCTGATCAACTCTGCCTGTCTCTGTAGTACCTATATCCAGATTAACCCCAAGCTTCAAAGAGTTTTAACAAAGCTTCAAAGCAGGCAATATATGCATCATTATTGCCCTACTTTGAAAGCACACCTCTTTCTTCAGGGTGCAAACATTCTTTAAAGAGGGATTGAAATTCAAAACAAAATTCCAAGAAATTGAATTAAACTGGCAAAACCCGCTACCTGTGTCCTAGGCATATTCTCTTTATAGCATTGACAAAATCTGCCTTGCATTCCTTTTCAGGGTCATTTTGTCATATCACATAAATTACAGTGAGGTGCATATCCCATGTAGCCTTGCAGATGAGTTCAAGAGGTCACTACACATTTTCAAGTGTTCATTTCCATGCAGCAAAAAAGGGAGCAATTAAGATGAAAGACACTGACATGATATAGTTTGTGTCTCTACAGGACAAGTATTCTGCTGCGTAGATTAAGTGGGCCACCACATGATATTTCTACGAGATTAAAAATTACTGCAGAGAGGGCAGATTTATGTGTTGTCCACTGCTCCCCTCCTTATGGTTATGTATCCATGAAAATCAGCATTCATGCTGCATCCCCAGGTCTCCTTCTTAAATGTCCATGTTTTACAATATTCTGACAAAGAAGCAAGTCATATGAATATCCATGCTGCGTCTGAATTTAAACAGACCAAGACATGATTAATGGGTGATGCCAGACACTTTTAACCTTATGGTGCTATTCCGTTGAAGGTGGCAAAGTACATTTTTCTGTAATGATTAAAGGCTGTGTGGTTCCAAATTCACCAGTATTTCCAAATCATAATGTGTTTGTTGCAGATGGACTGTTAGTCAAATAACCTGGCATCTGTACCAGTACAACATGTATTTCTGAATGAGGACGTACCAATTGAGACATTTTCATCAAGTGACCAGACTGGTACAACAGATATTACCCTTTATTACCCACTGATGATAGATAGCGTGAGTATTAGAAGTATCTTAATGTTCTGACTGGAGAGGGCTGCAATTTTCCAAGTATGCATTTATTTATTTAAATGTGATTGACCAAAATTCTGAGCACATATTCAAAATTTAAATATAAACATTAAAAAATGGAGCATGTCTCTGCTGTTGAGAAAATATTGGTCTTTTAATTGACTGTAAGGAAAGTGAATTACAGTAAATCAACGTAAGACCCCTCAAATGGTGAATGAGAGTATCTACAGATGAGTTTGATGTAGTAAAACTAGTCCACTTTAAATTTACTTCTCTAATAAATTCAGATTAATTTGACTGATGGTCCACCATGAATCAAATACATTTTAGGGGGTGAAAGATACAATTATAGAATGATAGAAAAGTCTAGGCTGGAAAAGACTTCTGGATACCCTCTGATCCAACCCTCTGTGGAAAGCGAGGCCTTAGACTAGGCTAGCCATGGCCCTGTGAAGCCATCTTAAATGTTTCCAGCAAGGGAGATTCCACCACTGGTCTGAGCAGCCTATCCAATGTTTACCTGTCTTAAAGACTTCTTTTTTTTTCTTATATCCAAATGGAATTTTCCCCAAAGTGACTCGTGCCTGTTGTCTCTTGTCTGTTCACTTTGCAGCCTTTTGAAAAGAATACCTCCGTCTCCTCTACAACTACCATTCAGGTAATGGAAAACTGTGTTTAGATCCCTCTTGAGCCTTCTCTTCCCTCAGCTGAAAACCCCCCATTCCTTCAACTTTTCTTCATACATCACATTCTCCAGCACTCTAATCATCTTGAGGGCTCTCCACCAATCCCTCTCTGTTCAGTCTGTCTTTTACTGGGGGTACTGAAATTGGGCACAGTACAACAGGTGTGGCCTAACAAGAGCCGAGTAGAGTGCAGTAATCACGTCCCTTGTGATGCAGTTACTGCTGCAGTCAAAGACATGGTTTGTCTTCATTGCTGCAAAGGCACACTGCTAACTCACATTCAGCTCACTGTCCACCAGCACCCCCAGATCCTTTCTAGCAGAGCTGCTCCCCAGCCAGTTAGTCCCCAGCCTGTACTACTGATTGGGATTATTCCATCACTGCTGCAGGACTTCACATTTGCCTTTGTTAAATCTCATGCAATTCCTTTTGGCCTGATTTTCTAGACTGTCAAGGACTCCACATTTTACCTCTTCCGTCCAGTGTTACCTACCTTTTCTCCCAATGTGGTGTCACTTGCAAATTTGGTGATGGTATATTCAATCCCATCACCCAGATTGTTTTTAAAGATGCTGAGGAATTCCACTCATAACCAGCTGCCAGTTTGATTCTGCAATATTAATCACCTTTTGAGTTCAGCACTTTAGACAGTTTTCCATCCATCCTGAGACTGATTTGTCCAGGCCATATTTTATCAGCTTCGACAAGGATGTGAGAAATCATGTCAAACATCTTGCAAAACTCAAGGTACATGAATATCCACTGCTCTCCTCTATTAACTGAGGAAGCCACTTCATCACAGAAAGCAGTTAGATTGGCTCAACATAATTTAATCTTGGTAAATCTGTGTTGGCTTTTCCCAATCTCCTTCTTGTCCTTCAGGTGTGTGGAAAAAGCTTCCATATGGACCAGTTCCTTAATTTTCCCAGGAACTGAGGTGAGGTTACCTTGTCTGTTGTTTTCTAGATTTTTTTTTTTTTCATTGATGGACATATTTGACTTTTTTTATCATCTGTGATCTTCCCTGATCTCCATGACCTTCTAAAAATGACAGAGTGGCTTTGCAATAATGTCTTCCAACTGTCCTCAGATTTGTCCCATCAGGTCCCACAAACCTCTAACTGTCCAATTGGTACAGATGGTCCCTAGCTCAACCCTCCTCTACTGCCAGTGACTCACCATTTGCTTTGTCATTTCATCTTGGAATAGAGACTTGGGAGCTGACATCATCCTTAAAGATGGAGGTGAAAACAACACTGAGTACTTCTTTTCTGTGTCATTTCTAACTAACTTGCCAGCTCCATTCAGCAGCAGTCTTGTGTCTTCCTTGTACTTCCACTCAATACTAACATACCTATAGAAGCCTCTCTTGCTAGTTTGAGCTCCAGCTGAGCTTTTCCCTTCCTAACTGCATCTCTGGAAGCTCAGGCAATATTTTCTGTATTCTTCTTTTGTATTCAAGTAATATTTTTTGTATTCCTCTTTAGGTGTCTGTCCCCTTTCCCATCTCTCACATATTTCTTTTTCATATTTGAGCTCTTTGAGTGCTATCTGCTTAACAAGGCTGGTTTACTTCTATTTCTAGGACTGCTCCCCCCCCCCCCCCCCATTTAGGGGGATGGACAACTCTTGTGCTTTGAGCAGGCTGCCTCTGAAAATTTCTGAGCACTTCGGAGTACCTCTGCCCTCCAAGACAGACTCCCAAGGGAGTCCTAACAGTTTCCTGAGCAAAAGCTCTTCTAGGAGTTGAAATCTGCACTTCTGAAATCTAAGGTGTTTATTTTGCTACTATAATTTTGAATGAAAACTATAAAGTGTGTATGTGTATTTATATGTGTGTTTGTGTCTATTTGTGAGATTTAAAGTAATGTTGTTATTTTGTCTGTGGTATTAATTACATACACAAAATATGTACTAGTCACAAGGATTTAGCAATACTTCTGAACTCAAATGTCTCAGGAATTTAGGATAAAGGAAAAATCTCTCCAAGAATTAACTAATGTGTTTATTTGCTTCTTCTGCCCAATCTATGTCACTCTGGCTGTTTTTATGTTTAGAACAAAGAATATTCAAAGGTCAAAATATTTCCTTGCTAGCAACAATGTTTAATTAGAGAAACAATAAAGAACATTTAATGGTAAAAGCAATAAAGGAATAAAGTTTCCACATGGAATTTTCAAAACAGTTTCTTTCCATAGCTGTGAGTATGGATAAAACAGTAAAAGCTTGAGTAGTATAATGTAAATTGGAACTATTCTTGGAGAAATTCAGCTCGCTATGGGACAAGTGGCTGTAAATGAGATTCATTTCATCTCACTTGAGTCATTTAAAAGTTAGGCATGCAATCCAAGTTAGGTGTCTATACTTTCCATATAATCAATGGAAAGAGAGAAGGAGTGAGACCTCCAAAGAGTGATTAATTAATCTTTAAATAGGTATCTATCAGAAGCATGATAAATATATCTCTGAAGATGCTTCTCTCTTTAATGTCGGTGGAGGATATTTAGATGAACAGCAAAGATGTCTAATTTTTGGATACTTAAGATGAGGTGAAATGAATCTCTTTATCTGTGTTAGCTCTTGATGCACAAAGATGTGGGATGAGGGCATTACAGAAACTATTTACTAGTATACGTGAATAGTATAAATTGACACACTGAAGCAACCCATACAAACAACTATATGATGATGCCTAGCAGGTATAATCTTTTTTGTTCCTGAGAAAGGCTTTGGTCATTTTCATTAATCAAATTAGATTTGACTGCAAAATTTTTTAAACTTAGATTGTTAGAATTAGTAATGAAGATGTTATATATATGCACACTCCCCAACTTCTTTCCAAATTCATTCCAGATAAGAAATCCTTTTCTATAGCTAAACAATGTTATTCAGACCACTATATCTTATCTTCCCTTTTGATTGCTGTAATCACTCACTTGACCTTGGAATTTTCATAACTTTCACTATGAACAATAGAAAAAAAGAAAACAGTTATTGCAACCATAGCCTGTATTCATTGTCTTGTTTACATTATCTATCTTTTCAGTCACTACACTAGTTCTCATCCATTTTTTTTTGTACATAAACTTTTGGTCTTACAGTTCAGTGTCTTTAGAATTTGATCTCTTTTGCTGCCATCTTATTAATTCCCTTTCCTTATTATCCACTGATTATGTTGTCATACTCCACACTCTTATGTCCCAATTTTCCAAGTTGTTTCCTTTAAGCTATTTTCCCCACTGCCTAGTGACATTTTCATAAATAAATGATTAATTATAATGGACAAAATTTAATGAAGGGGTTAATTGCTCTGGTAAAAGGAGTAGGATAATTTGTTTATTTTTGTAACTATTAGATGTTAAAGCCCTAGCCCTTTTATAAAACTATGTATGTATTATTGTGTATGAAATTAGAACGTTTAAATAAAGGTCCCAAGTAGAGCACTCAGTTACTTGTCAGTGTCCAACCTAGCAGCAGAAAGTTTTCAGAGAAAGTAGATATCTATATAAATAAGCTCAACCACTTCCATCTGAAACAACAAATACACGTTATCAAAATCAAAAGAAGTTTCAGCAAACACACTCCTTCCTAGCTAGGCTTATATCTGCTTGCAGAAAAAATGTGTTTGGGAATCACTCAAAGAGAGAAATGAAAATAAACAAACAAAAAACTTTCTTAAAACTTTCACCAAGGAAGGAAGCAACATATCTCACAATCAGATAAACTCAGTATATATCAACAAAACAAGGGTCTACTCTTGTGTTCCCCGTTAAATATTGAAGGCAGAGCACAAGTATTTTGCTTGTATATTTGGAACTGGGCTGTGGACACAATGACCTGCAGTAATCCCCAAGAGTTTTTTTTTTTTTTCTGGTGATTTTATTTTGGCATTTGAACTCTCTATTTATCCCAAAGTAAGTGATAGGAAAAGAATCTTCGAAAGTATCCTTGAACCTTAAAATACATAATATCAGAAAAGGGGTGAATCCATCAGAAAAAGGGAAATAATTTTAAATTTTGCTAATGCTCAGACGTCAAGGTTTTGTTTGTAAGAATCAACTCAACATATATGACTAATCAAAATCAGATTATTATTCATTAATATGAACTATTTCAGCAAGCCACACTTCCTAATCCAAAATGCAGATCATACTGACATTTGATTTATCTTTAAAAAAAAAAAAGTCAATAGAAACAGACACTGTGAGAATCTATTTTCAGACATTAGTGTCACCTTCTCATTGCCTATGAATGAACTTTAAAGGGGTTAGCTCTGATTTATATGTCTCAGATGACAGTAGAAATTCACAGTTGGATTTGATGAATTCCATTTAATTCATCACTTTTTAACAGAAACACAGTACTATGCATGAAATACATTCAAATTGTTCAGAGTAACATGGATAATTCTTCAAGCCAAATAAAATGCAGTAACAAGGGAAAAACACTTATGTCTCTTACAAAACAAGCAAGGAAAATCTTTTTCTTGTAACATCTGCTGGATTACTGAAATCTATTCTCTACAGATCTGCTATCATGATGAAAGCTAATAGTTTTTGTAGGGGTGTTAACTTCCTATAACTTCCTTTTCATTACTTCATGTAAGCAGTCTTTAGTACCCCCCCACTTCAGTGACCCATACATACAAGGCATGCAGTTTATTTCAGATGCAACTTTGGGAAGTCAGGTTCTTACCTTGATTCACAGAAGTCTTGAGACTTGATGTGCCATGCTGATGGCTGGCATTCAGATGGTCCTGTCCTAATGTATCATAGCAGCCTTCCTAGAAAATAAGAATGGAGATAATCCCCTACAAAACTCTCCTCCAGTTTAACATTATTGAGCAATACAACATCATTGTCATGCTGCCTTCCTCCTAAACTTGTGTAAAGCACTACTTTGTGCAAAGTTTTTAATGATACCTCTGCCTACCCTGTGTTAATTATTCTATACTGAAAAGCAGCATAGGTACTGGCTGGTACTATTTACTGATACACTGAGCTTGCTAACAGTTCTGGTATCAGGAGAGTCAACTTGCTGCATCTTAATTTTCATTCATAAGGACATGGATCTGTTTGAGCGAGTCCAGAGGAGGGCCACGAAGATGACCAGAGGGCGGCCACGAAGATGACCAGAGGGCTGGAGCACCTCTCCTATGAAGAAAGGCTGAGAGAGTTGGGGTTGTTCAGCCTGGAGAAGAGAAGGCTCCAAGGAGACCCTATAGCAGCCTTCTAGTACCTGAAGGGGCCCTGCAAGAAAGCTGGAGACAGACTTTTTACAAGGGCATGTAGTGATAGCATGAGGGTTAATGGCTTTAAACTGAAAGAAGGTAGATTTAGACTAGATATGAGGAAGAAATTCTTCACTATGAAGGTAGTGAGGCACTGGAACAAGTTGCCCAGAGAAGTTTTGGATGCACCCTCCCTGGAAGTGTTGAAGGCCAGGTTGGATGGTGCTTTGAGCAACCTGGTCTAGTGGAAGGTGTCCTTGCCCATGGCAGGGGGGTTCGTACTAGATGATCTTTAAGGTGCCTTCCAACCCAAACCATTCTATGATTCTATGATTCGGCATTTGAAACGAGTATGATACTTCTAGGAAGAGTAACGGATTCCTAGTTCTAGGCAATATTCCTGACAAACTGGTACACTCTTGGCTGCTATTATCATTACTGTTCGGATATATAGTACCTTGAAATTGATAATAAAGGTGAATACCTTTACCTTGATAATAAAAATAAAGATAGCAGAGAGTATTTAACAATATATTTTTTCTGGCTGTGCAGAGGACCCAACAACTTTGAGTAGCACAACTTAGCAGTAGTGAACTATACATTCCATAATGCCAGGGGTTAAATAAAACTGACCACTGTCATTACAGGAGTTTTTAAAGTGGAATTTGACTGATCACATTGTTTGTATAGGTGTTATATATATAAGTGGTACAGCTTTTTCAGTGTGTCTCATTGATTCCATTATGGAAACACAGTGTAAAATTTCATGTTTCATTCTGGTATAAAGCATTTCTGTTCTGTCTAAACTTTGCCAGCTATGAAAAGATTTGTACTTTTTTACTACCTGATCTTTTCTACAGAGCTTTGGCTGGAATCTTAACTGGCACAAATGTATGCTCTCCAGAGGATCTTAATTTGAGGGCAGCTGGTTCAGATGGAGTTTTAATCACCGGTGCATCCATTGATTTCCATTTTTCCCTGTTAGCTGTGAGTTTTCTTGTTCTGCTGAGTACTTTAATGTCATTTTTTCATGTAGCTGTAACGCTGGATGCTGTATCATATAAGGCATGGGCAACAGGTAATGGGCCATATATCAGGGCCCCTATAGCAAGAGTTAAATGAACTAGCCTGCTATTCTTAAACTGCTGCATTTCTAACTCTGAAATTCAGAAAGTGCTTTGCAGTCAATATCCATGCTCTTTAGGATGCTATTTTACCACTCAACAATTATTTGAAATAAAAAAGGGATGCTTAAGTATTGTTCAGACAACAAACTGAAGGTTTTTGTTTTGGTAAAAGGTTTTTTGGCTTCCTATTTCAGTTGTGCCTGTACTGTTTGGTTTCCAACACAATATTACTCTACTTTCAAATCCTGTTTGCATCAATGATCAGCCAACAGGAGGTATTTTACATGTGGCTGATGTTGAAAAGTATTTGATCTCACGTATCAGCATCATTGCTCTCATAATTCTCTTGTTACCCTGTGTCTTCCAACTGCATAACTGTCTTAAAATTAGTACGTTACAGCTTATGGCAAAAGTTACTGCTTTGCATGGCAGGATATGATACTGCTATTTCTTTTATCAAGATTATCATAATGTACTAATTTAAAACAACAGATAGCTTCCATTCCAGTCCCTCTGCTGTGATTTAACTCTCATACCCAGGGCAGCAAGTGTGGCCATTCTTGTACATCTGAAGAACAAAGCCAAGCAAGAGCACATGTTTCAAGTTCTATGGCTGGGAGTGTTATTTAGATTTATGATCTCACAATACACAAGGTTTCCTAAGGTATTAATCTTTGGATCATTGGTTACCCATTTTTCCTTTTCATGTGTTTAAATATTCATTAATTTATCAATTTCATATGATTTTAATGTAAAAATTTACACAGAAACAGCTGAGAACTTGGTTTGCTGTTTTCTTTCTTTTTCTTTTCTTGTTTTTTTTTCCCTCAGTACCAGCAGTATGCCAATCAATTTATTTTCATTTAAACATGCTGGATAGTCATTAAAAGATCTTTCTAAGCTGAACATTATCATGTAAAGTGAATCAATATTGTCTTGCTTGTAGAGAACTGATTAGATTAGTAAATTATTTACTAAAAGTCACAAATAAACTCCACATTCAGTTTTTGCTTACCAGAATTAATATGTAATGTACAAAGACCTGCCATTCCATCAGGAAAGATATATAATTTTATGGTATAAAGAAAAGTATCACTGCAGTTTTGGTATTATAATAAAAAGAACACAATGATATTTTTCTTTATACTGTAAAATATCTCAGATTCCTACATCCAAGGCAATATCTAATGGAAAATGAATTAAAAAATATATTTAAAAGATATTTTAATTAAAAAAAATTACAGTATCCAGCTCAAATGCTGCTTATTTGGGGGGGGGGGGAACCACACACACAAAAAAACTCCACTTCTCAAAATAAAGCTCTGACTAGAAAAAAATTTGTCATAACATCTGTGAGTTAACTCATTCTCTTATCCAGACTACCTATTTCAAATGAGTCTCTGTGTGTGAGATATAAAAACCTAGTTTATCCACAAAAGTCATGAACAAACATCATTGTAGGTTAAATCAATTGCTTGAGAATATTTTACCATATTTTTAATTTAAAATGAATTGCTACTGTTATCTTTGAATTACGTTAATGAAGATGGCAATCTCTCAATAATATTGAAGTGAAGGAATGAGAAAAATAAGAGGATGTGAAGTAATTTGTGTTAAGAATTTCCTAAGGAACTGATATCCTATTGCATAAATAACTTCTAATTGCTTTCTGTTATTTTCTAATCTTAGAACACAGTTTCAATGTTTGACCCTATCTGTTTTTGAAAGATGGTCTCCATATACCTGCCACTGGTATTCAGAACCTAGGCATGTCTTCTTACAGGCCATTGATGTTACCGTTTTTCAGATCTGTTAAGTCAATTCCAGACAGCAGTTGCCTGCTTTTAATTGATCTCTTTAGACTTCAGATCAGATCCTCTCTGAATAGTTGTTCTGAAATGGCTATTTAGGGAATAATGAATGAGTCAGTAAGCAAAAGAGACCTTCATCAACAAATAAACTGTCTAAAGGAGAATTAATGTAATACACTCCCTGTTACCCCTCAGGGTTCATGCATCTGAACAACATGACAGAGAGCCTTCAATGTCACCAGACAGCTCTGCATCTCAAACCCTTGTAGTGTTAGTTCACCTTCTAGGCTGTGTGGCTCAACAGCGAGCCACTCGGTAGCATCTTGGATAGAGCTGGGGGTCTGCTGGGAGAGCTAGGACACTTGCTAAGTTTTCCAGAGCTCCAGTTTGTGACAGTGTGGTTAAATATCCTGAATAAAGAATGCCTTGGAGTCATCCAGCTGCCTGAAAGCACATGCAAGTCAAACCAGATTAAGGTAAAACTAAAAGATACACCCAAGCCTTTTTTCATAACCTCCAAAATAGATAATATGTCTAAAACCACTTCTAGAAGAAATAGGTGAAAAAAATAAAAATGTTTCTAATCTGTTTACATGATGATTGCATCATGTAAATTCCTGATTGCATCAGGAATTCTGCCTTTCCTTCATGTTTTGCCTTTCCTCTCCTGACAAGACAAGGTTTCGGGTTTTGGTTATACCTCCTCCAGCTTGTTGGGAGAACATTAGCCTTTACAGACAGTTCCTCTTCCAAGGTATTTGAGAGTAGCTAGGATAGTTTCAAAGCAGCTGCTGGTGGACTGAATCCACATCAACAGAAGAAAAGGTCTTTTGGTTTTCTTTTTTAAGAGTGTCGTGGTTTAACCTCAGTTGGCAACTGAGCACCACACAGCCGCTCGCTCACTGCCCCCCCACCCCAGTGGGATGGGGGAGAGAATTGGAAGAGTAAAAGTGAGAAAAACTCGTGGGTTGAGATAAAAACAGTTTAATAATTGAAATAGAATAAAATAATAATAATAGTAGTAGTAATAATAATAATAATAATAATAATAATAATAATAATAATAATATACAAAGCAAGTGATGCACAATGCAATTGCTCACCACCTGCCGACCGATGCCCAGCCAGTCCCCGAGCAGCAGCCCCACCCCACCCCACCCCCGGCCAGCTTTCCCCAGTTTATGTACCGAGCGTGACGTCACATGGTATGGAATGTCCCTTTGGCCAGTTTGGCTGCGCCCCCCTCCCAGCTTCTTGTGCACCTCCAGCCTTCTCAGTCAGTAGAGCATGGGAAGCTGAAAAGTCCTTGACTAGTGTAAGCACTACTTAGCAACAATTAAAACATCAGTGTGTTATCAACATTATTCTCATCCTAAATCCAAAACACAGCACTACGCCAGCTACTAGGAAGAAAATTAACTCTATCCCAGCCAAAACCAGGACAAAGAGGATGAAGAACTGTAAAGAGACAGATCAGCATTTAGGAGGAGAATAGGGATGGACAAAAGGAGTGAAAGGTAAATCACCAAAGTATCTTTTCCTAATAAAGAATGAAGTTAACATTTCTGGAACACTTTATGGATTTTTTGGACTTTAAATTCACTTTTTAAAAGAGGTACTGCTCACTTCTATTTTTTATTGCAAATTAAACAAAGTAGGAAAAAGTAATACTTAATCCCAAACCAATCCTTTCTTCAGGAGGACATTAAGGTTCACAGATGGAAAGAAAGAAAGAAGCCAGAGTCCTGAGGAAGTAAAAAAGAGCTCAGTTATGCAATACGTAGAGCATTCTGTGAGCTGCTGTGCTTTCTTATCTCTCATTGAACATACAAGTTCATATGAAATAGCAAAACATGAGAGGACTGAACGAAAAGGCACAAAAAAGAAAAGAATTAGGGAAAAGAACATTTTATTCAAAATAGAGGAGAAATTCAGTTTTCAACTTTTCCCTTATCTTTTTATTTGGTCCTATCTTCCACAGCAGAAGGAGGTATGCACAAACCCCATAAAACTATTCACATATAAATTTTTTAATTCAAAATTAATGAATCATAATTGTGCTGCAGTAATCCACTTTAGGACATGATTGACACTTCAAAGCTATGTTCTGATTAGTTATTTGGTCCTTTGGATTATATGATAGCTATTCATCAACTTTCAGCAATGTGTCTTTGGAACATAGTCATTAAAACTCCATGAAAATCCTATAGCTATGATGAATAAAGTAAATGGATGCAGTGAGTAATAATTACTTTTTCTGTTTGGGTCCTTCCCATCTCAGTATTTATCTTGCAGATAATTCTTTCTTACCTCAGTTCCATTTTTTCACTTTGCTTCTCCATCCCTTGAACCTTCTATTTTCCATGACCGATGCCTGGTAAAAACTAAGTTCTGTACAAATCAACAAAGAGTCTGACTGTACAAGAGTTGTGTCCTTTTTCCCAATACAGGCTAAGACCCACAAAATCACAGGACTGCAGAATGGTTGAGGTTGGAAGTTGCTTTGAACCCCAAGTCTCCAGATCTAAGACTGGCAATACAACTCAGGGAAATTACACAGAGCAAAGACAGCAGTATCCGGTACCGAAATTTTAAGTGGAATGATTATTTGGATTTGCTTCACATGTAATCTTTGTTGCTTAAACTTGTAACAAACAGTGGGATTAATTTAATCCACCTTTAGATATATAATATGCAGTTTACATATGAGCTGATATTTCTGGCATCACTTTATAATCAATAGAGTGAAACAAACATGAGGAAAAATTTAACTCATCCTACTGTAACAGTCTAAATCAGGTCAGAGGAACTGTTCTCTAGAAATGTCTGTTTCTCTGGAGAATAAATAGCAACTAGGGTAATTTTAGACATCTATACTGCTTATATCAAAATTTATGTGAGATGGATGCTATACTAAAAGTTTTACTAAATAAAACTTCTTGTTTCTTTGTTTCACTATTACATCTATGTGGTACCAGTAGTTAATAAAATAGAAGGATGTCCTAAGAGACCAGATCCTGTTTACATAATCTAAGGGGCTGGAGAATACCTCCTGCCTGCCTGTAGTGTGCAGTCATATGTTAAATGTGTCAGGTTCACACACCATCTAAACCATACCTTTTTTGCAAAGCTTTGTAGACAGCAGAGAGACCATAGAGACACTCTGGACAAACTCTGATACAATATTTCATATTTAATGTGTTAGAATTCTTAAGTGGTAATGTAAAATAACAATGCAGGATCATCATTAGTCAAGTCTTATATGTTAGGAGTTACAATATGAGGGAAGGTAGACTGTAATCACAGGATTATTATGACTAGATTTAAAGAAAAAAACAACTGACAGAAATCTACTGATTAGTCTCGGAGATGTAGGGTTAAAACTTTCAAGTTCATTGTCGTAATGTGATGTACCAATGACTGAATTGGAAACTGCCTCAGTACTTCCTAATAGGAGCAATGGTCTTGATAGATGAAACTTTCCAAAAGCTCTCAATGATTTAATACTTCTCTCCTTTTAATGATGCTAAATAGTCAGCTATTCCTAACTGAAGAATATTAGAATCAATACTGAAAATTTCTGAAAACTTAGGCCTTTGCTTCTCAAGTAATGCTATAGACCCCAATTAAATTGCTTACTAATCTAATAACAAGAAAAATCTGATCATCTTTAAATAATTTCTGTTTTGTTTAGTCTATGTACAATTATAGTATCCCAGTTAATATTTTATACTATGTATTGAAACATGATATTTCCCTGTGATTCTTATGACTAATTTTTGAAACTCTCTCTTGCTGTTTTTGTTAATTATCCCAGTGCATTCATCCCTGAAGGCTGATGTCATTGACAAACTTTTTTTTTCTTTCTTTCTTGGGTTTTTTTTGGTTAAATTACAAGCAAGTAAATATTAATCTGAAACCCAGCTCAAGCAAGTATCTAATGCTTCAGACCATAGCAGCTGCAAGAAGACAGCAGAAGCCAGAATCAACAAATCATACAACATTCTGCTTCCACTTATCTTTTTCATTGCTGTAAGTGACAGTTCTGCATCATACAGCCGGGTGGAAGGGAGAGCTGATTTGGGTTGATGAATAAAAGAGCTTTGTTCAGATCAGGAAATCTGGTATGGTAACTACTGTACGATCTTCACAACAAAAAGAGTCATCAGAAAGCAAATTTGTTTTGTATAAATGCCCTGTGAAATATATGTAATGGGTTGGGTTTTGTTGGGTTTTTTTTATGTTAGATGTCTTTTTCAGAGGGAAAAAAAATGAAATAATGCATCTTGCCTCATTTGAAAATGTTATTAATTACAATCTCTAAGATACATTAAGCTAAAGTGTGGTTGTACTTCACAGCTTAGGTAATATTTCACATAAAGACATAGAAAAAATCTAGTCAATATTTTTAGAACTCAGTAATTCTTTGCATGCTTGGCTTGAGTTGACTTAAAGGATCTTCTCCAGAAGCAGATAGTCAACGGTTTCTGAACATTCAAAACTTTTTAAAGTGTTTCCAGTTTAGGCTCTGTAAAGGACTTTTGGTCTTTGGACATTCTGATCACTGTGTCTATATGCCTGTAGGAACATAGATTCATTTTATGGATTCATTCTTTCAGGTGAGTTTATGGAGTTGTGTGCGTTTTGACATTTTGTGGAAATATTATAAGCTGTGTTTCCCTTTCCAATGTCCTCCTTTTCAGGGCATGGTCCTTACTCTTCCAGAAGATGTTGTCTTCTCATATCCTTGTAGGAAAAAAAGAAAACAAGATAACAAGAAACATTATGAAGTCTCCTAACACAGGCACCTTATCTTAACCTGAAAACCTCTTAACCTGTGCTTCTTAACTGGGGAAAACAATAGCTAAATAAATCAATAAACAATCTGACAGGTCCCATTTTTAAAGATTTCACAGAACAGGCATAGTAAATGACATAAAATGGATAAGAATCTTAAAACATTTGTTTTGACACATTTCATTTTCCTTGCAGTGTCAACTCTTTCAATGTTAGAACTATATTGTTAGATCTAATTTTCCTTAGCAGTACCCAATTTGTTTAATTCCTTTTTCATTATCAAACTCTCACCTTGTGCTGAGTATAATTTTTAATTCTTACTAATTTATAACAACTTTTGGCACATAATTTTACAAATACAAAAATTTTTCCTTTCACACCAAATAATCTAAGAAATGAGTGGCGAGCATGCATATTTATGAATTTAAAATAAATACTCAAGATATTTCCATTTCTACAAAACAGAAAATTATTATCAAATGTAGAGGGACTCTGTATCCTTAGAATTTGGAACTGGACGTGCTTCAAATAAATACATTTTCCATTGTCTTGCAAAAATATTTATTTTAATTGTTTTCTCTTTACAGGTCATTTCAACTACATGATGTTGTGGGACATAGAGCATTGTGTGTACTTCAGAATGACTTATGGCAGTACTTTTGCATCATCAGTGAAAGGTAGATTAGTAGGTCAGGCAACATATCACATTTCAGTAGAAACCTATTCACTTTAGTGCACTAATGTGTATACAAAACTTGTGGTTGTGTATTTGACTCACCAACAATTGTATACACAGTGCAATGTACTTTATATTCATACTTTGTTTTGCAAGTAGCATTACTTCTGACAAAATGTTTCTTCATGAAATGGAAAATATTAAGAACTTGCCTTTTCAGAAAAAGATTAGTTTATAGTTTGCCATCACATATATGAAATACAGTATTACATTGTGGATATTGGGTAAACAAAAGGCAGACTGATAGGCAAACCAAGTGTTAGAATTTCAGTCTTGGGAGGATACATTACAAGTGACACCAAAACCTTGTATCTCCATTTTCTAACTTGCACAGTGTGTGCATCAAGATACTATATCTTAAAAATAATTTAATTAATTCATAGATGAGGATGTTTACTCAAAACAAATCTGCTGATTTCTCAATCAGGAAAGAAGCTAAGCACTTCTATGAAGTGATGTAGAATGAGAAGGAGCAAGTGCTTTGTGTCAAGGATTTTACAAAAGAAGGCATAAACCTGCCCTTTTATATCTCCAGTGACATATTAAATTGCTTCACTCTGAGACAAGAAAAGCAAAAGAAAACAAACCTTTGCTTTCCTATCCATTTCTTGTGGTTTAACCTGGCAGGAAGCTAAACACCACAGAGCCATTCAGTCACTCCCTCCCCTCCCCAGTGGGATGGGGAAGAGAATCAGAAAAAAAAAAAAAGTAAAATTCATTTGTTGAGATAAAGACAGTTTAATAGGACAGAAAAGGAAAATAATAATAGTAATAATAATAATAATAATGATGATAAAAGAATATACAAAACAAGTGATGCACAATGCAATTGCTCACCACCCGCCGACCGATGCCCAGCAAGTTTCTGAGCAGCGGTCACATCCCTCCTCCGGCTAACTCCCCCCAGTTTATATGCTGAGCATGACATCACATGGTATGGAATATCCCTTTGGCCAGTTTGGGTCAGCTGTCCTGGCTGGGCCCCCTCCCAGCTTCTCGCTGGCAGGGCATGAGAAGCTGAAAAGTCCTTGGCTAGTGTAAGCACTACTTAGCAACAGCTAAAACATCAGTCTGTTATCAACATTATTCTCATCCTAAATCCAAACCACAGCACTGTACCAGCTACTAGGAAGAAAATTAACTCTATCCCAGCTGAAAATAGGACAGTATCCACCCCTTATTCTATACCATCTACATCATGCTCAGGTCCCACACTTTCCAATATATCCCAACTAATCACCACCAGTTTCTCTGTATTTTTATATATACACACAGATATCATTCCCTTAGTCTATGGGCCATCCCTCTAAAATGTTTGTTGACTTCATTTCGTCCATGACTTTGGGCTCCATCTGTCATAACAGTCTTTCAGGGCAGGAGAGATGGTGTGTGGTGGTGGACTGTTGCATGCTGAAGCCAATTTTGGTCCCATCATCATTGCACTTATCCAGTTCTATCATCACTGCACTTTGCTCAGTTTCATCAAAGTTCATTCTTCATTAATCTGGGTGATTCCTACTGCAATACTGTTGATATGCCATATAGCCACCACAGAAGTGATGATATATGGTATTATATAGCAGTTAACATCATACAATTTAATTCATTGTCTATTCTCACCCAAAATCAAATCCCCTTGAGGTACACATCGGACTTCCCCATCCTCCCACATCACCCACCAAGTGCACCCAGGTCCTTGAGCAAAAGCAATCCCACGGATGGGTTTGCCTTTGCCTGAGGCAGGAATAACCCAGACTGTCTTCCCCAGCATATTTTTTATGTGCACTACAGGGACTTTATTCCCTTCTACAGTACGTAAAAGTTTTGACTGGGCAGGGCCTGCTCGATTGGCAGATCCCCTAGCGTTGACTAACCAGGTGGCCTTTGCTAAATGTGTGTCCCAATGTTTGAATGTCCCGCCACCCATTGCTCTCAGCGTAGTCTTTAACAGTCCATTGTATCGTTCAATTTTCCCGGAGGCTGGTGCATGACAGGGGATGTGATACACCCACTCAATGCCATGCTCTTTGGCCCAGGTGTCTATGAGGTTGTTTCGGAAATGAGTCCCGTTGTTTGACTCCATTCTTTCTGGGGTGCCATATCGCCACAGGACTTGCTTTTCAAGGCCCAGGATAGTGTTCCGGGCGGTGGCATGGGGCACGGGATCTGTTTCCAGCCATCCGGTGGTTGCCTCCACCATTGTAAGCACGTGGCGCTTGCCTTGGCGGGTTTGTGGGAGTGTGATATAATCGATCTGCCAGGCCTCCCCATATTTATATTTCAGCCATCGTCCTCCATACCAGAGAGGCTTTAACCGCTTGGCTTGCTTGATTGCAGCGCATGTTTCGCATTCATGGATAACCTGGGCTATAGTGTCCATGGTCAAGTCCACCCCTCGATCACGACCCCATCTGTATGTTGCACCTCTTCCTTGGTGACCTGAGGTGTCATGGGCCCACCGAGCTAGAAATAATTCACCCTGATGTTGCCAGTCCAGACCCACCTGAGCCACTTCAATCTTAGCAGCCTGATCCACCTCCTGGTTGTTTGGATGTTCTGCAGTGGCCTGACTCTTGGGTATGTAAGCATCTACATGACGGACTTTTACAACCAGGTTCTCCACCCGGGCAGCAATATCTTGCCACAATGCGGCAGCCCAGATGGGTTTGCCTCTGCGCTGCCAGTTGCTCTGCTTCCATTGCTGCAACCACCCCCACGGGGCATTTGCCACCATCCATGAGTCAGTATAGAGACAGAGCACTGGCCACTTTTCTCGGTCAGCAATGTCTAAAGCCAGCTGGATGGCCTTGACTTCTGCAAATTGGCTCGATTCACCTTCTCCTTCAGCAGTTTCTACAACTTGTCGCATAGGACTCCATACAGCAGCTTTCCACCTCCGATGCTTTCCCACAAGACGACAGGACCCATCAGTGAACAGAGCATATTGCTTCTCATTTTCTGGTAGTTCATTATACATTGGGGCCTCCTCAGCACGCATCACCTCCTCCTCTGGTGATATTCCAAAATCTTTGCCCTCTGGCCAATCCATGATCACTTCCAGGATTCCTGGGCGACTGGGGTTTCCTATTTGAGCCCGTTGTGTGATCAGTGCGACCCACTTACTCCATGTAGCATCAGTTGCATGATGTGTACAGGGGACCCTCCCTCTGAACATCCAGCCTAGCACCGGCAGTCGGGGTGCCAGGAGGAGCTGTGCTTCAGTGCTGATCACTTCCGAAGCAGCTCAAACCCCTTCATATGCTGCTAGTATCTCTTTTTCAGTTGGAGTATAGCGGGCCTCGGATCCTCTGTATCCGTGACTCCAAAACCCTAGGGGTCGACCTCGAGTCTCCCCTGGTGCTTTCTGCCAGAGGCTCCAGGTAGGGCTGTTCTCCCCGGCTGCAGTGTAGAGCACAGTTTTTACATCTCGTCCTGCCCGGACTGGCCCCAGGGCTACTGCGTGAACTATCTCCTGTTTAATGTGTTCAACGGCTTGTCGTTGCTCAGGGCCCCATTTGAAATCGTTCTTCTTCCGGGTCACTTGATAGAGAGGGTTTACAATCAGACTGCAATTTGGAATGTGCATTCTCCAAAAACCCACGACGCCTAAGAAAGCTTGTGTTTCCTTTTTGCTAGTTGGTGGAGACATGGCTGTTATTTTGTTGATCACATCCATTGGGATCTGACGACGTCCATCTTGCCATTTTATTCGTAAAGACTGGATCTCCTGTGCAGGTCCCTTGACCTTACTTTGTTTTATGGCAAACCCGTCCTTCAGCAGGATTTGGACTATTTTCTTCCCTTTCTCAAAAACAACTTCTGCTGTGTTGCCCCACACGATGATGTCATCAATGTATTGCAGGTGTTCCCGAGCCTCACCCTGTTCCAGTGCAGTCTGGATTAGTCCATGGCAAATGGTGGGGCTGTGTTTCCACCCCTGGGGCAGTCGGTTCCAGGTGGACTGGACGCCCCTCCAAGTGAAAGCAAACTGTGGCCTGCACTCCGCTGCCAAAGGGATTGAGAAAAATGCATTAGCAATATCAACTGTGGCATACCACTTGGCTGCCTTTGACTCCAGTTCGTATTGAAGTTCTAGCATGTCTGGCACGGCAGCACTCAGCGGTGGCATGACTTCATTCAGGCCACGATAGTCTACTGTTAGTCTCCACTCTCCATTAGACTTCCGCACTGGCCATATGGGACTGTTAAAGAGTGAGCGAGTCTTGCTGATCACTCCTTGGCTCTCCAGCTGATGAATCAGCTCATGAATGGGAATCAGGGAGTCTCGGTTGGTGCGATATTGCCGCTGGTGCACCATTGTGGTGGCGATTGGCACCTGTCGGGCTTTGACCTTCAGCAACCCCACAACAGAAGGGTCCTCCAAGAGACAGGACAAGGTGGACAGCTGTTTAATTTCCTCCGCCTCCAAGGCAGCTATACCAAAAGCCCACGGGTACCCTTTTGGGTCCTTGAAATACCCTCTCCTGAGGTAGTCTATGCCAAGGATGCACAGAGCATCTGGGCCAGTCACAATGGGGTCCTTTTGCCACTCATTCCCAGTTAGGCTCACTTCAGCCTCCAATACAGTTAGCTGTTGGGATCCCCCCGTCACCCCAGAAATACAGATGGGTTCTGCCCCTCTATAGCTTGATGGCATTAGGGTACACTGTGCACTGGTGTCTACTAGAGCCTTATACTCCTGTGGGTCTGATGTGCCAGGCCAACGAATCCACATAGTCCAGTAAACCCGGTTGTCCCTTTCCTCCCCCTGGCTGGAGGCAGGGCTCCTCTAGTCCTTGTCAGAGTATCCATCACTCACTTCTTGTAAATGTGAATCAAAAGTCCCTTTGTTAAGATCAAAAGTAAAATCTGCCCTTCTACTCTCTCTGGGGATCTGCTCACTGGAAACCAGAGCATCAATTTTCCTGGAAGAACACCCTTTTGTGATTGTTTTTCCTTGCAACACACATACCCGTGCCTCTAGGGTCAAGGTAGATTTTCCATCCCACTTCCTCACATCCTCTCTGTCGTCACACAGGTAAAACAATAAGGTTCCCCATGGTGTATACCCTTTATATCCTGTCTCTTGAGCAAAAGAACACTGATTCCTAATAGCCAAGCCACTGGTCCGTACAGGTGGGGAGTAGGACCTATCCTCTTTGAATTGCTGGAGCTTCCGGAACAGTTTCTCTACAGCCGAGACGAGGGAGGAAGAGAGACTTTCTTGGTATTGCTGGAGTTGGCCAGCTAATTCATCCACCATTTGTCCCTCTCCATCCTTCCAAGTCATCACTGCCAATGAGTTGGCATATGATGATGGTGCACTCCGTACAAACTTCCGCCACATGGGTCGTGTGCACTTGACTTCGTCTGGATCTTTGGATAGCTGTCCATTGTTCAGGTCACCATAAATCACCTCCAGCACAGCTAATTCCCTCAGGAACTGGATACCCTTCTCCATGGTGGTCCACTTGCCTGGGTGACATATGACATCTTCCTTGAAGGGATACCTTTCCTTCATGCCTGACAGGAGTTACCTCCAAAGGCTGAGGGCTTGTGTCCCTTTTCCAATTGCGTTGTCAATGCCCCCTTCCCTAGAAAAGGACTCTAGATGCTTGGTTTCTTTACCCTTTAATTCCAGGCTACTGGCCCCATTATCCCATCACCGGAGAAGCCAATTAACAACATGCTCACCTGGACGACGACTGAAATCTTCTTGCATATCTCACAGCTCACTCAGGGATAGGGATTGGGTGGTTACCATCTCATTTATGGATTCTGCCTCTTCCTGCTCCTATTCTCGTGATGGCCCTGGTTCATCTTCATCTGTTACTAAACGAGTTGATTTTCTTGTGTATTTCTTCTTGTGTATAGGGGCAACTGATACCGGCACGGGTTGGCTTTCTGGTTCAGCCACAGTGCCTGTTGCGGGGTTTGAGTGGCTACAGTGCCTGTCACCAGGATCGATCTCTGGATGGTATTCTTAAATATTTGTTTAATCATAAACAAGATCATGACCTGAACCACATTCAGGAGACAGAGCAATAAGACCATGCTGGTTTGAACATCCCAAGGATATTCAAAATTCTTAAGAGCTGTTGTAACTCGCCTGAAGGACAAAAGGAAGGTGAAGGAGTCAGGGAAAGTTTCCCCCCCACCATCTCCCCCACAGATTGGTTCCCTGAGGAGAAAAGGTAAAAGTTGTAATTATTAATAGTTTCCAAAAAGTGACTCCCGAGATACAGAGATGATGGCAATACTGAGTACAAATACAGAAGTAGAAATACAAAAATTAGTCTCACGACCAATAATTTTATCACATCATAAACCAGTAGTGTTATACAGTGCAGCAAAAAGATATCCTTGACCCAGCTCCCAGAGGTGATAGACAGCACAACAGGGAACATATACAGCAAGTAAGGTTTTACCTAACACCACTTTGACAGCAAGCATGACATCTTTGGGAGTAAATTAATCAACATTGTGACCAGTGACTGTTAAACCAATATGATGAACGCTTATAACAAATTTGTTCTAATGCGCTGTCAGGTCTGTTGTTATCTCAACCCTTCATGCCCCACATTAGGTGCCAAAAGGACTGTTGTGGTTTAATCTGGCAGGCAGCTAAACGCCACACAGCTATTCGCTCACTACCCGCCCCCCAACCAGTGGGATGGGAGAGAGAATCAGAAAAAAAAAAGTAAAATTTGTGGGTTGAGATAAAGACAGTTTAATAGGACAGAAAAGGAAAGGATAATAATAATAATAATAATAATAATAATAATAATAATAATAATAGAATATAAAAAACAAGTGATGCACAATGTAATTGCTCACCACCCACCGACCGATGCCCAGCAAGTTTCTGAGCAGCAGTCGCATCTCTCCCCCAGCTAACTCCCCCCAGTTTATATGCTGAGCATGACGTCGCATGGTATGGAATATCCCTTTGGCCAGTTTGGGTCAGCTGTCCTGGCTGGGCCCCCTCCCAGCTTCTCGCTGGCAGGGCATGAGAAGCTGAAAAGTCCTTGGCTAGTGTAAGCACTACTTAGCAACAGCTAAAACATCAGTCTGTTATCAACATTATTCTCATCCTAAATCCAAACCACAGCACTGTACCAGCTACTAGGAAGAAAATTAACTCTATCCCAGCCAAAACCAGGACACCGTTATAACACAAAATTAGTCATATAAATGAAGTTAGTAGATGTAAAAGCATTCACATTTAGAAAAGATGAATTAGGGGATTTTGTAGCCTTGAATCCTCTTCCTGTTATAGACAGCACTAAATTTAAAAATACAACAAAGTCAAAGTAACAGTTCTTACATTACATCAGGCATACAGGAGTGTATATATATGCATCTTTCTTATGCTGGCTAATTGTTACATGTGCATCTTCCTTTTAGTACACTTTGGTTCCCCCAAATAACCTGGTGAGAGCAAAACCGAAGTCAACTGTTAGATGTATTGATATAAGGAGACACCAAAAATATTCTATGATAACATACAATTTTTTATGCATTAGCTTCACTTTCTTTCTGAGTCTTCCAAAGTTACTGTTCTATTTTGTGTGAAGGGGAATGTTTCACATCAAACAAATGAAATCTGTGGGGTTTTCATTTTGGAAAGAAGAATTTGGGGAAAAAAAAATTGGTTCAATGCTAATAATTTTTCAGTCAAGTCATCAATAAAAATTCAGTTATTCAGATATTCCTATCTGGTTGTTCACGTTCAGCTGCTCTTCTGCTGGAAGCAGGAGTGATTACCTGCAATTGCTACTAAAGCTGTTAGCCTAGTAAGAAGTAATCCTTAATTTATTTCTTTACAACTCTATCGCCAACCTAGTTTCAATCACTGGGCAAGGTAAACAGCTATTTTTTCCCAGCCATTAATTTTGTGCTACTGTCCATCAGAGATGGAAACATAAAATAGAATAAGAATTACTGTATTTTCTTATTGTTGCTTTTATTTTCAAGGGTTCAAAGACCAAACTTTTTTATGTATACACTTCACCCTGCTCTTGAGAACTATTGATTCTTATATGTGATAATTCAAGTAAAGAAATAGTAAAGAAATATGGTAGATCACCTCTGGCATAGATATACATGAAGTGGTTGTGTTCAGTAAAATGAACAAAGGTCTCAGCATTATTAATTGTGCCACAGATGCTACTGCTTCAGAAATGGAATAACAAAAAGGCACATTAGCAAGAATGATAAAATAGTTACATAAGAGATTTCTGGAGAGATATTTCTGAATGAAAAAAAACAAGAGACCACTTTTTAAAATTTCCCAAAAAGCAAAATTCTGAAAACAGCAGCAACAGCAATAAAATTGTCCATAGTGATCAAAAAGTCTCCCTCTGCAAAACCTTTTTCACAATTTTATAATGTCATCTTAAAATGGAGTCCTTAAACCCTTCTTTCCAGAAAGCTCCAATTGATTGTATCAATTGTAACATCTTGTACAATGATTGTATCATTCCTGTATCAGAAATAGTGTGGCCAGCAGGAGTAGGGAAGTGATCGTGCCCCTGTACTCGGCACTGGTGAGGCTGCACCTCAAATACTGTGTTCAGTTTTGGGCCCCTCACTACAAGAAGGATGTTGAGGTGCTGGAGCGCGTCCAGAGAAGGGCAAGGAAGCTGGTGAGGGGTCTGGAGAAGAAGTCTTCTGAGGAGCGGCTGAGGGAACTGGGGTTGTTTAGCCTGGAGAAAAGGAGGCTGAGAGGAGACCTCATTGCTCTCTACAACTACCTGAAAGGAGGTTGTAGCGAGGTGGGTGTTGGTCTCTTCTCCCAAGTCACTAGCAATAGGACGAGAGGAAATGGCCTCAAGTTGTGCCAGGGGAGGTTTAGATTGGACATGAGGAAAAATGTCTTTACTGAAAGAGTGGTGAAACATTGGAAGAGGCTGCCCAGGGAAGTGGTGGAGTCCCCATCCCTGGAGGTATTTAAAAGACGAGTGGATGAGGCACTTAGGGACATGGTTTAGTGGGTATGTTGGTGTTGGGTCGATGGTTGGACTCGATGATCTTAGAGGTCTTTTCCAACCTCAATGATTCTATGATTCTATGATTCTATGATTGTACCAGAGTATTCTTCTACATTACATTCCATGCTTAAGTAAGCAGTATCTTACAGAAGTTTGAATCATTATCAGTCACAATCATTTTTCTATCTGTATTATTATTTGAGGTAAAATGTTAAAATGTGTATGTTAGACAATCTGAACTTATATGGTAGTCCTGTATGAATGTACAGTAGTGCATTTAGTATAATACTGCCAAAAGCATTATAAATTATTTTTATACCTATTTAGGAGGTTTTTATATATATATATATATATATATATATATATATATATATATATATATAAATGAAACAGAATGGACCACAGTAGAAAACTGCTTGAACAACTGCTGAGACCTAGGGAACTTCAAAGTTTTAGGAACCCTGCCCTTTTGGAAACGAGAGCAAATTGAACAACCTCAACAACTACTTAACCTTTGCTGTCTCTAGAGCTCCGGTAGAAAAACCTTCTGTCATATTTTTTTCAATTCTTTTTCAGGAAAAAAATAGACTTATTCTAACATCCAGCTCAATAAATAAACTGCTGAAATAGAGCTGAAAATCCTGTTTCACATTCTCTTTCACAGACATACCTAGAAATTCTTAATTTAAGATGTTACAAGGCTTTTGTTTAGCTTAAAGAATATATTGGAAATCACTCTTGCATTTCATCATAGTAGTTTTTAGAGAATTGATATTTAGTTCTCTTACATGAGTTTTAGACATGTGCAACTGATATACCTGTTGTAAATTTGCCAAACTAAATTGAAATTATCTGTCTGGAGAACACTTTTGTGGACACAGGATCTGCTTTTACAAAACTATACATACACAGCTGCATGTAACTACTAGTAAATAACCACAACAACAACAGTAAAACAACTCTACTTCTTGACAATGGTATTTAGCACTGGATGATACGTACTTCAGTCATAAAGTTGGTAAATTTACAGCCTTTATAAATATGACCAGTGGATCCACATATATGTAATGCATACTTCAATCAAGCATGAATAGTTCAAATTAGTATAGGACTAATATGCTGAACTTCATTGGCTTGCATTACTTAGAAGATTGATAATATAATAGGGGTTTTTTTTCCCTGTGGTTGTAGTCTAAAAATACCAAAATTCTAATTGTAAGGACAACAGATATTCTCTCCCTCACTAACTATTGAATGTTATGTGAGACAGTATTTCATAATATAAACCATCGGGGGTGGAGGGGGCCTTTTTTTTAAAGGAGAAAAGATGAAGTTCTGGTGCTTTTAAGGTTACTTAAACAGCAAAAAATCAATTTTGTAAGAAATTCTACTGATGAATAAATTGTGTATTTTGTGTTCCATTCAGGGTGGAAAAATAAATTCTTAGGAAAAAAAACACATTGGTAGTCACAATGTGTTCTGGGTTTTGTATTGTGTAGAAATTGGTCTGTCTCCAGCTTGTTATTAAAAGCAGGGGAAAAAGGAGGAAGTAAGTAAAAAATATTTTTCAAGTGTTAGCAGCTGCAAAAAGTGTATATTATCTCAAAGAATTTTAGACTGAAGCAAATTTCAGCCTTTCAGGGCGTTACAGTCTCAGTCTGCTTTATGTAATGATATGCCGAAATGATAAAATGACAGCTAAACTCCAAAAACTGAAAGGGATGTATGTTAACTTTTAGATATAAGTCTTTTATTCATTTACTTTGAATCTTTTCCAGATGGAACTAAAAAGCAGAATAGCAAAACCCAGATGTTTACTTTTAGAGAGTAGCCTCCTACTGTCACTGAAGTCTCAGTGACTGAAATTTAGGGGATGATAGGCTTATTTTTATTTGAATAACATTGTGATGTTTACAATACATGAAGGATAGTATGACCTTGCATTTATGTGCACTATCCCTGTCTATGATTGCTTCCTCTAGTGCTCAGTTGTGATTCCAGGTACAAGCTGTGATTCTGGTCTTGGCCAGAGCAGCTTCTTCTTCGTCCTCTTTCAGGATAGAGCACAAATGCCCAGGTTCTGTCCTTATCTCCATGCCTGGGCATGTATGGAGGTGCATTCCTTCTTCTTCTAACTCATCAGGTGAAGCATGATTCCCATGTTAGCTTTTAGTATTTTGATCCTTCCATTCAAGGACTGTAATCTTATGGTCTTCTATGTCTTTGGTGTCATGTTAGTATTTTACCATCTTAGCATTCTAAACTTTTTTTTTTTTTTTAAATTAATTTTCCATAGCTAATTGTATATATACAGTGTTATATATATATATAGTTTTTAGTTCTTCTCTTTTCATTCGCTATCCAGTGTCCTTTTCATAATTCACATGTTCAGAAGCCTGACTCTCCTCCAGAGTCCTAATCAGACCCATGTTTTCCATTCTGTTATCTCATGGTGATGCAAGTTAGATTGAAATATCACCTACATCAACTTCTCCACAGCAGAGACCATCCACATAATCTTTTGTTATACTCAATTTAGACAATATGATGTAATGCACTCTTTCCTGTTACTCTGTTCAGCTTCTCTTTTTTTGAGACGTAAGATACCTTACACTTACTGCTGGATAAGAATATTCCCAAGCTAACTAAAATGAATTGTTTTAAGTTCAAATTCTAGCTTCTGTTAGGGTTTCCTGTTGATGTGCTCTTGAGTTGTGTCATTAGTAAGGACTTCATCATCTATTAACACTGACTGATAACTCCATTTGAATCTGTCTAGAGTATTTAATTTTAAAATTAAGCCTTTGATTCCATTGTTCCTTTAACTTTTACTGTGGGGAAAAAAACACCCAACACGTTTTTTGACCTCATTATGAAAAATTCTGTTTATATACTTTGTGGTCTTTCATCCTCAGTAGTTCCTTGTGTGCAAAGCCATTAAGGAGATTCTCAGGATGAGTAGTAGTGCAGACAGATAGCTTTTGGTTTTTTTTCCTAGATGGGCATGAAGAGGATGTGAGTCTGGTAGGGCTGGGAAGTTCATAGCAACAACAGTTCCCAGTTGTCTGTCCTGTAAACAGGATTGGGCATGGGAGCTGAGGGAGAGTGAATAAGATATTTGAGTTATCTCAGGAGACTAAAATTGTGCTTTAAAATCTTTTTTTCTCAAAGTGGAGCTGTCTGTTAAAAGAAAAAAAATATGCGTGAAGATGACTGGTGAAACATATTACCATTAAATTCTAACAAGAGAGTGCAAAAGCAGTTATCTACAAAACAAACTGAACTACTGCTCCAAGTGGAGAACTGAGGTGAGTGATAGAGCCGACTTCAAAACCAGAAGGGAGGAGTCAAGGCAAATTAGCATCAGGCAGTGTAGCAATGATTTTGAAGGTGGCAAGGATAAATTAGAAACATATTGCTGAGAAAGAAGCATATTGCTAAGGGAAAAAGCTGTAGTTAAGATCATCTCAGTAGTGTTTCAGGCAGACTGATATTTAAAGTCTGGGGAGGTACTTCAAGCCAAGTACTTCAAATACAGTGCAATCAACAGTTTATTTTACCAGCCAAGCCAGATGCGTTTTGATAGAAAGTTTAGAGCCTAGTAAACTTGCTAGAATCTGTCCTGCAGCTGCTGGAGTTTTAAGGGGATGAACAGGCTGCAGGCAATTCAAAGGCAGTTAATTTGGCCTGAAGGTGAAGTGACAGTTTAATGTGCCAGCCACATCAGCGCTGGCTTTGTAGTAAATTAAACTACATGCTTTGGAGTTCTTTAATTTGAATGGATTCAAGATGAAGATAATCTGCGGTATTTTTTTGGTTATGACTGCCATTTTTTTTTTTTTTCCATGCCATGGGGACACCTTTAACTAATTAATATTTCAAATACATTTGCAAAAATAATTTTATTTTTATTCAGAGATGCTCATAACTTCTCATATCTGATGTGTACTAAGGAGGCCAGACCACTCTTCTGAGTAAAAAGAGCCAGCAGCATCAGCAGGTAATGCAAAAGGCTCTGAGCCAAGACACTGCTAAGGAAGCAAATGGTACAGGAGAACATGCCAAGGAATATGAAATTCCTAACAAAGTGCAGACATCTTTTAAGTGATCCTGAACATGTTAGAGTTGGCAATTCACATACATATAATCATCCAACTTTGCTTTTTCCCTTGTGCTTTTTGTTCAGATCAAATGTCCTGCTCTGAATGAAGTGACGGTCTACTGCACAAGCAATACCAGTCATTGTGACAAAAACAAGGGGAATTCGTACAGAAGTGTCTGGAAAAGAAAGGATCTGTTAAAATAGCAAGGCAGTATCAACTAAGTATGTAAGGAAGGAAAGGGCAAAGGAAATGAAAGAATGAATGAAGCTCAAATTAAGGACCAAGAAGGAACTCTATCAGATTTTGGGGACGTTAATAATACATGACAAATGCTCAGATGAGGATCAATACAAGCTACATGGAAAAAGAAACAAAAACCTCAGAGTGACTAGAGATAGAATTTTAGGCAGTTTACACTGGAAATGTCCTGTGGCTACAGAAATGAGAGAAAAAAAAATGCAGCTAGTTTTTAAGATGCCTATACACAATCTGTATGTATGTGGGAACACAAGGGAAAAAGTATAGATGAAACAAGCAGTGGTTCTACCTTGCTGGTAAACTGAATTATGATCAACCTTCATCTGGGGCTATGCATCAGACATTGTACCTCAACACTCATACAACCCATTTTACACTTTAGATGAACTCAGCTTTTCTGATTCTCATAGTCACTTATCAGTTTATCACATCTTCCAGTTGCCTAAAGAATAGGAAACAAGTTACAATAAGTGGCGTAAATTTTTCTTCTCCTATGTGTCTGTTCTATATTATAAATAATCTAATCTGAATTTTGACTATGACAATATCTATACTGTTCTTGTTTTTCCTTTCACCCTAATATAACAATACAAGGATGAGTGCACTTTTGTTATTGTTTTTTGTTTTTTTTGTTTTTTGTTTTTGTTTTTTTAAGAACGAATCTAACTCTTCTCTTTTAAGTCATTAAAGTATCTATATGGGTTGTATTTTAAGGAGAAGATGTCCAGGACTTGTCTTATTACAGAAAAGCAAGAGCTGAGAAAAATTAAAACTGAAAAAGGGGATTTTCACAGTTTACTGATGGGAATTTGAGGCACAGAAAGATGAAATAAACAATTCAGAGAGATAATATCTAAACTTCTAAACACATTAATTTCTTTGGAAAACTCTACCAAAGGGACTTTGGTTAGACAGGAACAGTATGTCAAAATGGTGACCACCAAAGGGACTTTGGTTAGACAGGAACAGTATGTCAAAATGGTGACCTTTTTCTCCTTTAGCTCAGACGGTTATCTTTGGTTTATTTCATTTTTTTCTTTTGGATAAAAAGCATTCAGTACCCAAACAGAACGTTATGGTGCAAATATTCAATTATGAGATACTTGTATGAGATATGCATACTTGAAATTCAAACCGATAGTCCCTATCTCTAGTAAACTGTGCAAGAAGAACACAAAAGGATGAAAAAGAAAGAAAATAACAAAGAGGATGAGTAGGTGAAAGACAGAAAATAGCAAGAGAAAAATAGGGGAAAATAAATGCTGTGTAAGACATCCCTTTAGAAAAATGTATGGAAACAGAGGGCGAGGTAGTTTCTTATATATAGTCAAAACACATTAGTGTATTGTTCTTCTGCCTGTAGGATGCAAGACTGGTTAATGGATGAGGAACTTAGGCAGCTCTGGAAGCTGTCTTTGTATAATGGAAAACCTGGTGAAACTCTTTGAAAAAGGGATTTTAGCCAGAGGGGTTAAACAACACTTGGGCGGGGTGGAGGGGGAGGGGTGGGGCGTAGTGTAGAGCAGTTGTATGGGAATCCTTTTCAGAAACTTTATGTCACTTTGCAATGAAAAAGATGAAATTTTATCTATCCCTTTCTGAAAGATATTGTTTAAATATAATGTATTTCAGCAGTGAAACAAAAATCAGACTTCCTGTGGGATTCTTAGTCTTTACTAGTTCACTAGAATGATAGAGCTCTGCTCCAGCCAGTTATGGAGTGAAATGACAGTCACACTATGAAAAAAGCATTGTGTACCAGTGGGAAAGTAACTGAAGGACATAGTAATAAATCTGATTTATTTTACCAAATAATTTATTTGTATAACTGTATGCTTGCATAATAATATGAAGGAGAGATGAAAACGTGAGAACAGAGCTCTGTTTAATGTAAGAGGAGAACAGTCCAAAACACTAACCAAGTTATATCTGTACATTAAATGATCTGAATGGAAGTTGACCAGAGCAGCTACTAGGACTTCATCATAGGGGGTTTTTTGTTTGTTTTGGTTTTTTTTTTTTAATTTTAAGTTTTAATGGAGGTTGATGAAATGTGCCAGTGGATGTTTTTTAGTTCCTCAGTACCACAACTTTGAGATATTTTTCTATGAATTACTCTACCTTGAAATAAAACATCTGGTCTCATAGGAATTTTGACATGGTTTAGTTTTTCAATCAGTACAAAACAGATTCACCACTGTAGCACTGTTGGGCTTTTGTGTGTCAGCCTCTTAGAAAAATTCACACTGTGTCTCCATAAGGCAGAGAGCTCATCTGGGAGGCAAATATGGTTTTATTTCACCTTTATCTCCCACAGCTATGAAAGTTGTCAGTTTCTAAAGCATTCCAATTGAGAATGCAGAATATACTCAGAATAGTTCAGTTGTCTCACACCAGTATTTCCTTCACTTGTTCCTGTCTTTCTCCTGGATCTCCCTTTCTCATGAATGACAGTAAGATCAACCTTCTCCCTATGTATATTAACTGGATATATTCTCTGTATTTACTCCAGTGATTGTTTGTGTGGGTATAAAGAATTATCTTTAAGTTAATTACTCAGTTTTATGTAAGCAACTGAGTCCTGAAACATCTTAAGAAATGTTCTAGTAGCCAGTAATCATGAATAAGCCTTTAAAGACTAGAATAGTTTCAAATGCTATTTGCTCTACTGCCAAAAATCACATTTTTAAATGTCTACACTTAGCCTTTATCTCACACACAGATATCACTGGAGCTGTGCAAGATGTTACTTCTTATTTAACTGAAAACTGGCATTTCGAAATTTGTTCTTGTTCCAAATCAAATAAAGACATATTTTTCTGATCATTTCCCATGAAACAGTTTTTTTTGAAAATATCAGCAAATTTTCAAATTCTAATTTTGTTCTAGAAAGACAAAATGTTTTCTTCTTTTGATTGTATAATTTGACAATATTTCATGGCATAGTAGGTTCCTACTATGCACTATTAATGCTTTCTATCCACATATGTCACATAATTCATAGAATCATGGAATATTCTGAACTGGAAGGAACCCACGAGGATCATTGAACCTAACTCCTGACTCCACACAGAGCAACCTAAAAGTTAAACCATGTATCTCAGAGCATTATCCAAACACTTCTTGAACATCAACAAGCTTGCGGCCATGACCACTTCCCTGGGGAGCTTGTTCCAATGCTTGGCCATACTCTCAGTGAAGAACTTTTTCCTAATATCCAATCTGAACTTTCCCTGACATATCTCTAAGCCATTCCCTTGCATCCCATCACCAGACACCAGAGAGAAGAGATCAGCACCTTCCTCTTCACTCCCCCTCATGAGGAAGTTGTAGACAGCAATGTCTCCCCTCAGTCTCCTCTTTTCTATGCTGAACAAACCCAGTATCCTCAGCTGCTTCTCATAAGTCATGCCCTGTAGTCCTTTCACCATGTTTGCTGCCCTCCTTTGGACACATTCTAATATTTTTATACCCTTCTTATATTGTGGAGCCCAAAACTGGACACAGAACTCAAGGTCAGGCCACACCAGTGTTGAGTACAGCAGGACAATCACTTCTTTTGATCGGTTAGCTATACTGTGCTTAACGCATGCCAAGATATGGTAATTCTCATGCTTCGATTTTAGCAGTTCATATTTTTAATTTTCATTAAAAATATGTGTCATTGACACAAAAGATGAGGTTCATCTCAACTAAATTTAGTTGCCTAAAAATTAGACATTTCATCTAAGTCAACTAGACTTTATAGTCAGTAGAAAGAGATAGGCATTTCTGAATGAAAGTTCTTTTCAAATATTTATCACCATCCTATTACATACCTGTTTAAACTCTCACTGCCAACAAAAGATGGCCTACAGTTCTTATATTGTATTGTCACTTGTTCTTGCTAAGACACTGCTACCTCTCCTGCAATTACATAGATATTGATATGTTCTCACAGTTAACCAGATTAAAACTGACCAAGGAGGAAAATATAATGGTATTTCTACTATAAATAGTTCAGGAAATAGCTCTACTTGTTTGGTGTAAAGGAAACAGAAGAAGAAAGGTAATATTTGCACAGATTTTTTGTACATCATCATTCATGTATAAATGATAAAAATTGTACCAAATGGAGCTGAATAATTTGCATGTGAATAAATTGTTTTAATTTTTGTTATCCACAGATGCTGCAATACGAAAAAGATTCACATAATTGCCAATACACAAACGCTATTGGCAATATTCTTTGCAAATTAGGTCTTCTTATTCATGCCTGCTTAAAATACAATTTGGTTCCAGATTTTTATATCTCACAAGAAATTATCTTATAATTCACTAATGTAGCATAAAGATGTTAAAATGCAAGTAGAAATGAATTTGCATTTTTACTTAGAAACACAGAGCATTTACAACTCTAGTTAGAAATATTGCTGAAAAAAAGGGTATTGTAGATTGTATCAATTACAAAGAACAAGGCCTTCAGAAAACAGTGACCCTGGCTTTAAAAATGTTTTACAGTAACGCATAAAACATGGCTTGTCATATAAGTTCCAAAACTCTAATTAGCCTTTAACATATTGTTTTCTTTTAAAATGTCCCCCTTAATTATTCATGGCAGTGAAGCAGACTAATTATGCTTCTTGGATAAAAGCACATTGGCTCATTAATCTTTCTTTTTCCGTTACATATAAACATCAAACTATAATGAACAAGAAAACATTTTTTTTTAATTATTACTTTTTGCCTATATTAGATAGACAAAGTTTGGGATCCTGATGGGATGCAAATGTTATTTAAAGATTTTAGTTGTGATTGTAATATTCATATGAAATATTAAGAAAAAATGAAATTAGATACCATATGCAATCACGTATTGTTTCTGAATTTTATCTTAAATTAATTCCTGCCATTAGTATTTTTCATTGTTTTAGCTATTGCCTTAAGACATACTTGCTTAGGTTTTCCCAAAACATTGATAATAGATGCAACTATCCAATATTCATTAACAAACTTTTAGGACACATAAGAAAAAAATTATTTTCTTACTGTTTTTTCATTTTTAAAATTAATGAGAAAAATTGAATTAGTTATTCAGAAAACTGTATGTTTAAGAGTTTCCTCCTCTCTCATTTAGTCTTAAACCCACAATAGCCACCATGTGTCACACTGCCATTGCATTCTGTCTTATAGTTCCTATTTCTGTAAATCCTTGTTGTGACATATTATTACACTGATTAGCAAATCTAGTCCATTGGTCTGCTTTTTACTATAAGAATAAAGGACACAGAAATGAATTCTGATCTGGCAAACTTATCTAAACAGTTGAAGCATTCTCCTCATTTTCTAGTAAATGTCTATCATTTTTTGCTTTGGTTCCTTAATTTATTGTCTCCTTTTTTATGTGATCTTAAGTTCACTTCAAATAGTTTCAAATATAATATAATTTTATTGTTATAAGGAAACCTGCAATATACAAACACACACATGCATGTTCACTTCTAATTCATTCATAAGACTGAGATATCTCAAAATTATAAAATCAGAAAAACTTAAGTAGTATCTCTGGAGGGCATAGGAGGCAAACACCTGCTCAAACCTGGGACAACTTCAGAACTGCAATTAGCTTAAGAGTTAGATCCATTCTCTCAAGGCTTGTTCCATCGAGTTCTAAATATCTCCAAGGATGCAGATTACACAGCCTCTCCAAGCAGCTTGTTCTAATGCCTGGCTATGCTTACTGTGAAGAGTGTTTTCCTTATGTCTAATTAGATTTTTTTCTTAATGCAGTGTGTACATTCCTTCTTGAACTTTCACTGTGCACCTCCAAAGAGAAGATCTCAGCAAAACTGCTTCTTGTACATCATGCTCCTGTCCCCAAAATATTAATACTCCACATGCAATTTCACAATATTCAGTAGAAAGGGATAGCATTTTTTGACCAGCTGCCTGCATGTTTGCTAATGCAGCACAGTATATTGTTGGCCGCCTTTGCCATGGGGATTACTATACTGGTTTATGTTTAACTTCTTGCCCACCAGGATTCCCAGGTCATTATTTGGAAACCTGCCCTCGAGCCAATTGGCAATGCTGAGACTGTATTGGAGCATGGGATTATTCCATCCCAAGTATAAAACTTTGCAAATTTTGCCAAACTTCAGGAGATTTGACTGCAAAGATATTATGGCTGGCTGTGAGAATATTGCTGAAATCAAAGTAATTTACATACATGGCTCTCCCCTCACCCACACAGCCAGACACCTCACCAGTGAAGACCATCAGGCTGCTGAAGCAGCTTTGGTAAATACATGCTGGCTGTTCCCAATCTCCTTCTTTAGGTAGGTGTAAATGACTTACAGCAGGATTTGCTTCAAAATCTTCCAGGGTAATGAGGTGAAACTGATTATTATTTCATTCCCCAGCTCTTCCTTCATTTTTTTCTTGAAAATAGATGTGAAATCTCCATTTTTCCATTTTGAGAGCAGCCTCACAATGTTGTCAGCTGTTGTGGGTCAGCCCCAGGAGGCAGCTAAGCCCCACACAACTGCTCATTCATTCCCCCACAGCGGGATGGGGGGGAAGAATTAGAAGGGTGAAAGTGCAAAAACTCATAGGTTCAGATGAAGACAGTTTAATAGCAAAAGCAAAAGCTGCACGCACAAGCAAAGCAAAACAAGGAATTCATTCACTCCTTTCCATCAGCAGGCAGGTGTTCAGTCATCTCCAGGAAAGCAGGGCTCCATCATGCGTAACGGTTACTTGGGAAGACAAATGCCATCACTCTGAATGTCGCCCCCTTCCTTCTTCTTCCCCCAGCTTTATATGCTGAGCATGGTGTCATATGGTATGGGATATCCCTTTGGCCAGTTGGGGTCAGCTGTCCCGGCTGTGTCCCCTCCCAGCTTCTTGTGCACCCCCAGCCTACTTGCTGGTGGGGTGGTGTGAGAAGCAGAAAAGGCTTTGACTCTGTGTAAGCACTGCTCAGCAGTAAATAAAATTGTATTATCAACACTGTTTTGGTTACAAATCTAAAACATAGCCCCATACAAGCTATTATGAAGAAAATGAACTCTATCCCTTCCAAAACCAGTACATCAGCTCCCTTATTGCTCTCAGGTAAATCCTGTCTAGTCCTATGAAGCTTTCTATGTCCAGTTTGTTTAGATGGTCCCGAACTCTACCTTAATCTACCATGGGTAGTACTTCACTTCCCCATACTACTAGGTACAAGGCACCTGGGAGACCAGACAGTAGTGCTAGATATTAAAGGCTGATAGGAAGGCCATTTTTTTCCCTTTTGCATGTTCCCTTATTAGTGCTAGATAAACCACCACAGGTCTTCCCAGACTGTGGAAGTAAGTCAGACATGTAGTTAAAACAAAGGATTTATTGTCTGTACTATGAGGGTAGTCAAACACTGGAGCAGGTTGTGACATAGATGGTAAATTCTAGCTTGTTATTTGTAACACCTTATAATTTCTCGTTATATTGTTATTATAGCTACAAGTCACAATTTGCTGTCCAGTTCTTCCCAAAAGCCTGTATCCATCCAGAACTCCCTTTGTGTGTCTCAGGTTGTCTGCACTCATGTACTGGCACTTGAGATGGACCCCAGCTATGCCACTTGCTGAGGGGAAGTGTAAGAGCTTCCCCTACCATGTTCTTCCCAGATGTTTCTGCCCCACCCCCCATTCCTCCACTTTTCTGCAGTTTGGTCTTCTTCCACCAACTAGCCTACTATAAAGTCCTCCTTTAAATACTTTCCTTAATGAAATGAAATGTATTTAATATTTACTTTTTCCTCAAAAAAAAAAAAAAAAAAATTATATCTGTATAAACTGGCATTGATGTCTACAGATCTATGACAATTTTAAACAAATTTATACTATCCACATGCTGGTACCCAGGTGTATTTAAGCTTTTAAATATAATTTGAATCTAGACAAGAAAATACAGATCTCCTTGGATGTAGCGGGAGTTGGAGGTTCAAGACTCTTAAAATATGTTTTTAAATGGATTTAGGAGCCTTACTTTGCATAAAATTTAAAAATCGTGTCTATAAATAACTCCTCATCCTTGTCTTTTTGCATTTACATATAAATGCATTCACAGATCTTCCCCTGGAAATGTGTCATCTTTAGGTTAAACCATTTAAACTATGTTGTAAATTATTAACTGCTCAGAGAAATATCTTATGTATGGAAAATATCTAACTACACAGACTCTACTTCTTCTTTGATTTTGTGAATAGCACGTTTACTGTCATCGTTGGCTGCCAGATGAAACCTGCAAATGACTCTTTCACCAGTCTTAAGCATTTAGTAATCCTTGTTTTGAAAGAACTTTTGAAACACATAAGAAAAAATTTCATTTTTTTAAATTTTACTGAATAGGTCAAACACCCTTGTTTGTTCAGAATCTTCAGGTCGTTTCCTTTTATAGAACTTTCTTCACCATACAAATCTGTCTATACAGTGATATTAAAATGGCAAGCTCAAAATTTGAAACTCAACATTTCTTGTATTATGACAGATTGATTATATTAAAGATAAGAACAATGAGGGTGTTCATCTCAACCAGCTTTAGAATCCTACGTGGAAATCTGGATGCTCTTTACCATTAACAAGGACAAAAAGAATTCTCTTGAACAATTCATGAAACCTATATTAAGTATCTGTTTTAGGAATAAACAAACAATTCCTTGAAGATACTATAGACTATAAAGGGAGTTGAAGGATGAAAAAATGTCGACTAGATAGAGATATTTATAGTGCAGATGACCAGTGTGACCAAGTCACTTTAGGCTTTCTTTCTGAGTAATGAAGATAAAGTCACAGTGGTATGCTAAAAGAAGTTTGAAGGCATTAAAAACAGCCCTCTGGGTCAAACAGACATAGAGGACACTATCATCAATTCCACAACCAGTGCAGAGACAATGTCTGAAACAATTAGCTTGGTTCCTGGCCTCTGGGGCACTTCCTGTGAAATAAAGCCATATCAGGTACTTGTTAGGTGTAGGCTTATATATGTTAGGATTAGAACTGATCTTCTACTAGAATCCTTGCAAGGAAACATAAAGATCTTTGCCAATGTGTGTCTATGTTTAAGTGTCTCCTGCATTACCTGCCTTAAGCTGAGACATCTCCTTGGGGCATCTCAAATAATTCTAGTTCTTTGTGTTCAGGCAACTGAATTAAGTTGTGGGGGTGAGATTCAATTCAAGAGAAAATATTGGAATTTAGGTGACTACACGTAGTCTAGGTGATTAAGCATTTATTTTATTTTTTTTAAATGAAGAATGATTTAAAGAATATAGTCAATGGAGCTTCTAGACATGCAATTCAGTAGCCTCAACATAGGCATTAGGAGCTGTTTAAGATGCACAAAGCCATCCATCTTGACTTCCAGATGCTTCTCAGAGAGGATATATGTCTGCCATGCATCTTCTGTCATAACTTCTAACCTCATGCATATTTCTCATATACCAGAAAACATCTCAAAAGGCCTTAGAAGCTCATGTTTGGTGAACCAAGCCCCTAATCTCTATTGACAATAGTATGAATTTAGATGCTTAGCTCACAGTTTTAGTTCTCTATTAAGTGTGTCTTAACTGTAGACTGAATCTTATACTAAACTACTATGAAATCTGCACACTTCTAAACTATGTCAGTGTCCACTTCTGTACTGACACAGCCATCATGTTCCTTTGCTTCATAGATTTGAAAACTATTGTGAAAAATGTGGCAGAATTCAATAACATTTTCAATCTCCATTCTGTATAATATCTCTGAATGGACTACAGCAATAAGCTATAGCTGGGTGAGGTAAAAGATTACAAGTAGAATTCCACAAGCCATGAACACATATCACAGACAAAAAATTGCTATTAGATATTGCTCACCAGTACATTAACTAGTCTTTTTCCACAACCTTTGCCTAGATGCTTTTCATGACTCTTCTTACTAAATCCTGTGACCACTTAAAGTGATCTTTTTGGTCTGCTTAAGTATGCTAGGGGAGATGTCACAGAAATAGAAGTGACTTTTCCCAATTTCCTCTATTGCATCAAAGAAGGTCTACGTCAGACCTGAAAAAAGACAAGAACGATATTTCTGTATCTGTTTCAGTTTTATGGTGACCAATTCATAAATGAAGTGAAATAAAGTAACAAAAAACTAGGCTATATGTCTCATGTCACAGGAGAAGCACTTCCATTCTGTTTCTAGGGGGTCCACAGAATATATTATATACTTACAGAAGGACTAGCCATGACTGGGACTATATTATTAGAGTCTGTATGGCACAGAAAGTATTCACCAAAGTCATCAATCTTTTGCATTTGAGAAAGCAAATTTTTCCTTTTATCCACAGGTGATTTATAATCAGAAGCAGAACGCACACCAAAAAAAGCTCTAGGTCAGGTCATGTGCCTGTGCTTGCAAGACATTTGATAACATACTTAAAAATTGTGTCTAGACAATTTGCAGCTTCACCTGGAAGTCTTTAAACAAAGAGCAAAGATTTTTTGTTTGTTCTAACATTCATCTAGTAAGACAAGTCTAGGTAACAGTGTAATAAGCTTAGTCTAGTAAGCCTAGTAAGCTTAGTAAGGCAAATATTGACCAATTGTTAGCATACCCAATATATTAATAAGTATATTGCACATATCGGTATATGCAGTATTTTAGATTAAGAGATATTAATTTATTTTACACAAACTTGAATTCTAGGCATAGTGTTCTAATATGTAGAAGTCTTGATGGTTCTTCACTTCTTGTGAGGTTAACAGGTTTCTGTGCAGAAACACAGAGCCATGTCCCTCCAGGATCTCCAAAGTAAGTCTGTAAGCAGTTTTTCCATGTGCTTATTACAACTAAATTTGTTTCCCCTTCCCCCAAAAAAACCCCTCCAAAATCCCCAAACTCAAAAAAACCCACCAAACACATTATTATTAATAGAATTTTCATTTACGTTTCAAGGAAAGGCCAAGGAAGAAAAAAATAAAGAACATCAGCATCCTAAAGCCAGCAACCAGTAATGCCTAAAAGAAAATCTAAAATGGAACAGCTGCTTGAATTATGTAATAATTACTCTGAATGTTCATGAAGAGACTTGTTTCACATAAATAAAAAGTTAGATTCTTTCTAGTCAAAGATGGATAAGAACTTCCAGAGAGTGAGTTAATTTTTCTTAAACTGAAGATGGAAAGTGTCTAGTAAAGCTAGACATCTAGGAAACCTCTTTTATTCAGGAAAGGGAAAGATTAGGAAATTTGAGATTATTCTTTTTCTGTTAAAGGCCTATTTTAGTTAAAGGAAAATTGCCTTTTGGAAGAATATCTCTCTCCATTATCTATTCAGAGACCCTAAATACTAAGGCCTTAGGACTTGATGCCTTGCTTTTCAATGGACAGCTATTAAACAGCTATTGTACTGTCTCTGAAAAGGTAGCACTTACCCTAGAGATCAATATTCTAGTTATAGCAGAGAAAAGAAAATGAACAATTCAGGAATTACTTCAGAATTGAGCCATATGTAAAGTAATAATTACATAGCATGCTTTTAAAAAATGTTGATGGGGAAAATGTGTTTGTAAGCAAATTCTTCTTTGTGTGCAGAAACCTCAGTTACTCCTTGTTTGTTTCTAATCATCTGTTTTGAAAGATCTGGCTCTGGAGATTTTTAATACACTGTAGAAAAGAAAAAACAAAATGGAAACTAACATCTATGCTTGTTAGAACAAAGCATTAGTAAAACTTTCAGCTATGCTTTGTGACACTGTTTGGACTGTTGTATCTCTAACATGCCTATGAAATAAATTCATTAACAAGAGCTCTGTTGTACTTTGTTCATTTTATTTTCCTCTTCTCAAAAGTACTGAAAACTAAGACACAGAATAATAGAACATTCCTAATAGTGGTTATATATGCCAGGACTTGGATTGTCTCCAATATCAAAGAATATTTGATAACATATTTTTATATATTTTGTGAACAAGCAAAATTCTTAAGCCAACTCAGGATAAAAACTGTCAGCTATTGCTTTTCTGTTAATAGTAGCATATATTAATTAGTGCTGGTTCTCTTGTTCAGGATGTTGTTCAACTATCAGGGTCAGCAAATTTTTGATTCAGATGAAAAATTTTATGAGCCAGATTTTACTTTCTGTTCTACCCCTATAATTCCCAAATGCAATAAGTTTCTCTAGGATAACCTAAGGTAAAATTTATCCCTCTCATTTAAGCAACACTAGAATAAAGGGAAAAAAATCCAAATAAACATGTCTGAAAAAAACAGAGATAGTGCAAAATCCTAACAGTGTAGAGCAACTGTATCATTGAATGAATATATTCATATATTATTAAAAATATATATTGTTACATTTTATATATGGGAAAAAAACCAACTGATTTTTGCAATTAGAAAAATGATATTTTGAGATTTTTCCCAGGGGATCAATTACTCACCATGTTTCATAACTGAGAAATAGTTTGCAGGTGAGTTGTTTGTACATGCAGTTGCATCAAGACTCATCATCTTCGTATGCAGAACCTCCTTTGTGGTAGAAGAAATGCATTTTTACAGACAGATATAAATAAATAACACTTTGAGTTGAAAATTATGAATTTAAAATTGATGAAAATCCTTGAAAAGTAAGACAAAATACAGCTCGTTAGGGTATAATTATATAATTCCTCTGGGGAAAAAAAAAAAAAAAAGTTTTGTTATCTCATTCTACAACACAGTCTTACCTGTCTTATTCCTTATTAATATTTTAACACTGATTCCTAGATTGACATCATCTTTATATAAGTGCTTACATGATGTAGCTGTCCCATATATTGACATTAGGGCTGCTGTACCGCCTATTGAATTTCATAGACGTGGTTAGCTCTCTCCACTGGTTATAGATGAGACCCTGGATATTACTAACTTAGTAATTTTTGTTAGATGCCTTTAATTTGGTATTTAGTCCAAAAACAATCCAGGACATAAAATTCTGTCCCTGTTTTTCACCTCTGTGGTGCTTAGACCCATGAGGACATACCTGTAGCACATCTAGCAATAAATGTATTCAATTTAACCTGAAGCAAAATTGAAATAATTTAGTGCAAAATTTTTATAAAGCCTGTTTTTACAGATGCCTAAGTTTTGGATATTTTTCTACCACAAAATGGAGCACTGACTAGAGATATCTTAAGAGCTCTAATTAGTTGGTAGGTTTGCATGAGTTAGTACAGAACTATTTAAGGATACTAACTCATGGCATATAAACAGTATAGTCAGGTCAACAGGGCACTGTTTAGCCCAGAGCTGATACAGTTCCAATTTCATAACTAGCTCCTTCATAACTAGCTGAGACATTTCTGCACAAGACACCACACTGTGGACTGGACATACCCGTAGGCTGTTAAACCCATGGTAAATCACATTTACTGAGTAACTGGACTGATTTTCAGAGTGACTGAACCTCTTCAAATAACACTGTAGATTTCAAAGAAAATTATAGAAATTTCAGGCATAAATACCATTAGTTATGAATGTAAAATTCCCTATATTATTCCTCAAATAATTCTGGAGTAAATTTGGGGGGAGGGGGGATGTTGTTTGTTTGTTTTTTAAATTCCAAATATAATATTATTTTTTACAGCATAAACCAGTTATCTCTATTCAGAAATTCAATATCAGTATGCCACATAGAAATGTTAAAATATGGGTATATTAAACTTGGGGGGAACAAAGTTCCTATATGATTTTGGATATAAGGGTGAAATTAGGCAATTAACTTGTGTCTAAACTTCAGATGTTTAAATGGATGTTTTGGGGGTCTTTTGGTTGTTTTTTGTTGGTTTGTTTTTTTTTTAAAGTCAAGTACTGTTTTCTTCATGTAAAAATGAAGTGATGTGGCTGTCTTCAAGTCCTCCAGAGACACATCTGTGAAAATAAGTTTAAGTACTTAAGTTAGACAGACTGGCTCTGTTCCATCCTTTCTGGGAAAAAGTGATAGACTATTCTTGTGATTTATATTCTAGCCATATGAGTAATATATTTTTATTATGCAGAAATATTTTTTTTTTTTTTAGCCATTTAGAATTTTAGTTTCCTTTCATTTACTCTTTGAAACAATTGGGACTTAAACAAATATTTAATCAGTCACTTGTATGCTTTGTCAAATAGTTTACATCATCAGAATCAGAAAGACCATACAGATGCACAGAGAACTTTTTCCAGAGATTTCAATTCAAGGAGGTGCAAGACTGATTTGAATAGAACTGGCCCTTATTTGGTCATTCATCAGACAAAGCTTTTGCTCTCCCATCAAGGTGTAATATATCAGAGTATTATCGTAAAAAGGGAAATGAGAGAAAGAACAAATCAATTAATTGAAGTTGCTTTCATTCATTACTAAAAACATGCCTACCAAAAACTACTAACCACAAAAGCTTCCTAGAGCATCGTCCTCTGCTCTTCCAGGGTTTACTGAGACCTTGCTCCATTGCAGATCAATTTGTATAGGGAACAGTGTTTATTGGTGTTTTAAATTTCCTTTTTATAATAGAACTTCCTAATTCTTTATTTCTACTATAATTTCAAGCACATTTTGTATTTTCACGATGCTTTCTTTGAAACAGAACACACAGACATTTATTTACAACTGATTTTCAAAGATGTATCAGTTTTACATACTTCATTGAGAACCTTTGTCCACATTATTTAAGACTATGACTTTGCCAAGCAACTGGGAATAACAGCACAACACAGAACTTAGTTATAGAAGATGATGGTGTAGGCAAATAGACGACTATTGGGTGGATGAATGCATAAGTATGTGCACACATCAAGATACACATAAACACATGAACACACAAAAAATCTATTTCTAGTAGAAACAATTTTCATAGTAACAATTTCTGGAAAAAACTAGATTTACATTGATTTCCCTTTTTTTTAAGACAAATTTATTTTTATGGCAGAAATTCTTCTCCAACTTACACTTCCAGGTATGAGTTGTAAGGAGGTAAGAATCAAGGAAAAAACTACTTCACCGTGTTTAGTTAAAAAGAAGAAATGGTTCCTTCTAACCTACTGGTTTTTTTCCCCCCATTTCAAGTGGCTGTCCTGAGGAAAACATGAGAAAGTATGTTATGTATTTTCAGTCACTTTCTGTCATTAATGCATCATTTTCTGTCATAAATCAGTAATTTGTGATTTAGATCAAATACCTCTATTTGTGCATTCAGAGGGTAGGTGCCAATGCTCTACTGAAAACAGAAAAACTGTGCTTATATGGAATTGTTGAATATAAGACAACATGGATGGTTATCAAGAGATTAATTTCCCTAGAAAATCTCCCATTCCTCAGAGTCTCACACAACATGCAAAGGATGAATTTATAGCATTCAGGCAAGATTTTCAAAAGTAAGTGATAACTTGGAATATCCACATAAGAAATATGACTTAATTTTTTTAAGCAACTGCGTTTAGGGGTACCTGAAAAGTTAAAATAAGCTTCATTTTTTTCTTCAATAACTGGATTTATTCACCTGTTAAAATGACTGATATTTTAGACTAATTTCATTTAAAAAGAGAAAACTAGAGGAACAGTACATCCTCTTCCCTTTGCCTTTTCTAACCTGGCTCTTTAGAAGTCTGGTGAAAATAATTTTCATTTCCCATTTAAAAATACTCCATTGATAACTGGCTCAAACATTTTGGCCCACTGCCTGCTGCTGAGGTCAGCCCTGTCTACCACTCACCTCTGTCTGTGAGATATCTTCCTCTCATGTGGCCACAAATGAATTTCATAATTTACTTTATTGAAATGAAAAGTAATTCCGTTTTTTCAAGATTTTCCTTTACTTGGATGAGAAGGGTTGTATGACACCTTGCAGAAGCACAACAGCAAACACTGTAAGAGGAGTGTTCAGGCAGGATTCGGAAGAGAGGAGAGAAGGTTCAGACTGCCTTTTCAGCTTGGTGCAATCACAGATCAATGATCATGAAGTCAAATGAGGAGCTACATTACACATCTAACAGAGACACCCTAGTAAATGATCTGACTATAGGCCTAGGTTCTTGATTTACAGTTCTGTCACACTTGTTAGGGTGTTCATTTCATTTAAGTACAAATTAGTAACATGTTAACATAATAAGATGGTAGTATTTCTTAGTCTGTACTTTAGATATTTCTATTAATACCTTTAAATGTTTTTAATAATCAAAATATACAATAGGATATTTTTTTCAAAATAATTTTGTAAAATGTTGCATATCTTTTAGGTGTAACTACCAGAGAAAGAAATCTAACTGTTCTGAAGGCATGCAGAAAATACAAACATTTTAAAAATAGTAAAAATGAGCATTTCAGTTTGAGACTACTTATAACATTATTTTCTAGTTTTGCTTTGCATATAGATCCAAACTTAAGTTCTTATTTTTAATTAAAAAAAAAATCAGTTTTCCCCATGAGACAGTTATGTAGTGTTTCCTAATCAAACATGAAAAATATTCCTTTACTAAGGTTATTTAATTTCTTTGTGTAATTTTGCTCTTGCTCTTTAATCTTGATTTTCACTATAGTGTTCACATGTATAAATACAATTGTGCTAAACAACCCTTTGCAGTACCCAACTTCTTGATTCCTTGCTTCTTTCTGCATAGCTTCCACTTGAACTAACCTCCTAACACTTCCTCCTTATCTGTAAAAGACTTCTTGATAACTTCTGTGAAAATCTGCCACTAGCTACTCTCTTTGTGAATTGAATCCTCAACTTACATTATTACCCTATTTCTACACTCTATAAAGTGTATGAGACAATAACTTTCTTTTATTACACAGGTAGTTTTTTTTAAAGAACTGTATTATGAACAATTTTTAATGTGGGGTTTATACCTGTCATATAAAAAGAAAAGTCATTTTTTTGCAGGTAAATAACTTGCCTTTTCTGGAAGACTCTTCCCACTGATAAGGTAGAAGATGCTTGCATAGTCCTAGTAATAAAATAAGTCCTGAGGTCTGGACAAAGGACTTCACAGATTTTGGCTTATTGTTGTCCTTCCACACCCCAGCAATATCAAACCTGGTGTTTTTTTGCTTATGTAAGCATAAGCAAAATAACACAGTTAAAATACTTTGTCAAGAGTGAAAGGAATATTCAACTGAAATCCACAGTTTCAACTGCAGGTTTGAGAGAAAGCAAGGGAAACACTAAAACAGTGATCTGAACTTTTTTCACTGCATCTGAACGCTTCTCCTTACCATTCCCAGGATGGTTGCTTCAATGCCACATGACTATCCTCCCACTCAACAGATGTCACTCCCCACACCATTATCTCACAGTTTCCTCTTTATCCCAGCGGCCCATCACCGAGGAATAAGCACTGTCCCGAACTGACATGCTCAGGTCGAAACCCATACACCTGGAAGAGCTTTATTAGTTTAGATTGAGTGTGCAATTATCCTCCTACTTTGAAGAGCTGGACAGTAGACACACACACATGCACACAGGCACACACACCCACCCTTTCACATGGACCATTGCTTTGAATGAAACAGGTTATTATGAAATCTGATAGCCTTCTCAAAAAAAAAAAAATCTAAACAGAACCCTAGAACAAATTACAAGAAAATCCCAAATGCAAATAGCATGGACATCTAGTCCAGTCCTACTGATAGTAATTAAAGTCGGACACTACTTGCAGTTGTTAGATGGCATAAATAGCTTTTGCAAACTATTTCTGTGGTGAAATCCCAAATCTCATTTTTTCACAGTCGGAGTCTTTTAATTGGATGAACTTGTGAGCATAAACCTGGTCATTACTTTGGACTGCTATGGAGCTAGGCAACCAATTAATTTTCACTTTTCCTGTTCAGTTTCTGCACATCAAAATATATTGCTCCATATCAAATAATGGTCCTAATTCAATATAAGAACCAGACACTGCCAATGTGTTTCTTAAAACCTTGTTTTCTCTCCAAGTTGGTTGTTCTTGATAGTCAAGTAACATTTTTTATATATGATATACAAATATACTGCTACATGCTTTTTATGCAACCACTATATCAGCCTTTTTCTTCCTTTATAGTTTTCTTAGATACTTTGAGATGATAAATCAGAAAAAACTTTCTCAGAATACAACAGACATTCTTAAGTACAGTTTCCTTTCCTTACTCTTCCTCTTACAAGAAAAAAAATATCTTAAGAAAGGAGCATAAGTGATCATCTTTTTGACATATATGGCAAGCACTTACAGGATGGAAAGATTGAAAATATCATTTATTCTCTCTGGAACAACTTCACAAGATGTAGACTCTTCCCATCCCACAATAGATGGTTGGTGAGGAAATCAGGCCAATTACGGGTTTGATTCCTTTCATGTTGAGGAAAATCTAAGTTACCTGCAAGTTAGCTGAGTGTCTTAATCACAAAATAATTATTTAGAAAGAATATGAGGGAGAGAGAGCTGCCATCACTATTACCTCCTCCTGTATGTATTTTTTTAAAAGAAAGCACTGTCAACTGCAGCTTTTTTGTACAGAGCTCAATCACGAATTGTGCTCCAACAATAACAACTGGAATGAACTGCTCAGGCAGAAGTGTATCTAGTTTCTGGATGTAGTGCATGCTTACATTTGGTATAGAACCATGGAATCATAGAATAGTATCATAGACTATCTCAAGTTGGAAGGGACCCATAAAGACCATCGAGTCCAACTCCCTGCTCCTTGCAGGACTACCTAAAACTAAACCATATGATTAAGAGCACTGGCCCTAAAATTGAGGCCTGGAGAACATCACTAGTGACTGGCCACCAGCCTGATGTAACTCCATTTACTATAACTCTTTGAGCCAGACCTGTCAGCCAATTGTTCACCCAATGTATTATGGACTTGTCTAGCTGTGTGCTGGACATTTTGTCTAGAAGGATACTGTGAGAGACGGTATCAAAAGCTTTGCTAAAATCCAAAACCACCACATCTACTGGCTTCCCTTGGTCAACTAGATGGATGATCTTGTCATAAAAGGAAATTAAATTGGTTAAGCAGGACTTTCCCCTTGTGAACCCATTCTGACTATGATGACTGACTGTGTTGTCTCTCAAGTGTTTTTCAGTAACTCCCAGAATAACCTTCTCCATAATTTTACCAGGCACTGAAGTGAGACTGACAGGCCTGTAATTACTGGGGTCTTCCTTCTCACCCTTCTTGAAAACTGGGATAAGATTTGCCAGCTTCCAGTCAACTGGGACCTCTCCAGACTCCCAAGACTGTTGAAAAATTATGATGAGAGGTCCCATGATGACATTGGCGAGCTCTTTCGGTACCTGGGGATGAATCTCATCGGGCCGCATAGATTTATAGACATCTATCTGGAGCAGCAAGTCTCAAACAAGTTCAGAGTCAGCTGGGAGTTTATCATTCTCCAGGAGCAGTCTTCCAACACAGGGCTCCAGGGGTCCCATGGACCATCATTTGTGTTGAAGACAGAGTTGAAGAAGGCATTAAATGTCTCCACTTTGTCTACGTCCCAATTTGTGAGGTGACCAACCTCGTCAAGCAATGGACAGATGTTATCTCTGATTCTCTTTATATATATAGGCACCTAACAGCTCATCTCTGTCAAGGCTGAACTGCTTCTGAACTGAAGCAAAAGCTAAATGGTAGGCTTCTGGGGAACTTTGGGAATGGAAATAGAGTTCAGAGAAATGTAGATTGAATAGGACTCAGGATTTCAGATTTTGTATTAGGAACCTAATTTTTTTTTGGGGGGGAGGGGCAGGGAATGTTCAACCATATAAATATTTGTCATTTATTGGAAGTTTACAGCTCATGGATAACTTTTGGTGGTTCATAAGTAAATTTAGATACTCCACAGAATGTTTTGAACTGAGGTTGACAGAAAAAGAAAAAAAGACTGGCTGAAGAATTGCTTCATTCTGGTCATATCTGAAAGCTGCGCCTTGCACTATTTATTTCTGAAGTTGTTTTTATGGACTCTATCCATTTGCTGTAGAAAGGTTTTGTTTTTTCCCCACAGTTCACAAAACAGTTGTTCAAACTATGCTTAAGATTTGTACAAATGACAACTTAGGAACAAAGGGAAAATAAAGCATTACTCAAACTCTTGTTTTGACATAACTTCCTCAAAGATATCAATCTTTCATGCTTTCTGAATGAAATTAGCTTTAGCTGCAAGAGTTCTGGAACAGCTTGTTTAGTCTTTGACACTTGGTGGGCAGGAAGGAAACATTTTTAAGATTATATGTCCACAAAGTAAGTGTGAATGGGGAAGTGACATTCTATAGATTTCTCAAGGTAGATTTCAAATCTGAAAAACTAGGCTTTCTAATTTGAGAGTTCTTACAGCTATATTGAAACTTAATTTAATATTAATAACCTTTGTCAATGAATGTAAGGAACACTCATTCAGTTTAAAGCTAGGCTACTTTCTATTAGGCGCTTTTTTAATTTCGTCTTTCAGATCAAGACAATTTGTTACATATTTTTTTTTAAAAAAATCATCAAATATCCTGGCACATAATCAATATTTTTGATGGATTAATTTGATTATCATAGATTTGTGGCATCTACTGTAAGACATACAATTTTGCAAACAATGAAGAAAATGTTTTGAGACGAAGTAAGAATATATCATAATCAGACTTAACTTCGTTTCTTTTCACAGGATTCCATTTATTCATACCATCATCAGTTCTTTAATATTTCTGATACATTTACCACTGTCTAAAAATTTCTCCTAGCAGTAAATTGTGCTCATTTTCAGGCACAGAGATAAATGAAGTTTCTGTTATCTGTATAGCAGGTTTACAAAGCGATGTAGATGTTCTCTTTGTTATGAGCACCAGAGAGAACTCCATGGTCCTTGGGCCAGATTGCATGTTCTGTCTCATGTCAGTGTAGTTTGTAGGGTCCAGAAATCAGCACAGACTACTCTTCAGTCTGTTTTCAGTTTTTTACCAAAAAACCTATTGATTCTTTCCTGAATGGAACAAGCATCTAAATTAAGCTATATGGAGTGTAAACCATCAGAGGTACATAAACTAAATAGAGAACAGGAACTAGTCTGAAGTAGTTTAAAATAACAGAAGTGATCACTTTACATCATTGTTTGGTCTTTTCTTATGCCGGTTTATCTGGACTTACGAAAACATATGTAAGTAATACTGCTTAGCTCCAAAATAAAATTCTTTGAAGTCTGATTAAAAATTCAAGCAGGCCCAAGAAGATACCTTTTACTAACATACAGAAACAAAAACCCAAGAGAATTACAATTTTTAAAATTTAAAATGGAGTCTTACCATTTCTTCTTCTTTCTGGTACATTGGTGGATAGTATGAAGAGAAAAGACCTGCAAACCTGCATGACTCAGTGTTATTGTCACAGAATGAAGTAATACCATGTGAAGAACACCAGAGTAAGCTACAAACAACCTTGGTGTTTACAAAGTTCAATGCCACACAATACCTACATGGCAGTGTGCTAGACTATTTACCCTTCTAACAGTGCTTGTTCTTAGTTAGAACCTCAGCCAACTGCATGAGGCCATATTTCAGTGTGGACATACCAGAGTTTTTCTGAGTTCTCTGGTTTCTCTGGTAAGATCAAGTTTCTCTGGTGAGTTCAATAAAGCCTGGGGTCTGTACAGTGACCTCCTAGTGGTCACTCAGTTTCTAGGCATTATGGTATGTAGGAACAAAGGCTGTTCAGACAAACTTAATTGTTCCAATCTCCAAAGAAAAAAGTGAATCAGATTACAAGTGTATATTCTATGTATTTTTCAGGCCTGTTACTGAGGGTGCAGTAGTAGATAATGAACTAAGTCCCTTTGAAGAATAGCTGTCTTATTGGTTTATACTTTTTGTTTTTCCTTGTCATTTTGGGAAAACTGAGGAGGCTAAAAGAGAAAAATTGTCACAGGATTCAGTTTCTTGACTGATGACAAAAGTAATTGAAGAATGCAGGGCTTTGCTATAAAATAAGTGGACACTAGAAATGCAGGGTGGGGTAGGCATTACAAGTAACATTAGGGAATAAAGTCCTGAAGAGTCTGTTTTAGATTGGACAGGAGTGTGCAGCTGTGCCTTGTTTGAATGAAAGTATTCTGATTTCAGAAGGAAATGACATTGTTGATATCATCTGTTGATATCATGATATCATACTTGATATTTAAACATATGACAAATTTTAACAAAATCATGAAATTTCTCTTTTACCATATCCTTTCAGAATATTTTGAAAGCCTGGTATCTGGGATGAAAAAGAACAATTGGTATAGTTCACTGCTAATATCTAACTGTTCAGTATCATTTCTATGATAGATTATTTTTTTTAAGTTTTAAGCAGTGGGCCTTCTTTAGGCGTGATTTAGTTCTTTCAAAAAGTTAAAAAAAATTAGTTATGCTATTGTAATGCATTCATGGTGTTAAATTTTCTTTGGTTTTGTTTGGTTGGTTTTGGTTTAGTTGGGGTTTTATTTAATTAAAAAGAAAAAGTCCAGGAAGCATTTCTGTAAAAGCTCACTCACACCTGAACAATTAACTATCTGTCAATTGGATTACTGTTTTGGCTACACAGTAACTATTCTAAATAGATGGAGCAAAGATTTCAATGGACAGATAGTCAGAACATGAGATAAATAGCTAGTCTGGAGCATGGGGGCCTAGATTTTGTGTGTTTGAAAGAACGGGCATGAAAAGTTATTGTCCTTTTTTCAATGATGGTGTGGAAACAATTACCACAACCTTCCTATTTGTAATGAAAAAATAAAATTTTCTTGTGTCCCCCTCTAATGTTAAGAAAGAAATTTTGGTCATAAATTCTTTGATTATTCATACCCTGGAGTATTCACAAAATTTAGATAGAATGGTTTAAGTTCTTTTGGTGGTTGCTGTGTCCCACTTGCTTCTGATCTTGTCAGGTTTTAAGCATTAACAGCTTTTAATTGTAAGTCATATGTGGACTTAGTGAAGCAGAACACGTACGTAGCTGGTTCCATGTTATGGAAGTAATACTATGGTTATTACTTCATCAAAGTTTAATTAAATTTTAACTGTGTTACTTATATGAAAAAAGGTAGTGCATCCCCTTTAGACTTGGAACATTAACCTACTGAATGTGAATAATTTTTTTCTGGATATTTACAAGTGCAGCAAATCATACAGTTAATTTAAAATAGAATCCTCACAAATTATATAACTATGCAAAACATTTTTTTTTTACTTTTGTGAATGAATGGTTTAAACAATGGAACAATATAGACAAGTCAAAATATAACATTGAAGCTCTTTGAAATGCTTAGGTCACATTCAACAAACATACTCTGCAATTCAGACATAAATGATAATTATATCTTTTGTTATACTCTGATGTAGTCTAAAGGAATAGTTAGGACAATTCTAAAGGAGTACAATTCAGACTTGACATGGCTGAACTTCAATTGTCATTTTTCTTTACTGCTAGGTATTCTGCAAGTCTATGTTTTGAAATTTGTGAGTGGGTGAATGCATGTTTCCAAAGTCCTCATTATAGAGTACATGTCTTCTCAGTCTTCATTATATGTCTTAGCATTAACTATCAGAGGACAGTTCCTATCTGTCACAGTTCCCATAGTACTATAGCTTAATGCTGGAATATCTGTTTTTTTCAGAAGAATCCCCTCTAATGGTTCAGGTTAGATTTATCAGACGAAGACACTAAGATAGGTAGACTTCAGTTAAGACACTGGGGAAAATGCATTCTGACTTATCCATACCTTGTTCTTGTCTTTCTTGTTCCCACAATTTTCAGTAAATCCTTGTTTAAATAGCTCCCTGTTACTCGTCCAAAACTTTCTTCAGTGTTTCCATGTCAGCAGAGCTGGTGAACAACTCAAAAGATGATGAAAAAAAATTAGTAGAATGTGACAACATTAGAAGAAGCAAGATTTGCAGAGTGGAGGGTAGTAAGTTTGTGAGAGGAGTGGTATGTGAAGGTTGGAATGCTACTCAGCAAAGTGGAACCCAGTTCCTGACAAATGACACTTCTGAGATCTTTTTTCCTCTTTTTATTCCTGCAGACTTATTTTCTACCACTTAAGACAGAACAGAAAGCCTTTAAACATGCGTATATAGAAACAAATTATTTAATTACTTTAACATGATCATTTTTATGTAAGATAAAATAACAGATGGTAAGGTATAGGACTAGAGACAAAGAACATTTCCAATTACTTATCAATAAGTGAAAAATGAACAAACCGCATAATTTTTTGATATCGTAAACTAGAAAGCCATTTCTAGACTGGATAGAATAGAATGCAATTAAAATTTCTTCTTAAGGGAACATATTAAGTGCCTGTTTTCAGAATGAAATACCTGTAATTCATGGGCACAGATAACAACTGTACTGGCCTCTGTATGTCAGTGCAGTTATATTTCCAACAGAGTATTTTCATATGTTATATGATTTATGTAAGAATTTATGGTCACTCAAAAGTATCAGAAATGCAATTTATACATTACTACTCATAAGACTTGCCAAAGCATTAACAACAGCAGATTTGTTTTTGCAAATTTTGTTGTCATTATATATCATACCTCTTCTAATATCATGTCCCTGGACTACAGTAAGTTCATTGTAAAGTAACTGAGGATAAAATCCATTTGTAGAAATTATTGTAAGAATAGGTATAATATATATGTTTGTAAAAACATTTCTATATTTAGAATTTTATTCACAGAGAAAAGATAAAGAGTTCATTTACATGATGCTTTCATCTCTTTAGTCTATTTACATATTCTGACAAAGAAGCAAAGGATTCTCTTATGCATTAACCTGAATCTTTTTAGATTTGGTACGATTTTCCTATTATCAGTATATGTAACAGGTTGGGTCTTTCACAGATCTTGCCACAATGTAAAACATTCTGGCACTGCACCTCAAATCATCTTGTTTTTCTGGATACTTACTGTATACTATGTGATACAGCAAATTTAACAAACTAGTAGAAAAGACTTTTTTTTTCCTTTCTCATAAAGTGAAGTCTAGACCACCCTTTTTGCCTATCACTTATGCTCAATTCATTGAAATTGAAACTAACACGTCCTTGAAATATTTCAAACAACAGTCAATTTTAATATGCACATGGTTTTATGAATGATTGTCATAAATAATCAAAGTGGTGTGGCATAGTTGTCCTTGCAAATGCAATCTTCTCAAACTGCAATTTTTAATAAGCTATTCCTCTAGCATGCTATATTTAGTCTTAATGTCTTCTATGTTGCAAGCATCAGTCTTTTCAGAGTAAACGTTCTTTAACAGTCTTTTCTCTGTGGACCTTATAGCACAGTTTACTGCTATCACTGAAGAAGTGTAAAATGTTGAGTGCAAAATATTAAGTAATCTAATGTGTCTTTAACATTTATAACTACACAGAAAAACTTACTTATAAAGGAACTGTATGACATTCCTAATAAATAAATAAAGCAGTCAGTGAAAGCTAAGTTTAAAAGTTAAAAAAACCAAAACAAAACAAAACACAAAAACGAAGAAAGAATCCTTAAGGCATTCTTTTTTTTGAAAAATAAACAGCCATAGTAAGTAACAAATAATAATAAAAAAAAACTTCCCTTACCTCTCACCATAGACTTACTGCTCAAAACCTGTATAATCTTGTAAACAAGTAGATTCACCTCATTCAGATTCAACCATCTATGCTAGGGGTTGTTTACAAAATACAGTATATAGAAATTATTTAAAAGCATATTGTTTTCTACTAAAGTTGAAGTTAAACCTGTCTTTGTTATTAGTTTGTGTTCGGTTCATTGCAATTGAAACTGCAATTCACTGTGACATCTTCTAAGAAGAGAAATATGATATTCTTCACCCTTGCTCAGTGACTCACAGTCTTTAGTTGCCTAGTTTTTGCCAAGAAATTAGGGGGAATATAATGTTCAATTTTCAAAAGATTCTGCTTTAGCAACTGTATGCATGTGCATATGTGTAAGTTCTGTGTATTTTGAACAGACATAAACATAAAAAAAAGCATAAATATTTCACTTATTAGAAACAGCCCTGACATACTTGATGCACAGCTCTTACCTATTCATCAACTTTAGAGAGAGAATCTCCCTTAGATCTCATCAAAATCTTTCAACCTTTTCCTGTCAAGCTACTTCTTCCAGAACCTGCCAGGTCTGTTCACTCAAAGCTTGTCAATGCTTTTCAAAATGTCTGTTCTAATATCAGTCTTAGAACAAAGGGAAATATTTGTAAGAATATTATATTTTCCCTTTTTTATCCAAGAACTGCTTAATTTAAGGACCCTATCTTGCCCTAATAAAGGTCCATGAAATAGTTACCACAATACCCTTTGAAAGAATCATCTTGAAACACCAAAAGCTTTCTAGACTTCAAGGGAATATGTAGATTTTTTGCACATCTTTATTTTAATGTGTCTTACTGGGAACTTTATAAGTAATATCTTAATGGAAAGTGACAGGGCAGCTTTCAGGCATTTCAAACCTAGGTAGGGAAGTACCTGGTATGTATAGAATCTGCCTGTTCTGTGAAACTTCTATATTGTCCTTTACTCAGAGCCAACTGTGAAATTGGAAGCAGAAACTATTGCTTACTTTGTCTGAGCACCATAAGTTACTTGGGAATGCTAGTACTCTAGTTGTCTTTCTATGTCAGTCTACAGCAATCCTGAACAAAATAATAAAGTTCAGGCTCTATTAGAAATGAATTACAGGATACCAACATAATTAATGCCAGCCAGCATTATTTTCTTAACAGTGGGTCTTCTAAAAAGGCTTGTCTTTGGGCAAAAAATTTAAAGGGAACGTTTACTATTATGTATTTAGATAGTTTTCAAAGGGTTATATACCATCCTGATTCAAATCAACAATTTCTCTATAGGAGTGACAAATTTTTCATGTATTATTTATACCGAAGAAAAAAGTATCTGTCCTACTACAGGCACATGGATCTGAACATCCCAGTATACAAGGCCTAGGACAAATTTGAATACAAGAAAAACTGAAAAATATGAAAAAGGTTTAAAAGAAAATTAAGGGGGTTTCTGATTACTTGATAACACGTATATATATGTATATCACAGAGGATATATGTGCTTGAATCTATCAGAGGAATGAAATACAAAGCATCCACCTGCCTGGACTTCAACAAAGCACTTGATATAGCACCATATGGAAAACCACAGGTCAGATTAGAAAAGATCAAAATTAGTAGAACTATAAAATTACCAAGGTTCTAATTAAAGGGGAGAAGACAACAGAAATTATTGATACTAAACAGGTGATGAAAGAAAAGTTAAATGAGTGTTTCTCAAGGGTTGGGTTGGTAACACTCATGTAAAATTAATGAACTTGCAAACAAATCAGGAATATCTTGATGAATTTGCCAATGTTGTAAAGATAGTAATCCTAGAGATAATGAAGATTCATTCCACACATTCTGCTCAAATAATGAAAAATAATCAGAATAGAGTTGTTGAAGAAATACAAGCAAAGCAGGAAGCAACTTCCTCTGACCATGTTTGCCCTTCTGTTCTGTAAAATCAAATTGGTTACTTCAAATTTCAATGCCAATTTCAGCTAACATATTCTTCTTTGTGTTATAGAAAGTTACTTGTACAGGTGTGTACATTCCACTTACTGGCGAGTAACTGATGAATCAGTTCTAGCTGACAGACTGGTAACTCCAGCAACTTTGATTTTTTTAAATATTGTCTGTTCATACTCACAGAAAAAAAGTTGGGTGAATTATGGGACCAAAGAGATAGACATAATAATAATATAACATTTCATAGTACAAAATTCTGTATTGTGAATCTGGAAATTAGTAAGAAAAATCACTGACAAAACCTGAGGGCAGAAGTTCAGGCTCATTGAAGGAGCTGTGTCATATTCAGTCCTCTGAGGTACCAATATGTTACAGATGTGAAAAATGCAAATTGTGTCCTAGGATTTGTCAGCTGAGTTAGGAAAATATTAGTTCCATTACACAAAATTCTGTTGAGATCTCCTCTGAAATATGTGCTCTGGTCATTCATATTGAAAGAAGATGAATTCAAACTGACAGATGGAGAGAAGCGCTTCTGTGATAATGAGGGAAATTGAATGTCTATTGTATGAGAAGAGACTAGAAGCGCGGGGCTTGGTTAGCATAGTGACACAAAGGCTTAAAAGGGATAAGGTTGCTACCTATAAATTCAGCAAAGGGTACAGACTATGTAAGGTAAAGAATAATATTGGTACAGGAACAAATGGATATAATGAGTAGATTTTCCCTGAAATCGGAGAATAGTTAGTAATTCTATCCAGTGACTGTGAGTGCCCAGCTTTTACAATAAGTAATGGAGGGAAAAATAAAACATTAAGAAAACAAAGCTAACTTTAAAATAGATTTTTTTTTTTTTTTAATAAATGGATTAATGGGTGTGATTTCTGCAATTAAAAAAGCTATATCTCTAAGTCAGCATGAACTTGCAAACTAACGCTGTAGCTAAAAGAATTAATCTAGTGCTCAGCTGTCTTCATTTGATAAGAAGAATCCCACCCCTAAACTATAATAGGCCTGAGTAAGGAAAGATAGTTGTCATTAGCAGAGTGTCTCAGATTACCTGGAGAAGACTATGACTTAATACAAGGAAGTGGAATGGGAGAAACACTAGGGCTGTCTAGAAAAAGTGACTTGACCTGGAATTAAATGCATATTTATTATAGAGAAAGGTAAGGAGTGTACTAAGAAGATAATAAAAGCTATCTGATTTATGACAGTATCAGCATAAAATGTTGGACATAGTAGGAAAATTAAGGTAAAATAACTTCAGGGACACCTTTTGGTGAAAAAACAACAGAAGTCCCCTAAACCCACAGGTGATAATAATGAAACATCATGTAAAAACACTTGAGAAAAGGACTGACTGAACAACATGTAGTGTGGTAGACTGTTACATTATGGGAAGAGCATAACCATGTCCAGAATCTGATTTTTTTCTAAACTGTATAATCTTCTACCAGTCCCTAGCTACCTGCTTTCTGTGGGCATTCTCTAGGATTCACACAAAATTCATATTGTCTCATTCTTTCTTCTGTTCCTTCCACTCATACCATTGCTATTGAAGGCTCAGTTCTAGTGGTCCTTGGGGTTATGCTGTGTGTTCACTTAATGCAGTCACAGTTCTGACATGAATAGAAGCTAATGAAAACATAGATGGTAAAAATAAAATTTGAGTATTTACAAGTAGAGGAGGGGATGCCTTAGACAGTAATGTGTAAATGCTGCTTGTATAAGACAAGCATCTCAAGAAATGTGATTCAGATACCTTAACACAGTCATCTAGTTTCATTTTAGTGACATCCTTTCGTATACCTTCCAGTTCAGTGTGGATGTCTCAGATGTCTTGGGTGTCTAAAACGACCATCTGGAAGCCAGGCTGGAATACATTAAGATGTTTACAAGGTAGTAGTATGTCTGGGCAATCAAATCTGACCAAAAGTGCCAAAAAAACTCTAGCTATATCTTTCAGTCAGCTGAATCATGTGTGTAACACCTGATGCCTACATATGCATCAACAAAATGCCATTTGCAGTGGTCAAAGATCATCACATTTCATCTGCAGAATAGCTGCACCAGAAAGGCATGGGTCTCCCGTAGGAATTATTATATATCTACCTATAGGAATTTGAATTAAGATCTCCATGAGAATTCAGATACAAATTTATGAAAGTCTCTTTCATAAATATGATGTCATTGAAACTGTTTGCAAGTAGAGTGAGCATTAAGGAACATGCTCAGTCAGCACCATAGAGGCTCTATCTACAAAGTCAGCTTAATCCACTCCTAAGTTCCAAAAACTGTGGCCTCCAACCACACATAAAATCCTCTAGTTTGATTTATATTTGAGTTCCAAAACTTTATTTTTTACTTTTGGAAAACACTGATATAGGCCTTATGATCATCTCTTGTGCATACCAGCAACTGTCATGAACATGTAAAAAGCAACCAGGACTCAGTTCCTCATCAGCAACTCCTTGTCCGATGCTCATAGGGAAGTCCTAGTAGACCACTGTGTGTAGAGATAATATTCTACTAGCTTCTCCTTAGCTTTACAAACCTTGTAAATGCTTAACATTGTTTCCAGAGTTTTTCTTGACTTGTGCTGTTACATAGTTATGCATACAGACTATTTAGATCTGTTCAAAATTAATTGGTAACTATTTTGCCTAGTTAGTTAAAGCAAATCTTAAAAATAAAAAGATTATAAGCAAAACATTACTTTTATGCTCCGAACCTTAAAGTCTGTTCAGAACGATAACAAAAACCAGCTCATCATTCTTTTCATCCCACAATGGCAAATAAATTTTCCCATTAGCAAACAGGAATCAAGCTGCTGTAATGAACTTCCCAGAATGATTCCTGAAAGCATCATGTGCTTTCTGATGTATGTTCATCGAGGTGATTTCTGAGAATATACAATAATATCTGAAAAAAAAAAAAGATACAACGTATGCAAAAATATGAAGGATTTTTTTTTAAACAAGAAATTAAGTTAAAAGATTCATTTTTTTAAAGTATTTTAGAAAAGCAGTAGGATTTTATAGAATAAAAGACTTCTCGTATTTCTCTAGAGGGATGACTTCATTGTATAAATTTATTATTGATTTGCATACATCAATATCTTCAAAATCTTGCTACATGTCAGCTTGCTATACAAACAGTCCTAATTCGATAAACTGAATGATTTGATACAAAAACCAAAATGCAGACAGCTACATTAAAGCATGTTCATCTAACACCAGTTGAGAGCCCCTGGGGTCTCTGAGACCCCCAAAGCAGTATGAGATGATACAGGACCTACAGGAGACCTGCACTGGCCGCTGGCAGGCAGAATATTCTGTAACATCTCAAACAGTATTAGAAGTAGGCAACAGAATCAAACCCCTGGTACCTAACCAGGATGAGCGGAATTATTCTCTAGGCAGCACTGACTATGCTGATTAGATTTCCATTGACTATAGTCTAAACTCAGACACCTGGCTGACATACAGACACCTAGATATAGACAGATTAAATATAGTTACTTCTGAGCTGAATCCCACCCCTTAGGCTCATTTCATATGTTTATGTTCAGGCAATTGAACAAAGCCCCCTGTTTCTTTGGCTATCATTTTCATCAATAACTTTATACTGTGTTTAGAAATACTTTAGAGAATTTAATCTCTCAAATACCTGGCACAGAACACCAAAGAACTTTTGGAGCCATAAACCGTCACTTTAGTATCTAAATAAATCTCTGAGAAACAGGTTTTTAAGGATACAAATGAAGAGTAGATGGATATAAATCATCAGTTTTAATCATGATTTAAACAATCAGTTTCAATCTTGTTTTTTGGTTCTTTTTCTACACAAAACTTCAGTCTCATTAATTAGTAATCATAAAGGCATTCAACAAAACAAAGCTTTTACAGTAAATTTGCTGCTTCTTTTTGCTAGTTTTGTATGTACTCTACGTACCTGTTGAGAACTAGAGAATTTAATACAAATATGATCATTAGAATTGACTTTTTTAAACTTTTTATTAAAAAGCAGAAGTAACTATTCTTTAATGGGCTGTTTATTTACTTGTGCATGGCTTGCTGGGAGTCTACATTGTAATTTAAATAGAAATGGAGAAAAGGGCTTTTGAAATGGTTAATTAAATGCTTTATTTTTTTTAATTCAAATTTTAAAAAACACATTACACGCACATTTTATTTTTATACTCTTTTATTTGAAGATAACAATTTACAAAGTATGGCTGGTGTCATGTGTTTTAACACAAAGAACAATTTGTTTTGTTTTTTATCCACTATGAACTTGTACCATGGCCTATTTCCCATTAACATTTACTGGAAGGAAAGCTGCCATTGCTGCCTTTGAAAATCATTCCTCAATCCTTTTCTGCAGGGAGAGACATTGCAGTTAGCTTGGTTACTAATAAAACCTGACAATTAAAACAGATTTTTGCTTTTTCATGAAAGCTAAGTTTATAAACGTTGTGCAGCCCAAATCCAGGGCATGTCATAATTTGAAAACAGTGTACAGTTTCATTCTAGTTATCTATTATGGGTTTAAGGAGAAAGTATTGTGGATTTTGACAGAAGTGGTGAATAGATTGTCATAAACAGCTCAGAAGGTTACATCTCCTATCTGTGTGATCTGACTATTAAAACCAATCAGTTCCAATCAAGACAAGCCACATGTTCACACGATGCTAAGAAAAACTTACAAGCACCAAACACATACACCCCCAGATGTTTCAGAGATGTAAATGGTTCAGGTAGCCTAATTTTAATAGCTGAACTCTACAAGGGTATGTCTTTCAAAGCATACATTTTAGGCAAGATACCTTCATTTTTCAGTAACTTGTCATATGAATCAGAAAAAGAATCTTTGACATAACAACAACAACAACTAACAAAACCAAAGCAAAACAGCAACCAAAAAATAATTAAAATGGGCCAAAATCAGGACTGAGCTGTAAATTTTGAAAATGTATAATACAGCAAGACCTAACACCAGAACTATTCAGGGAACACTTGGATAACTTTAGGTCAACTTTGTCCTGTCATAAGGGGATGTTGACCGGTATAGAAATGGGTCACAGAATCACAGAATCATGCAGTCTAGAAGGGACCTCCAGAGGCCATCTAGTTCCATCTCCTGTGCAGAGCAGGTCCAGTTAAAGCAGATTGCTCAGCACTGTGTGCAGTCAGGTTTTGAGTATTTCCACAGATGGACATCCCACAACTTCTCTGGGCAACCTATTCCAGCGTTTGACCACCATCACATTAAGAACTGTTCACTTTTTTCTTGGAAAATTTCACAGGCCCAGTAGGGAAGTGATTCATTTTTCCAGAGCTGAGATGTATCCAAACACTGAAAAACAAGTTCACTGAATGTTACTGATTTACTTGGCTATCCATAACTACTCATTCTCTTCATTCCATGCTATTAAAATCAGTATTACCTCAGGTGTATGTGGTACAATTCCTTTATGGAAAGAAAGGGAATTATTAGCATTGCAAACTCCATGAGCAGTTTTGCCTTTAAAATTAAGTTGATCCCCTAGAGCCTGAATCTGTTAAATTTTTATACATGGCTGCCATTTTCTCTTGTCTTCTGGTGAAATGTTTTGGATTCAGGTCTAGATGAATGCAATATTGGGAGACCTGTTGCCAGAGAAGTGAAAGAACCAAATGTGTGAAAATGGTCAGCAGATGTGCTCGTAAGCCTTATAGGTCCCAATGGTTCACTGCTTCATTATACAAAAGAAAGTAAAAGGGAACAAGGGATTAAACTCTTATCCTACTTTTTTTTTCCATTTTTATCCTCACCTATTTTATTCTTTCTATTCTTTCCATTTTCCTTTCTCGTCTGATTTAAAAATATATATATTTATATATTTATTTGTTATATATTCATGTATATTTATTTATATATATCAAACCAAAATAACACTAACCCAACCTTCTGTTATAAACCTGCACTGCTCTTTTTCCATCCTTTAATCAAGCTCAATTGCACTCGGCCTTGTTGAATTGAATTTCATGAGGTTCACATGGGCCCAGTCCTCAAGTCTGTCAAGGTTCCTCTGGATGGCATCCCTTCCCTTAAGTGAATCAGCTGCACCACTCAGCTTGGTGTTCTTTTGGTCATATAAACAGCTCAAAATTCTCATAACATAGCTATTTTATTTTCATATATAAAGTAGTTTTTCACTCAAGGAAAGCAAGTTCCTCATAATGTGGGAAACAGTTACATCAGTATTTTTCTACATTTAACTTTCTCACTTTTTTATCTTATCCTCTGCATTGATTTAATTACAGAACTTACATGCTGAAGTAGCTAGACATTGCGAAAGAAAAGCAAATTCTTTTATCTCTTTTTCCACCAAAGTCCTGGTTAGAGTCACAGTGAGAAACCTCAGCTCATTAGGAAAATATCATTCCTGCCCTTCGATGTATTTAGGTTACGTGTCCCATAGAACTAGTAAGTATCTGGTTATGTTAGGAAAAGAGAAAATAATTATAAATACATTTTCAGTGATGCTCTCAGCTGGGGACTAAAACCAGCACTGAGATTAAGATAGGTCATTTTTTTTTGTGTGTCTTGTTACTTCTTTAACAGCTGAAGTCCATTCTGTCCCTAAGTATTATATGACTGCAGCATACTCTTTCACAGTAATGGTGAGATTGGCAAAGGCACAAGTGGATGTCATTGGATACCTAAAATCTTCTTTTTGATAATGCTCCATAAAAACTGAGTTCTTTTATTTCAGCTACTTGTAGAATTTATCCAAGCAACAAAACCCTCTTTTTTTAAGCATCAAAGTTAGGCATTTAAGTCTGAATGAGTTATAATACTTTTGCAGTCAGAGAAGTGAAATGGGTACTTCCATTGTAGAGTCCTTTATGGCATTCTAAGATTGGCAGATAAGAAAGGTCAGATATACTATCACTTCTACGTGCTTATTTCTCAATTCCCATCCAGAGGATGAAAGTCATGTAGTGTAAACCTCTGGAGCAAATGCAGAATAAGTGAAGAATGCTTTCTTGGAGGTGATGTGCTGTCTTGCTCTTCGAGAAACCTGTTGCATTGCCAAAAAGGACCCAGTCTATCTTTCCATAAATTAGGACTGTTCAGACAACATGCGTATGTGTGTATATGTGTGTTCTTAGTGAAATTTATTGAAAGCTGTTCTTTTTCATATCAGAATGACATTGAGACACCTTGAATTTCTGTAAAAATTCAGAAACAAGAACATAAGTGGTCCTTAGTCAGGCAGTCAGATGGGATCTCCCCACTCTGCTTTATCACTGTATTAGGTGTATGTGACAAGGTTTTGGTAGCAGGGGTGCTGCAGGGGTGGCCTCTGTGACAAGAGGTTGGGGCTGCCCTGTACCAGGGACAGACAGTTCCAGATGGCTCTACAATGGACTACAGTCTGTGGGAGGACCCATACTGGAGCAGGAGAAAAGTGTGAGGAGGAAGGAGAGGCAGAGAGGAGCTGATATGGACCTGTAACACTCAATTGCACATCCCACCTCCACCACTCTGCAGGGTCATGAAGAGGAGTCAGGAGAGAAGGCGTGAAGTTGAGTCTGGGAAAGAGGGTTAGGGGAGAAGTGTTGTTTTAATTTTTTGTTGTTGTTTCTCCTTACCTTAATCTATTTTACCTGACAATAAATTAATTTTCCCCAAGTTAAGTTTGTTTTGTCCATGTTGGTAAACAGTAAGCAGTCTCCTTATCTTTATCTGGACCCATGAGCTTTTTCTTCCTATTTTCTCCCCCTGTCTTGTTGAGGAGGGCACGTGAGCAAAAGGCTGGGTGGGCATCTGTCTGCAGATGTTGTTAAACAACCATAATCACAAACAAGCTATTTTTCTCAGTTTCCTTCCCAACAAGTATTTGAATTTGATTGATATTGCAAGTATGAAATTTTTATATTCAAATTATGTTCAGATTCACATTACAGAAAATTGAAATAGTTTTTTTCCAAAACCAAGATAATTAATTTAACCATCAGATCTTAACATCATTTTAAAATGTTATGTCCTCTTACAAAGAGTTCTTAGTAAAGTTGACAGAGCTAACTGCACAATTAAATGCAGCATATCTATATGAATGTAATATTGTATCTGAACTTATTAGTTAGGGAAAAGCATAATGAGTCTCACCCCAGTGCCACACTCTCAAGATTACCTGTGTTTTGAATCCTAGTCAGCATCACTACAGCATGATGCATCATGCTTTATTGACACATTAGGTTCCTCATAGATCTCAGATATGAAACTACATTGCACTTTTTGGACATGTCCATTGCTTCTCTTATTGAGTCTGTTCTGGTCTGTTTATGTGTATCCCTTGTGCGAGACAGAAAGCAGAGCTTTGTATGCCATTGATTCAGACAGTTCTCTGGACACACAAAGATAAAACACATCTCCTAAATTGTCATAATAGACATGATTATGTCTAAAATATAATCTTATTGGAGAACTCTGTAGTGTTTGGTGAAAGTCAAAATAGAAGAGCACCTACTTTAAAAAAAATTCAAGTCTCTATACTACAAATTCCTATGAGATCTCAAGAAGAGCTGTTTTGTATGGTAATTTTTGAAACTGGCCTTTTCCTTTCAGTATCTGTATGGAAGCTTCTGGTTGATGAACAGTATAAAGATGTGGTTCTTCATATCTGATGTCTAAATATGAATTTATAAGCACTTAGACTTGACAGTTTTAGCTTCAACTACAGTTCTTTATTATCCTCAGATGCCTGTTTCTCATTACTTCTCTGACAGAGTTGTTCTTGAATATAGCTGTCTGTATTTAAGCTTCAGAAGAGGTTATTTTATCACTTTTAAAACATTGTGACAGATGTGTAAATGCTTTAACATTTTCAGGTAAATATTTATTTCTAAGGTACTTTCTATCAGTTGCCTGTTATTTAACTATTTATCTGTGTTTTGTCTGGTGGTGGTGAACTTTTAAAAAAATTCTTCTACTAATAAAAGCTAGTGTGAGCTATCAGCATTGAAAACAGTACACCTGGATATGTGAATAACTCTGTGAACCCATCTGTAGGACTTAATGAATAGCAATGTTCACCACCTCTGTTGCTCGTTCAAATTGTACAGGCTAATATGCCAGAAACTTTCAAATTTAATCACAAATGAGGGTTTATTCATAAGCAGTTCAGTGTATAATTTGCCTTTTGGCCCAGTCTGGCAGTCTTTTTACTCAAGAAAGAGCTAACATGCAATTTAATGAAGTTAATCTAGTTTGATGCTATAGAAATGGAGAATTGATATGTATAAAATGTTTCTGAATTACAACTGCTTTCATATTAATTGAAGTCATTAATATAATGGTAGTAAAAGTCAATATTTACCCACTGAAAAATCAAACTGTTCCTTTTGGTGTGTGTATAGTGTGAACTAAAGTTATTCTGACAGTCCTAAAGGTTTAAATACTGCAGCTTTTCCTCTTTCTTTTGTGAAAGAATGTTGAAGAGTGAATTCACAGCAAACCACTGCTCCCAGTCCTCCCTATAGCAGAGTGAAACCTAAGGATTTAGCAGAGTATTGGAATAAAAGGTCTTGAACAACAAACACGGAAGGGGAGTTGGCTTCTAATGGTACTCCTCACCTCCAGATACAGACATGTAAAAAGATTTAACATCCTGTGAATTCCTCAGTCTCTTCTGTCTTTCTCTGAGGAAAGTTTGGTGTGAGGTAGAGATACAGGTGTTTAATATAGTTTTTTGTGACTCCACCAAAAAGACAACACTTTCCAAGGACTAACCCTTCTTTCTTTCATTTAAACAGTGGAGGAGGTAAAAAACAAAAACAAAAACAAAAAAATCCTCTTACTGGTAAAGTTTATTCTTACTGGAAACCCAGTAATATAAAACAGGGAAGTTATACCTACTTTCTCTGAACTAGAAGAAATACCACTGCCTATGCAAGGACTACGATTATCATTCCAGACTCTTTGAGGTATCCAGAATTGGGTGACAGAACCCTAAATTCTTTATCACATTTTTAACCCCTGTGACGGTATCTTGGATTCCACTGAACATTTTAAATGGGACTTGCCACTTATGCTTATGTGAATCCTTCAACAAGCATCAGTACATAGAGCTTTTATCCTGTTTTCAAAGATATTCACTATAAGAACTTCCAAGTTTTACTTATTTCTACATAAATGGAAAGTCTATATGTCATTACGTTGTCTTGAAAAAGAAGTAATTTCTCTCTTGTTAGAATAGATCTTCTGTAGCCAAACACGATAATGCTATTCCAATGGATATTTAAATTGTCAATGAGAATGCCATCAATAAGTTCATATATAAAGCAAAAAATAAACAATACGGTCAAGCAATGAGAGAAGGAGGCTACAATAACGTGTGTTTGTAAGTGTGTTTGTACCTATATGAAGGAGGCAGTGATGACTATCTTCAACTGCAAATGCTAAAATGAATGATAGATAGTTGTAATATGAAGTGAAGGGCATTGGTAAATCACTTCAGCAGTAATGCATTCTTTGGAAATAAAGCAGTCATTGATGAAATTCATTGCAAATATTTTAGATTCAGCTGTTTCCAGAACTGGGATTATATATCAAAGCCAGAATCATCACAACGGAAAAAGTAAAACACTGCATTATTCTTAGGAATTCTGAGCCAAATACTTTCACCTTTTGGTCGAACAGTGCTTATTTCAGTGGTATCTAATTCCACAGAAGTTTGACGGTCTGGTAAGATTACTTCAGTAGAATATTTTTATTGTTTTGGTGGGTTAGCCTTTGCTAACAGCCAAACACCAATACAACCACTCACTCATTCCCCTCCCTTAGCAAGACAGGGGCAGAAAATAGGATGAAAAAGCTTGTGGGCTGAGATAAAGACAGGGAGATTGTTTACCAAGTACTGGGGAAAATTAATTGTATTTATTGTCATTTAAAATAGATTTGGGTAGGGAGAAAGTCCTTGGCGTTAGTGTGGTCTGTAAGGTTCGCAATGAAGCCGTTACTGTACCACGGAGACCATTTCGTGGAGACAACTAGCAATTACAGTGACTTTTCTGAGAGTTTTTTTACGGAGGAGATACAGAATGGCAGGGTCACTACCTTCTTCTATGATGTTTCTTCCTTCATTACAGTAACTTTTCAGTATCTTGAACAGCCTTGAGTAGTTAAGATACTTCTATTGGTACTTCTTGGGAATATTGTTTCGGTTTTGTCTAAAGTTGGTAAGCAATTTAAGAATATCATCCAGAGATCTGCCCCAAGGCCAGATAGTTATGAGTGGCAGGGTGTGTGGGACAAGATGGGCAAGTACCTAGGCCAATGGGCACCCCCAGTGTTTTGGAACTTCACCCCTGAGCAAGTGCGGAATCCTGAAAAGTTAGCAGAATATTTGGAAAAAGTATGCTGTCACCCTGGCAACTCCAGAGAGATGCAGATCACTGTAATGTGCTGGGGCCTGGCCCATGCCTACCGAGCCTTGTTCAACACCATTCAGTACCCTCAAAGGGAAGAGAAGGTCTCTGGCTCTGACAGTAAAACGACACGCACTGCGGCCACTCAGACCTGGGCAACACGCCCTGCGGCCACTCCAACCCCGGCAACACGCTCTGTGGCCACTCCAACCCCAGCAATATGCTTTGTTCACTGATGGGTCCTGTCGTCTTGTGGGAAAGCATCAGAGGTGGAAAGCTGCTGTATGGAGTCCTATGCGACAAGTGGCAGAAACTGCTGAAGGAGAAGGTGAATCAAGCCAATTTGCAGAAGTGAAGGCCATCCAGCTGGCTTTAGACATTGCTGACCGAGAAAAGTGGCCAGTGCTCTATCTCGATACTCTCATGGACGGTGGCAAATGCCCTGTGAGGGTGGTTGCAGCAATGGAAGCAGAGCAACTGGCAGCGCAGAGGCAAACCCATCTGGGCTGCCGCATTGTGGCAAGATATTGCTGCCCGGGTGGAGAACCTGGTTGTAAAAGTCCGTCACGTAGATGCTCACGTACCCAAGAGTCGGGCCACTGAAGAACATCCAAACAACCAGGAGGTGGATCAGGCTGCTAAGATTGAAGTGGCTCAGGTGGGTCTGGACTGGCAACATCAGGGTGAATTATTTCTAGCTTGGTGGGCCCATGACACCTCAGGTCACCAAGGAAGAGGTGCAACATACAGATGGGGTCGTGATCGAGGGGTGGACTTGACCATGGACACTATAGCCCAGGTTATCCATGAATGCGAAACATGTGCTGCAATCAAGCAAGCCAAGCGGTTAAAGCCTCTCTGGTATGGAGGACGATGGCTGAAATATAAATATGGGGAGGCCTGGCAGATCGATTATATCACACTCCCACAAACCCGCCAAGGCAAGCGCCATGTGCTTACAGTGGTGGAGGCAACCACCGGATGGCTGGAAACATATCCCGTGCCCCATGCCACTACCCGGAACACTATCCTGGGCCTTGAAAAGCAAGTCCTGTGGTGACATGGCACCCCAGAAAGAATGGAGTCAGACAACGGGACTCATTTCCGAAACAACCTCCTAGACACCTGGGCCAAAGAGCACGGCATTGAGTGGGTGTATCACATCCCCTATCATGCACCAGCCTCTGGGAAAATTGAACCATACAATGGACTGTTACAGACTACACTGAGAGCAATGGGTGGCGGGACATTCAAACATTGGGACACACATTTAGCAAAGGCCCCCTGGTTAGTCAATACTCGTGGATCTGCCAATCGAGCAGGCCCTGCCCAGTCAAAACTTTTACGTACTGTAGAAGGGGATAAAGTCCCTGTAGTGCACATAAAAAATATGCTGGGGAAGACAGTCTGGGTTATTCCTGCCTCAGGCAGAGGCAAACCCATCCGTGGGATTGCTTTTGCTCAAGGACCTTGGTGCACTTGGTGGGTGATGTGGGAGGATGGGGAAGTCCGATGTGTACCTCAAGGGGATTTGATTTTGGGTGAGAATAGCCAATGATCTGAATTATGTGATGTTAAGTACTAATTATAGTTATAATAGTTATACTAATCATACTAATAATATTATAAGCCATACTAATGTTATTACAATAAGAATCACCCAGACTAATGAAGAATAACTTCAATGAAACAATCCAACACCACATACCATCTCCATTTTTCCTGCCCTGGAAGATTATTACAACAGATGGAGCCCAAAGTCATGGACTAAATGAACTCACCAAACATTTTAGAGGGATGGCCCATAGACTAAGGGAATGATATCTGTGTGTGTATATATATATATAAATAAAAGGGGGTGGTGATTAATGAAAATGTACTGGAAAATGTGAGACTTGAGCATGATGCAAATGGTATAGAATAAGGGGTGGATATTGTCCTGGTTTCGTCAGGGATAGAGTTAATTTCCTTTCTAGTAGCTGGTACAGTGTTTTGGATTTAGGATGAGAACAAAGTTGATAACGCACCGATGTTTTAGTTGTTGCTAGGTAAAGCTTACACTAGCCAAGGACTTTTCAGCTTCCCATGTTCTACCGACTGAGAAGGCTGGAGGTGCACAAGAAGCTGGGAGGGGGCACAGCCAAACTGGCCAAAGGGACATTCCATACCATGTGACGTCATGCTCAGTACATAAACTGGGGAAAGCTGGCCGGGGGGGCCGCTGCTCGGGGACTGGCTGGGCATCGGTTGGTGGGTGGTGAGCAATTGCACTGTGCATCACTAGCTTTGTGTATTATTATTATTATTATTATTATTATTATTATTATATTATTTTTATTGTTTTATTTCAATTATTAAACTGTTTTTATCTCAACCCACGAGTTTTTCTCACTTGTGCTCTTCCAATTCTCTCCCCCATCCCACCGGGTGGGGGGGAGTGAGCGAGCGGCTGTGTGGTGCTCAGTTGCAGTGGAGTACCATAATCACTAGATTATACCTTTTATCTATTCCTTATGAGTCTCTGGATTTTGTTGTATAGTAATTCAGTTTCAGTAGAAAGCATGTAGGACTTTCAGGGAGGTCCTTTTTTCTTCAAAACTAACTATAGTGTGGCTATTTTTTGAGACGTTTTGTTTTGCAAGAGGAGGAACAAACTGAACCACAGTACTCTATTTTTCATTCAACAGATTTCTTTAGCAGATTGTTACTAACACAACGTCAGTAAAGCTGTGCCCTGATTACCTTTTTCTACAGTTGTGTTTTAGAAGGAGTGTACTTCAAATATCACTGTAAGCAGCTACAAAGGTCTTGTAAAAAGAAAGTTTTCAGGTTCTGGATACCAACTACAGGGGGCTGCCACTTAGTCTACTGTCTTCCTTGAGTAAAAATGTTCAAGAAGATCCTTAGAAATGAAAAATAATCAAATAATCAAAAATGTTTTAATTACCTTTTACTTATCTTAGATCAAAACATTTTAGTCTTTCACTTCAATAGAGTACACAAGTATAAAAATTTGTATGTTGAAATGGTCTATAAATTTTAAGAACTCTGCCGTAGAATAAGTTCATTTTTAAATATTTCTTTTTCCATACAAAGAGAATATAATGAAACAAAAATAAAAGGCAAATAAGCAAGTACACTGAATAGTTTAATATCTAACTGCCATAACAAAACATATAAAAAACACTGGACCAAAGTCTTCTTTCCTCTCAAAAATTTAGTAGCACTTTTGAATATTTAATGTTCTGTTGGTGGCTTTCTACCTGCACTATATTAGTATTAATGCAAATTGCAGCTCTGTAGCCTCAGATGTTACATTCAAAGCTCATTTTCCAATGTCATTATAAAATAGCTTTTTGGAAAAGTGATTTACTTTATTTTCCAAAATACTGTTCACAAGGATGTTCTGACATAATTAAGTCAATAACATTACTTATACTCTCCACATAAAAGTAATTATTTCATTGTCAAATATTATGCTGATGAATGTAGACTAATGATGTCTTTTGCTACAATTACTGTTGTTTTCTGAAAATTCTGTTTCAGCATGTAACCCTATAGGCCTGTGATTTCTTAAAGGCAGATCTAATGGAAAGTAACTCCACCGTTTGGTCAGAAACTGACAGACTATGCACTCTCCCCATCTTGAGAAACCCAGGATGGGTATTTCAAAAATTTAAACACTATCCTCCTTGTGGCTCCAAATCCTTTCTCTCTCTTTAGTCCAGAAAATTAAGAGAAAGCAAGCATGAGGCTTTGTACTGTTCCACATGCTGAAATAAATGGTATGCTTTAACTATAGGGATATAACCCACTATGGTGGCCTCAATACCATGCCTAGACACTGTACACGAGGAAGATGGTATACCTGAAATTTATTAATAGAAAAAATGACAGCTTTTGGCAGGTCTAAAGTGGGATTACAACGCGTCATGTCTAATGATCTCCAAAATAACAGTATTACTGTCTTTCTGCTAGAGGTACTTAAACTGACAAGTCCTAATGGTGATCCCAACCTCAGCTGTTCACTCTTTGTGTAGCTCTTAATTAAGTCACTATAGCGTTAAATTTGCCTATATTCTTTCTTCTTCTACTTTGAAACATACTGCATGAATATGCTATACGTGTGTACTTATTTTATACTGCCCGTGCCCCCAGTGGTTCCCGGCACTAGAACAGCCCCAGCAGGGTCAGGACAGGTCTCTCTCAGGGGGCTGACATGGCCTTGGACAGTTGGAGCTGGTTGGAACCAGTTGGAGCTGGTTAGAGCTGGCTCCCCCAACCCTCACATGACTGTCACCTATCTGGCAGGAGGAGCTGCTCACTGGGGGGCAACAGCCTGACAGACCCCCGGGGGTGGGGGGAACAACAGCCCTTTCTGTCATGGGGAGGGGGGGCACCTTCTGCCTCCCCCGCGGAGCCCCCAGGGGCAGCCAGTGGGTGGTGGGTTGAGTGGGGAAGAGACGCACCCCTGAGAGAAGCTAGCACAAGACAGGGACCCATGACATCAGAGAAGAAGGGTTTGTGCTAGTGATGACTACTGTCTGGAAGCAGGTGGAGTAGAAGAATCAATGAGGATGAAGGAGCAATGCAAGATGACTTGTACAATGATGTTAAAAGGCACTGTTTCCTTTATACCTGTTAGAATATGATTTTACAGTGTATTAGATTTCCTGAGGTCTGTGGCTGAGGTTGAGGTATAAATTCAAGCAAAATTGTTCCATCTAAGCTAACTGCAGAGCCAGAAACCAGGAGAGAGCAGGCAGAGACTTTCCCAGTTACTACTCACAGACCACTTCAGGCAAGGTGGCAGTACAACTATGTCCAGACTCCCGTCATGAAAATAAGTGGATAGAAAGGTTCTTTCAAGAATTTCATGGACTTGCTATTTGCCTTCTGAAATGCAGTCGTCAGAGAAGAAATTGGAAAGACTGTGATGTTTCTGCTGCTTATCTGTTACCTGATCTCTCCCGCTGAGAGATTAGATCATGTTCCAGTTAAGCTAAAAGGAAAACCAAAACGCCAGACATTTTCCAGCAAAAGACTTGTAAACCCCAAAAACTTCAATTTCACATATTGCCATAACTCCTAGTTTGGAAGACCTTGCTGTTAAAGCTTAGAATCTAAAAAAATAGAATTTGAAGAATCATAAAACAGTTTTCAGATTTGAGTCCACATTGCTTTTCGGATTTGCCTTAATTCCCCTTTTTTTTCCCAAAGAGTTTTTGCTTTAAACCATCTGGTCAGCATGCCATATTTAATTTGAAATGATGGTCTATCATTAAAGATTCCTTTTCTCTGATAAATATAAGTTTTTTCCCTTTTTCCCCCCCAAAAAAAAAAAAAAAAGAAAATTGTTGTGCAGCATCTTTCCATTCCCAGGGGCACTGAAATCTGCTAAATTATTTCATACAAGCATTTACTCAATAAGGACACTATTCTTCCAGCTTTTTTTTTTTTTCCCCCTATTTATTTCAGTCCTCTCTTTGGTAACAAATCTGAATCTAGAAATTATGTCAAGGCATATGGATGACAGAGATATGATTAAAGACAGCCAACATGGCTTCACAAAGGGCAAATTGTGCCTGACTATTCTGCTGGTCTTCTACAATGGAGTGACTGCATCAGTGGACAAGGGAAGAGCAACTGATGTCATCTACGTGGACTTCTGTAAGGCATACGATACAGTCCCCCACAACATCCTTGTTGCTAAATTGGAGAGATATGGATTTGATAGAGGGACTACTTGATGGATAAGGAATTGGCTAGATGGCCGTGTCCAAAGAGTTACAGTCAATGGCTCAGAGTCCAAATGGAGATCAGTAACAAGTGGTGACCCCTCAGGGGTCTGTATTGGGACCGGTACTATACAATGTCTTTATTAATGACGTAGACAGTAGGACTGAGTGCACCCACAGCAAGTTTGCAGATGACACTAAGCTGAGTGGTGCAGCTGATTCACTAGAGGGAAGGGATGTCATCCAGAGGAACCTTGACAGGCTTGAGGAGTGGGCCCAGGCAAACCTCATGAAGTTCAACAAGTCCAAGTGCAACATCCTGCACCTGGGTCAGGGCAATCACCAGTATCAATACAGACTGGGAGATGAATGGCTTGAGGGCAGTCCTGCAGAGAAGGACTTTGGGATACTGGTGGGTGAAAAATTGAACTTCAGCTGGCAAAGTGTTCTCGCAGCCCAGAAAGCCAATCGTATCCTGGGCTGCATAAAAAGAAGCATGGCCAGCAGGTCAAGGGGGGTGATTGTCCTCCTCTACTGTGCTCTCATGAGACCGCACCTGGAGTACTGTGTCCAGCTCCGGAGTCCCCAATACAAGACAGACATGGACCTGTTAAAGCAGGTCCAGAGGAGGGCCACAAAAATCATGAGGGGGATGGAACACCTCTCTTATGAAGAAAGGCTGAGAGAGTTGGGGTTGTTCAGCCTGGAGAAGAGAAGGCTCCAGGGAAACCTGATTGCAGCCTTTCAATATTTAAAGGGGGCTTTTATAAGAAAGATGGAGAAAGACTTTTTACCAGTGCCTGTAGTGACAGGACAAGGGGTTTTCAACTGACAGAGGTTAGATTTAGATTGGTTATATGGAAGAAATTTTTTACAATGAGGGTGATGAGACACGGGAACAGGTTGCCCAGAGAAGTTGTGGATGCCACATCCCTGGAAGTGTTCAAGGCCAGATTGGATGGAACTTTGAGCAACCTGGTCTAGTGGAAGACGGCAGGCCCATGGCAGGGGGCTTGGAACTAGGTGATCTTTAGAGGTCCCTTCCTATCGAAACCATTCTACGATTCTATGGTTCTATGATTTGCTTGATCAAGCTTGTATGTTCATAACAGTGCTATTCTGTAAAAGTGGTAACAAGAAAGACTGAAAAACATGCAAAGTTTTTTTTAAGGGAAGTTGAATTAAATGTGTGAATTCTGAACCTGAACTGTAAAACATATATAGAAAACAAAACAAAGCAGGGAAGAAGTGTGTGCCTACGCATTTCTGTTTTGTGTCCCGTTTGAGCCCTCAAAGATACTGACAAACTGGAAAGAGTACAGTGAAGAGCCACTGAAGAGTACATGACAGGTGAGAAGTGGCTGAACAGCTTGGAGAAGAGATAGCTAAGGGGTGATTTAATAGCAGTCTTCTACTGCCTAAGGGAAGGGTACAGACAAAAGAGTGTCAGACTCCTTTCAGGGTGCACAGAACAAGGGACAGTGATCACAAGGCACACAAAGGGAAATTCTGATAATATATAAGGGCGGGGAACGAACCAAAAAAACACAATGAGAATCAATAAACACTGGAACAGTTTGTCCAGAGATGCTGTGGAATTTCCATCTTTGGAGATGTTAAAAATATGACTAGATAAGACTGTGAGTAATTTGATCTAACCTTAAGGTTAGCTGGGTTTTGAGCAGGAGGTTCAAACAGATGAGTGCCTCCAGTAGTCCCTTTCAAACTGTTTTTTAAATGTGATTCCATAATTCAATATTTTTTCAGTAGTTTAACTTAAATTATAGATAAGGACAGCAAAAAAATACCAATGGAAAAAAAATCTGTGGGCAGCAGAAGTAAGGTCAATAATCATAAATTTCTTAATATATGTTCAGAGGAAGTGAGGTAATAATGTTGGTACAGATACTAGACAAGTAGGAATAAGAAAGGCATTAATAATTCAGATACAATAAATAGACATATGCAAAGAATACATTTATTCTATAGTAAAAAAAAAGTCATCTTATATTAATAAAAATTATTTTATATTTCATATTTAACCAGATGAATGGTAAACATTCTGAAAGTAAATAAACAGACCACTCACCACAAAAACCATTAGAAGAATGGATCAATGGAAAGGATTTATAAGTATGCCTGATTTGAGATTTGGAAAACAGGCTGCCTAGTGGAAAGCAAATATAATTCAGTCTATGTAATTCACCCAAAGAGTAAGAAGTGACTGGGTCATAGTCCAAAGTATGTTCATAAAGAATGGATCCCTTACTCCTTCTATAATACAGCAACAAAAATTGCCATGAGGAAGGGATCTGATATTTCTTAATCATAATTCACCAAAGAATCGGGAGATGGGGCTGCTACTGCCTAATTAGAAGGCAAATGTGGGGCTCAAAGTATGCTTTACTTTGCCCATATATGTGATGTAATATCCCATTTAAAGCTGCTGGTACAATGTCATTTCTATTTTGTGATAGTGGTGCATATCTGAGTGAACAAATTCTGGCAACTGCTGTTAGAGACATAAATTTGATAGAGAAATGGGTATGTGGTACTCAGTCTATACAGTGAAAGTTTAAATTGGAGCATCCTTGGAGTCCCTTCTTTAAATTCCCCTCCTTGACCCTGCTCTCTGAAATTTGCTTTGATCTCAGTTTATTACTTGAAGAAGGAGAAAAAGTTCTAAAATTACAAAAAAAAAAAAAAAAATTAATTACTATGAAGCTCTGTAACAGACCCATAAAAGACTGAAGACTGTGAGCCTCATCCTAAAGTATACTAAGGGTATAATCAAATCTAATATTTACAATGGAAAGAGTAAATGACTGTGTAGAATTATGTGGGAAGCGAGTACATTTTGTTATGTAACATGAAATGTGTCTGAATCAGCCCTTCATATTGTTATATTACATAGGACAGAAGAAGTGCTTCAGAAATTTAGAAGGTACTTTAACATTTATTTTAACAGGAAGCTTGTAATTCTTATACAGAAATGAGTAAAAAAAAAAAAAATCCAAATTAGTTATTTTATTTTAAAATATATTTAAATGCTTCATCAAAAGGCAGTAGAAGTCTTCAATAACATTCTTAAAGATCCTTGCATATGAACTACAAGAAAGAGTGAGTCATTGCCCAGAGGAATTAATAAAAACTCTGTAAATGTGTACACATTCTGTCACGATGTTGAAGCATTCAGCATTTTCAAAAAAAATTGAATAGAAGTAAAAATGACAAAACCAACAAACTTAAGGAATGATCTTTTTTTCTTTTAAAAGTTTGTTTCAAAATGTTAGGGAGCAGAAAGCAAAAACACATTCACATGGAAGTTACAGTTGTTGCCAGTTTATATAGTTACCGAAATCAACAAAAAGTTTGCAAGATATTTCAGTGTTTTGCATTTTCATTCTAAGGAAAAATGTAGTAGTTTGTCTAAAATGACATAAGCTGAAAGTAATGCTATTTTAAACATAATATCTCTTCACTGTCTGTTCAAATGTAAACTTGGTTTTATAATTGATGATGTTCATTGAGCTATAAATCGATAATTCAACCTGCTGTCTTGGTTGCACTAATGGTTTCACAGAGATGACAGAGGTACAAAAAATCCTCCATTGCCCATAAAAAAAATAGTTAGAATACACCGAAGAGGTCTAACATTCTACATATGTTTAAAAATACTTATATAGAAAAACAATAATTTAGAAGGGAGAAATGGCAAAAAGTACCTTTTCTGTCATCTGAATGATATAGTATGACTCAAACATGTAAGAAGACTGTGTGAAGAAGAATAGAACAATATAAGTGGTACGCACTTTAAGTGCCTTTAGGGTAATAATTAATTCATAAAAAGATGTGCTACCATTGTTATAGAATGATGAACTGAAAGAATTTTTGACATTTCCTTGTCCTAAGTTAGATGTAACAGACAGCTATCTTACAAAATGGCTTTAAATAAAATGCATTGGTATGAAAAATGAATGGAAACAAACTAAAAGTATGATTTATGAATGAAGGGAGATTTTTCTAAGTATTCTACATTTTGTATCTGGAAAAGATGGGAAGAATTATTGTCTTCAACTACAGTCATGAGACTTGGTTGTTTGCTTGCTTGCAGGAAAGTTATAGCAAATGTTCTAAGTGAAAGATGTTGAGGTCACATGAAAGCTGCTATAAAAAATAGAAAATTAATAAAAACATAAAAAACTAACATCACTACAAAAAGTCTATTAATCTAGGTGAAAATATTTGTAAATATTTCATTCTGTCTCAGTAAGATAAAAGTTTGGTCAGATATGTAGGGGGATGGCTTTCCTAAAATAACTTTTGAGAAGAGGTTAGTTAAAGGCATTAATAATGACGTGCAGTTCTCAAACTACATAGTGCTGCTCAGCCAGACCTGTAGGCAGCCAGTGATTTATTTAAGTTAATAATTTATTACCTTGTATTAATATTTGCATTAATTGGAAAGCAAGAAGTTAGTATTCACAGGTGGTTAGATCTGGGCCTAAACCCAGAGAAAGTGAAAGAAGTAGAATCTTGTCACATTTCCTTGGCTCTCAGTAACTATTGGACTCCAAGAAAATATCAATTATGAAAGAAAGGAACAGCTTTATGCTGGATGAAATCTGAAAATATGGTTAAAGAAAATTTTAAAAAGCAGTTCACACTAAATCCAGAAGCATCAGCAAAAAAAAAAAAAAAAAAAAATCAGAAGGAGCAATTCTAGCAAAATGTGATGATTTAGTTGTTTTAGAGGTTTTCAGTTAACTGAGAGCATCACCGTGATGCTCCATGAAGCTCCTGTTATAGCTTTTGACAATATAAGGATACTGAACATTCTTAAAATGGAACTTGGAAGAAAGAGACATTAAACAAACAACAGAGTTGAAAGCATAGATGAAGGTGAAAGCAGAACAATCTGACTGATACAAGTATAAAAAAAATAAGACTTCAATTTTGAATCCCTGCCAAGAGATCAGATTTTGATTAGAACATGGAAAAAATAAATTAGAGAGGACTATGGAAAAATAATGACTTCTCCAAAAATGGCAGAGAGCAAGAAGCTGTCTACTGAAGATCAATTGATTGTAGAATTTCTTCAAAGGCAGTAGCCAAGCAGGCTTTGTCAGCTAAGCCTCAGGAGGCAAACAAACCCGAACAAATTATCGTACTACCACCTGATAGCAGTCACACTGATTCCATAAACTATGTTAATGCAGTCTTTTTCAAATAAACATACATTTCCTTTGCTTGTTGTTCAGTTCTGAACCATCTCTGAAATAGAAGAGATGTATCCACTGTCAAAGGGAGGCTGGACCTCAGACTGGGTAGTCATATACACCTTTGATAGGGCCAGGCTTTTTAGATGATGGCTTATGGCTACTGAGTTTGAAAAAGACCAATAGACTGACCTAAGAGACACTTTTGTTAATCAACCTGTCAAAAAATATCATTATATTTCCTTGATGCATTTATTTTAAAAAAAAAAAAAAAAAAATGTTGTTTGTTAAGAATCTATTTATTGTAGGAAAGGTAGTGTGAGGGAATGTACCTTTACGATACCCTCCAGAGTAATTTAGAAGAAGTTGTTATGTAATGTGAGTGCTCATTTTATCTCATGCTGATCAGCTAAAATGAAAACACTTAATAAAAATGACTTCTCTCAGACTCCTTGACTTTGATCAAAAAGACCATGGTGATCAACTCTTACAAAGGGAGAATTCATGCCCTGGTATGGTTGGACTAGAATACTGACTTGTGCCTCAAAAGCACACACCTGTGCAAGGCAGTTGTGGTCTATTACACCTGTGTGATTACCCATCATGAAGATTTATATTCATCCTAGAAACCACCCAGTGAGGGTAGACAGCTAAACAACATACCTAAATTTAAAAACACTCAAACAGTATGCGGGCATTGCTTTAGGAAGAGGCTTCTGTACTCTCAAAGGATAGAAGAAAAAGGGAAAGATATGGGAAGATGCTGTTTGTGATGACACCTTTCTGCAGTAGCTGTCCTGATCTGTATTTGTGGCATGCTTTGTGATTTCACAGTGTTACCAGTTTGGCATTGATTTGGGAACTAGGAAAAAAAATTTTTTTTTTTGGTCTTCGGGGAAAAAAAAATACAATGGGAGAATTAAGAAATGCCTTAATGTATGATGGAATTATTCTGTACAGAAACTAATTGTATATGACTAGGAACAAGCAGGTAGAACTTCTTATTGTCAATAGAATTGCTAATACAATTACAATAAAATATCCATACATCCGTATGTCATTCAGTTTGAAATCTTGATTAAAATTCTTTTTTTACCATGACATAATGCCAAGAAAAGACAAAGGAATAGAAGAAACTGCAAACAAAACACAACCTAGCACACAAGGGAAAGATTTGATGAGAAAGAACAGCATTACTACCATAGCAACAATCTGTTGTGTATAGAGTTTCTTAACTTTAAATGTAGCTTTATCACTTTAGTGGGTGAGGGAGGTGCCCAGCTGCAGTACTTTTATGTCTAAGTCTTAAACTTCGGCTTCCAGCACTGAAGCACTTGGTATGAAATCTGTTCCACTGAAAGGATGTTAAATTGGTTCACTGTATTCTAATAAAACAGGTGGATTTAGGCAGTGAAAAATTATAACATAATAGAGTCCAATTACTGCTGAAAAGAAAAAGAATGGATGTGTTGCCATAATAGTAATTAAAAGAAGTGAACATCTAGTGTATAAAGAATGAACTGAAGAGATTAAACTGGAATCTAATCTCATACAAGGTGAAATGAAGGGTAGAAATAACCACAAACCACAAGGTAGGAAAGTGTTATGGGTGATTGCACCTGAGTCACATGAATGTGTACATGAAGCTTTGATATTTCTGTCTAGAAAATGCCATGAAAAATGCATGTCCATGTCATTCATGCGTGTGCTGTACAACTCCCCGAACAGTGAAGCTGAAATACAGGATATGCTATAATTGTAAAACATTCTGGAGGACTGCAAGTCAACTCTGCAGGTCATGCAATACATCAAAAGGGCATCAGAGTTACTATGCCAGAGCAAACCAAATCCACTGGGAATTTATAGTACACGAAATGCATCCCCAATACATCAACACATTGAACTCATTAAATTTGTGCTATGGTATTAAACTGCATACACCCAACAACCATTTTTTTTCAGGATTCCAGCTGTTACTCAGCCCAGTCAGAACAACCATTATTTCTCTGTAGAATACTACAGATTAGACTCAGAAATCCCAGACACAGGTTTTATAGTTAGGATACCAAAGCCACATTGGTTCCCTCTTTCAAAATGACACCTGAATAAAAGAAAAAAAAACCCAAACCTCCCTTGAATAAGTACAAAGGAAGAAATCAGGACAACATGAAAAGAAATTGAAAAGATTATTAAGGTTGTTCTAAACAAAGAGTACAGAAATTGAATATTACATGGAAGTTAAGGTAATTGCCTTATTTTTTACTGGCTTAGGATATGCTATCATGCATAAAAGGACTTCCATATTGGTGTGGGAACCTTAGTGCAAATGAGAATAGATTATTTAACTTTTGGAGCCTAGCCAACCTACAGTATAGAAGTGAGTACATCTATTCCTACTGATATATCTTCCAAAGGTATGTGCACAGTGTCATCATACTTGAAGGCTTCATACTGTTTTCAGGATTTATCCTCCAAGCACATTGTCTCCTGCCACTATACCTTGAATCTATACAGAGACACTTTCAAGGTTCAGCCTTCCTCTTACAGGTAGTGCAGACATAACTAGCTATGGTGAGATGGTATATTACACTTAGATATGCCCTCCAATGTTAAAATAGAGGCAGAGCCAAAAAAGGTAGGTCCAAATACAGTGCACAGGTAAGATATTTGAAAAAGATCCTGGGCGTATTAACATCTTCAGACACTCATATTAAAGTATACAGCCACACAGGTTTTTACATTTCCTAATATGCCTGAAATCTATTGCTCCCCACAACAAGATCAATTTTCATTGTGGGCTAGGAAGGTCAACACCTTTTCCAAAAATAAGAGACATGCTCAGCTGGAGTGAAGATTCATCTAGAACATCCCATCTCTGAAGCTAGCCAATACAGAAACCTAAACAATAGTAAATACGTAAATGTTTACTTCCTTGCTATCCACCAGCTGCTTCCAGAGATTAGTGACTTAGACTTCTTAGTAATGATGTAATATCTTATTACAGTACATATTGCCTAATTTTAAGTGTCTACAGTCTATACACACAGGTCTACATCTCGGCTAGTGTCCTTATTCAACTTCAGTGGTCCATGGAGAGAAACATAAGCTCTGGGGGCAGATTAAAGAAACCATAGAGACTGAGGTGACTACCTCAGATTTAGATTATTTCTTCAATTTCCACAGTTGCATTTTGAACCAGTCTAAATATTTGGTATCACAAGTATTTGGCACTCAGTTCCACAACTTAGCTGTGTTCTGTGACCTGCGTTTTATGCTCTCCTTCAGCCCAAAAAGGTTCCCTTCAATGAAGGACACTGAATAATGGGGTGAACATTTCATTTTCTTATAGTGATACTGTGTCACTTTGCTGAAAGTATCCCTCGGCCCTAAAAAGAGATGATTGTTAATCTGTTGTTAAACTGAAGTATACATGATACCCAGGTCTTCCACATCCTGCATGATTGCTTTGTAAGAAATCCATTGTATAATGTTGTTGGAATGCCACCTACTTAGGCAGCAGAACTGTTTATGATTTGGGTACTTAAGCCCATGACAAAAAGCATGTTCTGGATATATAATATGATGTTAATGTTCCCAAGTAAGCTGTCTAATTTGATGCCTTAATCAAGGATATTAACTGCATTCCAGGAGCACCAACAAAGGAACAGGTTTCAGTACTCCAACTCCCAAGTCATCTTTGGATATACTCCTATAACAACTCCTGAGGTTACACTGGATTAATGTAAACCAGCAAAGGTAGGCAGATCCAATTACAGGACAGGTGTGCATAGGAGCCTGCTTCAAAAACACGAGTGGGCTATGCACAAAGCATCTTACCTATGGGTGCAGGAAAGGTAGACTGTTTTCATTGTCACAGCTTGTCAGTTCAACCAAGTGTCTGCCTGATTTGCAACCCAAGTTTAGCATGCCTAGAAATGTAATAAATCCACATTAAAGTTGGAATCTATTCTAAGAAAGGTGAAAAAGTTGCCATGTCGTGTATTGTGTCTCATTAATTCCCATATCCTAGTGTTTCCAGTTCCTCCTGTTCCCATCCCCAAACATGAACTTAAAAGATAGTGGATGAATTTCCTTGTTATAGTAATGTGATTGACAAACTATGCATTGATGGAAGCAGAATTAGGTTTTTACCTCTTTTTCTAACTGATATTCTTGCAAGTTCAACCAGGGATCTGACACACAAGTTAAATGTTTCTGTGTTTGTTTGGTTTACATTTTATAAATCAAAGCCAGCAAAAGAAGTATCTCAAAGTATATCCTCCTATACACTTTTGCAACTGATTTGTCTCTAAATTGTGTCCCAAATTACATGTACAAAGTTATATTTGTATGCATAATTTAGTCAAAAAATATTTTTGGTTTTCTTACTGTAATGCATTGGATAAGAAAAACTAATTTTGCATGTCAAAATCCAGATGGAGTTCATCCTGATGGTATGGAAAACATATATTTTACTGAAAAAAAAAAAAAGGAAAATAAAGAAAACCTGATATAAAAATTAGTAGGACTCATGCTCTCAATGATAAATCATTCACATTTCAAATTTGCAACACCTTTCTAACATCAAATATTCAATATTTGTGATTTTCTGGAAAATATGTGTTGGGAAAACTTTTGCATGTTATGTGCTTGAGAGATTTTGATTTTCTTGTCATTGGAAGTTTTGGTAAAAATAGTTCATCTTCAAGACACAAGAGAAAAAAATCACCTTTCATAACATTATCTGTAACCTTCCCCTAACGTGGTGATCGCTGAATGTTGAATAGAAAGTTAATTCCTTGGTCATGAACGGCACTAGTCAAGAAGACATGCAAAATCACATACCTGCCAACTTCTGGGCCTACACTTTAGGACAAATAATTGCCAAAAATAATTCTTGCTTCTGTCTTGTAGATGTGATAAAGTGTATAAAATGTGTGCCTCTGTGTGTGTGTGTGCATGCACATGCATGTGTGTGCATAAATTAACTGACATAGAAGACTGCTTTATGTGAATATTTTGTGATAAAATTACAAGGCAACATTCTAAATTGAAGTGATAACACTTTTTTCGAAGAGAGCAAATCAAAATCACAGATGGAACCTGTGCCATTTTTTAAAGCATTACATTTGAGCTAAAAGACAGCTTTGACTTGTTGTAAGATATAAGCCAATTTGCCTTATAAGGCCAAGTAAGTATTTTTAATCATGAAATCTGCTAAGAGAAAGAAATAGTTTCCTCTAGTGCTTATCTCTATATATAGTATAAATAAAAGTGAAGGAAATAGACTTTAATTTTGATTCTCTATCGGCTATTGAAATAGTTTTTATAAAGTTGAAATATTTCAGTGGCAAAAATAACCCTGATACTTTTTAAAAAGTCCATTTTTTCAGAATAACAATTTAAGCCACTATACACATTGAAAACCTTCATTTTGACTACTGAACACTCTTACAAAACCATGAACTTTGCGATTGTTCATATGCAGAAATAGATGTGTGCAGATTCATTGGTATACAGAGCACATTGATGATATTGTAAAATTACCTGGACTTGTTTTCTGTAGCAGGATGTAGTAATCTTTGTACAAAGTTGATTCCTTGTACAAAATAATATGACCTTTCTTTAAGATCCTATGTGTAATTTTGCTATATGCTGCACAAAGCGAATTACAATCTTGTTCTAATACATTCTTAGATCAATGCCTCTTTTGAGGTTTTTTATTATTATTATAAAATCACTAATGTCCTTTTCTTTAAGGACTGAATGGTCTTTTGTTTATTTTTTCAAGAAGTTATCTTCTTTCCTCCTGCAGAACTGTGATTTTTATTCTCTGACAACAAATGAATACACAGGATACCTCTTGAATACCTTTAATAGAGGGTTTGTTTGTGTGTTTGTTTTTACTATTAGCTTTATTGTGCATCTTAAAAAGATGATGGACAACTGTGTTTGTCAATGTATGGGAGGCTCCCTATAGACCATATGATTCATTACTGAATGTAAAACCTGTTATATTGGGCTATGTAAGAACTTAAGAATCCATTGGTTCTTTATTTTCCCAGGCTGTACTTTAAACAAATGTCCACAGGTTTTGTTTATGATTATACTTTCACCATTAGCTTTTTATCATTGCAACATAACTGTGCTTGGATAGAGATAGATTCATCAAGGTCAGTTTCTGTAATCATCTTTGAGAAGTACATACTTTTCTGAGCAATCCAATAATTTCTGTAAGGTAACTGGATTTATATACAGGAGGGGGTTTTGTTTGTTTTGTTTTGTTTAAATTGACATGAATTTTCCTTACCTTCTTACAAGGTAAGAATAATTCAAAATAAAACAACTAATGAAATAATAATAATAATAAAATTATGTTAAATAATATCAAATAAAATAATATAAAGTAATATAAAAAGAAAATAAAATAATGTAGAAGTGCTGTGTCAATCCTGCTTTTATCTCACTGGCTTTATTTTCTGACTCAATTGTCTTGGCTCACATGTGTAGAGTCAGAGTGCTACACCATGTCTTGTGGAATACCTGACAATTTTATACTTGCTGCTGAAGCTCAGTTCTTATATCACAGGTAGATTCACATTTCCATATGTTCTTTGTCTTATACCATATTCTGTTGGATTTTCTCTTGTGTGGCTATATATTACACACAGTCTGGCCCTTAAATTACTCTATAAAATATCTTTATCTATCTGTCTGTCTATCTATCTATCTATCTATCTATCCATCCATCCATCCATCCATCCATCTACCCATCTATATATTTATTTACAATGTTAAAGTTTAGTTTTTTCTAGACTTATTCTCAAATATCCATTCTAAAACTCATGGAGCAGGTTTGATGGGTCTGTCTGGTGTCCTACCCTGCTGGGATAATTTGGGACACAAACCCCAATGGCCTGGTCTATTTGTCTGTGATCTGTTTGAGTGAATTATACATCTCATTCAGGTAACATTTCTTTTCTGTGACAGGTGGAAAGAGAGGACTGTGCAGGCACATTGAACTCCAATTTACAGGCAAAATGTGAATGAAGAGAAAGAAATGGGGATAATAATGTAGATAGAGCTGTAGAATTTAAGTAGATTTCAAAAATCTTAGAACATCACTGCTGCATTTCATAAATAGGCTTTTTTCCATTTCCACTGACTGTCAATTTCCTTTTTATGTTTGCTGTTCATTAGCACTCCATACAGCACTACTCATCAACCTGTCCAGCTATTCCAGAAGTTACATATTCTGGTTCTGTTGAAAACCTATAGAAAAAAATGTTGCTCCTGTGAAGTGGAATTTCACTTCTCTCTAAAATGTATAACATGAAGAAAAGGTACTGATGGTTAGAACTCTGAACTATTGCGATTTTTTTTAATTTAAAAAATAAAAAAAGAAAAAGAAAGAAACAAGAAAGCTAATCAAGCCATCGATAGAGAGTTAATTAATTTCTAACAATTTAAACAATTTCCATCTTTGGATTCTTGGTTTAATAAAATATAAAAGCTAATTAAGGTTAGTAGGGCTAATCCGCATTACAGCCTGTGACAGTGATGTATGTCAGAAGTACTCCCAGATAGGAAGGCAAAGGGAAAAAAATGAAGAGAATAGGAATGCAGAGTAAAAGTGACAAAACACAACAAGCTGCAAAGCATCATAAATTACTCCTGTGATAAAGGGGGAGGAAATGAAATACCTTTTCCTGCTTGTCATGGTTTAACCTCAGCTGGCAACTAAGCACCACACAGCCACTCGCACACTCTCCCCAGTGCAATGGGGAGAGAATCAGAAGAGTAAAAGTGAGAAAACTTGTGGGTTGAGATAAAGACAGTTTAACAGGTAAAGCAAAACCCATGTATGCAAGCAAAGCAAAACAAGAAATTCATTCACTACTTCCCATCGGCAGGCAGGTGTTCAGCCATCTCCAGGAAAGCAGGGCTCCATCACACGTAATGGTTACTTGGGAAGACAAAACGCCATCACTCCAAATGTCCCCCCCTTCCTTCTTCTTCCCCCAGCTTTATATGCTGAGCATGATGTCATATGGTATGGGATATCCCTTTGGCCAGTTGGGGTCAGCTGTCCCGGCTGTGTCCCCTCCCAGCTTCTTGTGCACCCCCAGCCTACTCGCTGGTGGGGTGGTGTGAGAAGCAGAAAAGGCCTTGACTCTGTGTAAGCACTGCTCAGCAATGACCAAAACATCCCTGTATTATCAACACTGTTTTCAGTACAAATCCAAAACATAGCCCCATACTCACTACTATGAAGAAAATTAAATCTCTCCCAGCCAAAACCAGCACACTGCTTCTATAAGAACACTAGCAAGATGGAACATAACTTCTAGAAATTTATTTGAGACTGCTAAAATATTTTCACTTTTACCAGCCATGTATTATCTCTGCCTACTGGAGTATGGACAGCTATTTACTATCGTATAACTTCTTTCACTCCCAAAAATCCATTCTAAATAACTATATATTTGTCCTACACATGTCCCTGTTGTGACACCCAGAAAGAAAAAAATGAAAACAGAATGGAGCACTATATCAACATTTTTTCCATAATCTCAAGAGATTTCCTCTCTTTGCAGAAAATCCCAAATTACTTCAGGAAATGTAAAAAAGTAGTAAGGAAAGAAATGTATTCTCCCTAATATGTCCCTGTGTCTTGCCATAGATGTATTTCCTTGGTGAAGAATGTATTCCATAATGTATTCTGGATGCCCAATGGCAAGCCATTTCCCACAGCAGTGGTTCTAGAGGAGCAGAAGTAAAAATGAGTCGTAGAGGCTAAACTGGGAGCTCTGGGACTGATTTTCAGCTGCTGAGGCTAGAAGCATCCTGAGCTCCTTTTAGTGTGAGACCCAAGTGTGCATCATCTTACACCCTCTTTAGATTCAACTAGAAGGGAAATCAAAAGTACAAGCAGGTGGGAACTGTGATGTCTACTAACAGCTCTCCCCATCCGGAGGATCAGGGACCAGGACTGAAGTATGCATGATCCACAGTTAAGATGCAACTAAAACATTGAAAAAAATGAGTTAATTTATCTGAAGAACAAATAAAGGCCATGAAATCCTCCACCTTATGAATGATACTGCTAAGGAATCTTGCACCATAAGAAACAGCATATTCCAGAAAGCAAATATTCCTACGAGAAGGAAAAATCTACATTTATATTATTTGGCTTCCACAAGTTTCTATGTATGTGAAGGAGAATAATTCCCCATTGCTGTATAATTATCCTAATTATAACGTGTAGAAATTCAAATGGGAGCAAATGCACCATAGTATCTTTTTAAGAATACAGACATGGAAAACATCAACTTGTTCTTAATGTGCACTATCCAGTGTTATGACTCACGTTATGATTCATGCAGTGCTTATTATGTAATGTTGTTTATATTCTCTTCCAAACTCCTGTTACGTTTCCACTGCCTTTTATTTGGCCTCCACCCTTAAAAAAAAAAAACTTCTCTATTTTATTCTGTAAGACATTCTAGTTGGGTGGACCAATTAAAGGTAACACACTAAATCTCCCTTTGTCTGTTTCTTTATGTAGTGATCGACTAATTCAAAATATATGGAGGGATGTTGTATTGACCCTATAGCTCCCTGCTCCCAAGCAAATCACCTAAACATTTGTCAATGGTGCAATCCATTCATCCTGTATGACTCCTACATTCCTGACTGTATAGTGACCCAGCTTCAAACAGAGGAAATGGCAGCACCTTTTCCCAGAATGCCTTATAGTCTAATGGTTAAGACATTTCCTGGAGTTGAGAGAAGTTGAATTTTCCTCAGGTTTTGAAAAAAAGCAGAACGCAGGTTTCACATTTCTGAGCACAGGACCCTTGCAGCTTTCTGTTTTTTAACTGATGGATACCAGTGCTGGCTACCTTTGATAAATGCACACACTCAGTTCAGTGCCTACTGAAGGACACTCGTCAATATTGAACATTTCTTTCAGCTAGCTCTAGGCAGTGCTTCATTGAGCACACAGACTTTTTGGCTTATGCGTTGGATTAGTCTAACTTAATGGACTATCAAGGGAACCCAGGTGCATGCAGCTTACAAGGTATCATGCATCTCACGTGCTCAAATGCTAAGTCAAGGCTAGTTGCTTTAAAGCAAAAGATAAAATCAATGTTTCCAAAGAAAAAATAATACTATCCTAAAATCAGTATCCAAAATAACTCAGAGAAATCAGTTTTTGTAAAAACTCTTTCCCTTTTAGCTATCTAAAATTAACTGACATGAATTGTTTGGTTTTGGTGGTTTGGGTTTTTTTTTAGGAATTATAATGTCTAACTTACATGATCCAAATCTTGAATCAAAGTAACCAATCTCAAAAGTTAAACCAAAAATAATAAGAAGGCAATAATGATGAGCAAGATCCAGTATCATTTCAATTATGAGATACACTGATTTATTTCCAGCTTAAATGAAACAGAGCATCAAAGCAATATGGGAGAGAGATGATTTAAGTAGCTGCTTGTTCATAACTTCAGGTCAATCTAGTGAGAGTTGTAAAACACAAACCTCCAGTCTTTAGAATTCCTGCGGTTTGCAGAGTGTTCAGTACCCATTTGCCTGTGCTCAGATTTTTCTTGTTGTTAGTTTTGGTTTCTAAATTGCAATATTATTAGTGTCCCATTGACTATATTCAAATACCTTTCTCATGGATGAATTCAGGTAAAACTGGCTTCTGTTTGCTTAGTTGTTACTTTCCTGGCTAAATTCTGAATCTGTGGTGTCTTGTCTCTTGTTTATTTACCATATCAGTCATGTCCTCATTTTACATTGTCTCACAACTATTTACAGTATTCATCAACAGTAATCAAGGGCCTGATCAAATCTGCATCTCTTTATTTCAAAATTTTTGTGGTTGTTCATTAAAAGAGAAGGCTAAGAAAGAGAAAGAATCCAGTATGTGATTTTCTCATTTAAGCAAAATGGAGTCTTGACAGACAAAATGGTTTTACTTTGGCTTTATTCTGGCACAAAGAGACTGAAATTTTCTTACAAACAGCAAAAACAGATGTTTATGCATTAAATAGATATTTTATTTGGACTGATAAGTCCAAAGGATTGTTTCATTGCAGATTTATATACATGAAATAGAATGCTTTCATTTCAGCTATTAACATTATTCATAATTACCTTTGACCAAAAAGAAAATACCTCTTTTCTTACAGTCTTGACTGTTTTAAGCTAATATATGATATTTGTCACTACTAACCGACAAATAAAGCACAGAGGTACAGAAAATAAAAGACTGATCTTGTGTTGTATTGCATCAGTTTTACCTTTAGGCTGCTTACTTTGGATTACACAATACAGTTTATTTACCTTTTTTTTTGGTTAAAAAAAACCAACAAATTTTATGTGCAGACAAACTTGGGAATAGGGAAAAAAAGAGGTTGTTTGGGTTTTATGCTTATAGTTAAAAGAATTTATTTTATATATATGTGTATATATATAAAAAGTATATTTTGTTTTAGCCTTTTGATTTTTTTTTAATGCTTTTGTTTCAAACCAATGCACTTGTTACAGATATTCCTTCAATTTTTTCAGGTAGTCATTGTAACACCTTCAAGCACATGAAGTAGTAGTTTCCCCACAACAAATGCCCTGCCATTTTCATTTTCCTATCATTATTACTTTGAAAGGTATGTAATTTGTTGTGCTGTGATGTGGAGCCCTCATTGGTACAAGGAATAATAGATTGGTCTATTCCATTTAACAGACAGAATTTTCCTCTTGTAGTTAGATGGTTCTGTTCATTCTTTCTGTCTGTCCTGAAGACTGACATTTTTGTTTTATTCCAAATGCTATGTGACAACTTTTTCATTAAAAGAAAAAAAAAACCTGTAAAGCAGTTTTCTGAGCCAATTACAGTTTTGCAAGTAAACCCCAATGGGAGAACACCTGTTTTACCAGTACGTAAGCTGTTGTTATTGCTCATATTGGAAAAGTTTCTGTCCATTGCGGAGGGTGGGGAGAAAAAGGAAAAAAAAAAATATTTAGAAAACTACTAGATACTTACTTGATTTTCTGGTCATGATGAGGGAGGGCCCAGGAAAATGCATTTGTAACAGTAACCTTAGATGATTTTTCATTGATTTCTGAAGTAATCATTCTCTTTGCTCTTCATGGCTGGTCTGTGTATGGAGTAAGGTAAACTCTCAGAATTATCGCATGTGATTCTTTTTGTGTCCATCACTGTCCTCTTTCCAATCTTTTTGTGGATTTTTTATTCCCTCATGTCCTGCTGGAGGTACTTCTTGATTTACATAAATTCTTCTAAATTTACTCCAGCATTAACTTACCTCCTTTGCACATGAGCAAGCAGCTGTCTTTTGCTAAAGTTAATTTTGGTTCACAGGATTTTAAAGGAGACTTCTGTGGAAATAGTTTTCTTCTGCCTGTAGCAGAAGAGTTTCTCTCTTTTTTATAATTACTCCAGCAATATCTCCGACATATCAGACAAGCAGAAGAGATGAACAGATTACCACTGTAGTTATTCATGAAGAAAAACAATGAAAGTTATAATAGGTGGGTTTTTTTAATTAACTTTGTAGTTTTACTAATTTCTGGGTACAAGAAGCACGTACTTTCAACTTTATTAAAAACAAACAAAGTAGGACTGAATGTAAAATAAGCAAAAGGAAAATTCTGTAGTGTTGCTTCACAAGCAAGCCTGATGTGTCAATATTATGGAGATTTGTGTGTGACTGAAGAAGCAATTGAGAGAAAATCCAACCTTGGTATATTTTTTAAAATCACAACTTTTTATTTTTTTATAAATTTTATTTCAGCCTGAATTTTTCTCTGCAGAAAAAATATGGGAAAGAAATCTTGCAAGTTCTGGATATTCTAAACCATACCTCAAAATCTTCTGCTCCTTTGGAGCTGACAGCTGCTATTCATCAGTGAAGAGAGCTTAGGTAGCCTTGATAGTTATGCATCCATGCAGTGGAAACTTTTGTCTGGGAAAAGAAGAAAGTAAGCAAAGAAAAAATTTAATCTGTCAAATTTAGAGGTATAAAATTAGCTATTTAAGCCTGAACTAGTTATCTTAAGCTCTCTGTATAGTCAATAGAAATAGACACCTTCAGAATACAGCTCATCTCATTCTATCTACCTATGATAGATTAAAAGAGTCACTCCCAGGAGATGCCTGCTTTCTTCGTTGCCTATAAGGAATCATTAAGTGCCCAGCTAAGATTCAGACACCTAATGTTTAAGTTGGTAAAATGAAATCAAGAATAGGATTTTTTTTTAATGTAATTGGAGCTGTTCTGTTGCCCGAAGGTTCATGGAATTTTAAAGGCATAGAAGAAACAAGGAAACTTTCAAAAAAGCAAGGATATATGTACATCTCATCTCTTGTCTCTTTGATTGATATAATCTTTACTAAATGAAGAAAGACTTTAGGGATGGGATTCAATTTTAAAATTATCCACATTCTATACTGCTTAAGATATTATTGAGCATCCAAGATACCTCTTTAGAATTGGTAGATATGACACAGGACCCAAAGGAGATCCATCCCCTTCTGAAATGACAACCGGACAAAGGTGGAACAGCTTTGAGCATGTAAAATGACATTAGACGTCTATGGTTAGGCTGGGATTCAGCTTGCCCTAACTTTATGTGTCTACAATGAGGGTACCTCTATGTGAACTAGTTGCTTGAGCTCCCATTATGCTCAACAGAGATTAAGGGAAGAAATCACCCATAAGCACTTAGTACCTTTTTAGATGTTCCAGTATATGAAAGATACCTGTTGATTTTCATGACATCTTGCTGACACAGGCTTTAAGAGAAAGCCATGTCCTCTGGAGTGGCAGGATAATCTAGGATACCTGAAATGGCACTGAAATTGCATATCATTTGATTAAGCTATTAATGTGTATGTACATGTATATATATGCGTGTGTATATGCTTGTATATACTTTCACATACATGGACAAACTCTCAGGATATCCTAATAATATTGTGTGGATAAACAGGAACATTTTGGAGTTAAAAAAGACAGGAAGAAAAAATTTAAAAGAATGTCCATATGAGTATACATTATTGTATGTGTGCAGAAATATGAAAAAAAAGAAGTATATATGAAGAAAAAAGTGAAAAAAATAACACTGTAGCTCAAATTTACATGAGGGATTATTCTTACACTTATTTTCTCCCCCCCCCCTTTTTTTTTTTCCTACATTTGAACTCATTTAATACATTATTTCTTTGGTATAGTATCCATGTTTCTGCAAAGTACTAATCATACCCGTGGGTAATATAAAACTCATAAATAACAGCCCTCATGGACTTGAGCAGAAAGTCATATTGCTGAGTATGAAATTCTCAGAGGAATGTGGATACAAGACAGCTATCACTATAGAAATACTGAAATCCTTTGTCACATTCAGAAAGGACATTAGGGCCTAAGCTTATGTAAAAGAAAAGGTCCAGAATTCCTTTTGGAGACCTGTAAACTGCTGATATGATTTTTAAATGCTCACTGTGTCAAATGTCTTGATCAAAACATTCTAAATAACTATTACATCCTTTGCGAATAACACAAAGGCCTTAGTAAAATGTATTGACTGACCTCTTTTACTTCAAAGTCACAGACTATTTCCTCATGGTGCATGGGCTTGCTATTTATTTTTTCTTGTAAGACATATTGACAACAAACATTAACTCATCAGGAACAGGCCAGTGATATTGAAGTAGGAAGGAAACACAAATCTTTGATTCCACCAGTCTGTGAACTGTGTGTGTGCTTATGTGTGTGTATGTATGTATCTGTCTGTAACTATGTAGTCTCACTTTTGAAATGCATTTTAGCAATATTAGCAACATCAGATTAACTTTACTTGTGCTTCGTGCTATGCGTTCTGCTCTCAGCTTCTGGCAAACACATCTGCCACAGCTGAGACTCAGCACATCTCTTGGCTTTACCTGAGACCTTTGTGATGACAACAGCTCTCCCTGGTTTCTATACAACTGATCTGCCTAAGCTATAAGAGTGGTCCTCTAGGTTCCCCTTATAGTCACTATAAGTAGGTAAAGTCATCTAAGAGAGCATTTATCCAACCAAATTATACTCCAGAGGTTGATCTCCTTTCTGTCTCCTTCCAGTGGCTTTATTAAAAGTTCCCTCTGGAAATTTATCAATAAAAATGGCAGCAATATCTGTAACTTCTAAATACTGTGATGGCATCACAAGGAGTACTTTAAGGACACTAAGCATTAAAATGCAGACTACGGTATCTGCTGAGCTTTGCTTTTGTAGGAATCTAGACACAGTGGAGCCATGTCTAGCTTTAATCACTCTGCCATTAATTTCTTACAAAGTTAAGAACAAAATATACTCATTTGACAGTTTAAATTTGCTAAGTTTCTTTTGGCTTAAACAATCATCTGTAGGGCTTTTACGACTATTTTTGCACAACAAACCAACCCACAAGGTTGTTTTAAAATCTCCGTGGCTTTTTCTGGATTTTCTAGATTCTCACTAGAAATTGCCTTGCCATAGCTAGTTTATTATCTTCTTATCTCAACATTTATAGAAAATCTGTCTCTGGTATCACCATTTTTGTCAAAGCCATTGTTTGTTGGTAGTATGTTGTTTACGTTTGAACTGTGTGGTCCTGGTAGCACCATTAAATGCTGAGTTTAGACCTCTTCCTATGCCATAGATGATTACACAGATTAAATTGTTGCTTGACAAAATCACTTGGTTTTTAAACTAAAAGTACAGGCACAAGTTCTGCAAGATCTTTAACTAAATGCTTTGCTTCTTATTCATTTTAAAAATAAAATGCAAAAACTTAACTTCCTTTCTGTACTGGCACAATGATGAAGGAGATTATTTTGAAAAACACACTTGATAGTGAAATACCATCAACAGTAAGATACCATTAATAGTAATATCTTTCCCCTGTATTTCTGAAATTCTGGAATCCTTCTTCAAGCTAACATATCAATGTTAACCACATCAAAGCTGTAGAGGTTTTTTTCTCTTCTTTCTCCTTCAATTATCTCCTCTCCCTTGTGGCAGAACAGATTTTTATAAGTAGGACTTTTAAATTATTTATTTTCATTTTTGATAGCTACTCACATTGTTTAATGTTACAACAACAGTATTAAGAGAACTACATACTTCCAGAGCATAGAACAGCGAGAAATTACTTCAGAATGACAGACACATGCAGCACTTGAGTGAACACTTTGTCATCTTGTGTTGTAAAAGTTATGTTTCCATTTAAAAAATAAATTACTACATATTAAGGCTACAAAGATGTTCTAGTGCTTTGTGACAGTGGGGTGCAGCCAAGGTATTACTGTCTACAATTCACTTCATGTAAGAGTCTGATGATTCTTTTACATTAGCAGATATATTTGGAAAAATTATGAAGGGGACTCCTTTAAGGGAGGTTATAGATGTAGCAGTTGTAAGTTGTGTCTTTTTGAGAGGGCTGTGTTTGAATTTCTGTTATTATTGGTTGATTACATTGCCACACAAGCTCTAAGAACAAGGGTAGAGAAACACACCAAAGGTCACCAGTATACAGGTCACACAGCAGTAGCCATAGACAGACCCTTAGGCAAAAGTAAGAACAGCAAAAACATATTTGATATTCCCACCTAATATTCTTCCATTTTCCCATCATTTTCAGCTAAGAGGATTTCTTGAGCTGGATTTTGTTTTGCACATTTTGTCCCTTCATTGTTGTTTTTTTTTTTGGTTCAAGATGTTTTTTTTGAGCCTATGTAATTTTTTGCATCCACAAGGAATTCTTCTCAAGGAATTCACAGGATTACTGTCTACTGACTGAAGAATCAATTATTTTTATGCATTTAAATAACACCATACCTTCCTAAAGATTTGTAAATGTTTCTTTCTGATAGGTTTCTTTGGTACACCAATGTATGCCATTTTGCTTCCTGACATCATGGAGCCATTTCTGAGAAAACTTACCGCAGCTCAGAATGAATACTGTATTTATTAACTGGTACATCTCAGTGATAGCCTTTGTCACTATGGCTCCAGGATCTGTGTTAGTTTCAGAATATCGTTTAAATGTATATTTTGGAATTTTTGTTCATTGTGTGGAGAATATTTTTGTTTTAGTTTTTATTTATTCATTTGCTGTGCATTTTTGTCAGTTTCCAGAGAATATTTAAAATCTTCAATATGATCATCAGCTGCTACCAGCGTGGTTAAATTTTTTCTTCTGGGATACTCTCACAGCTTTGGCTGGCAGAGGTACTCAGAATATACCCTCCTATGCATTCTGAGTCACAGCAAATTTTCTCACATGTGGCTCAGTAGAGCCTTAATTTAAAAGTGAGTAAGCTGCCAGTAGAGTGTACTCTCTGGTACTTTCAGAACCTCAGTTCTGAAACAGATTGGAAAAATTACCTTTAGTGATCTTTAGAAGTTGTTAGAGAACCTATTACTACAGGTTTCCATTCAGGTTGAGCTTTGATAAGAATTGATCTTTGGGGCCAGCACTAAATATTCTGTTGTTCTTTGTTAACTTAATATTCTGTTGTTCTAGGTTAACTTCCACTAAGTGTTTTTTGTGCTGATTTTTACCTCATTAAATTAGTACATTTCTGTGAAGCCTCAAGATTTACAGTCCAGATCCACACTGGATTTTAGGCATCTAATTCACATTATTTTTAATAGGATGCAGGTTTCTCAAACTGATTATCTATGCTTTGCTAAAGTATTTGGTAAATATCACTGATGTCTTCCTTTTGAAGGATTGAGCTTTTCTGTTGATGGAGAAAAATATGTACCAATATTATTTGTGATTTCAGTACATTTAAGTGCAGGTTGTTATGATTTCAGTTTAATGGACATCATTAGCTATGGTAAAAAAGATTTAATGTTAGTCATCAAGATGCTTTAAGAAGTTTTAAACGGATAAATGAATTGTAAAATATGAATATCTGTTAGCCTTGGATTATACTTCTTGATTAATCTATTGATAACTGCTGGTCATTTTGAGGTAAAAGCAGTATCATCACTTCAGGTGCATGAAAAGTCAAAAAATGGTCCTTAGTTCCTCTAATATACAAAGACTATAATAATTGATGACAATTGTGTTTGAATCTAAAAAACTTTATAATTTCTAAATTGATTAAAAATGTTTCTGTTTCTTCCTTTACTTTTGGGTCCATTTCTCCTAACTGATGTTAACAATTATAACACCTATGTTCCTCTGCAACAGTGGCTTTCAGCCTACTTTAGTCTACAGACCTCTACAGAATTTTGACTGGACCCTTTATAAAAAAGTTAAACCTACTGACAGTTGGATTAGTGGATTGCTTTTCTTACTTGTCTTTCACAGACTCCTTTTATATACTTCATAAGCCCTTAGAGGACCATGTATCACTATCTTTAAAAGCACTATTCATATTGTCCATAATCAGCTGAAGCAAATAACTCAGTCCCGTTCATTGTCAAAATTTCTGTTGTTCTTTCCATGTCTAGGGACATAGCATGCAATTTAATCCTTTTTGTCTGAGTCACAGTTTGGGATATGGGCCTGAATTCACCATCTGCACCTCCTATTTATTAGCTATTTACACATGCACCTCCCATCACCATCTAGGCTTTGGGCATAGCATTCTGGTTTAATTTCTCATAGGATAATGAAGTAGTAAAGCAAAAAATAGTCTTGGCAAAGAATTACCTTAACCACAAAAATGTCTCTATTTATATTAAGCAAGAGCTAAAGGTATCTGAAAATAGCTAAAGATCCCAAGATATCCTTTTCCAGTATGTCATACCTTTGATGATGTATATTCTGTGTGAGTGGGCCAGTGCCAGGCGTGGCCCGTACACAAGTGACACGAGCTCTTGCAGTGCTCCCTGCTTTCCATTGCCCGACGCTTTCAGGCCTCCATGGAAATTGTATCAAACCTGCCAACGTCCCTCAGAAGTAGGGCATCTGAAATGGCACACGATCAGGCAATTAAATCCTGACACTTGTTTAGACATAAAAGGTTAGGCATAAAAGATTAGCAGCAGATAATAGGGACACTGACTAATATGCTTGAGCAGGAGGATCATCAGAACCATGTTGGTGTCTAGGGGGCTGGAGACATGCTGATGAGAAAATGTGATGTTCCTTTGATCATTTGTGCAGGTTCCTACACAAACAAAAGCTTTCATTTCTATTTTATTACATTATATTTTATTGTGTGCTATTATATTTTCTATCATTTTACTTTATTCTCTACTTTCTATCTTTCCTTTCATTCTTACATTCACTCCCAAACAATAATTTACCTTCAGAGAAAATAAAAAGAAACAGTTTCCTGTAAAACTAATAAAATGTTGAATTGTTTGACAAGATTTGGTTTGAAGGTAGTACCTTCTTATTAAAAAGAAAAAAAAAGGAAAAGATAAAACTTAAATCAATGCACAGAAAATACCTTAAACAAGAACGCAGGTTTCAGAAACATCAAGGTGCTAAATCCAAAACTGCAATCTGAAAAACCCATACTCATGTGCCATATAATTTTATGTTTTCCTAACTTCTGTATATAGTCCTTGGGATGAGCAGAAAACAGACTGAGCACATTTCAGTAGTCTGGAAGTAGAAGTCTTGGCATTCAGTCACTGTGTCAAAGAAGTTCTCTTGTTTTTAATCCCATCTCCATTTCATGAAAAAATATCCAAACCATTCTGGGAGCAGAGAAAAGAACTCAGATTTTGCATTGTGCAATATATAATATGTGTTCATTTGTAGGCCTGTGAACTTTTCAATGTGACAGATGCATGCTGGTTTATATTCTTTTCTGCAGAGTGTAGAACAGACCACTGGGTCACCAACTGCCTGCATCGGTCTCCTAACACATATCTAAAAAGACCAAGCCCATATTATTCTTTTTCTACCCCCTACTAAAAGATCCCATCCATCCATCCATCCAAATAAAATAAATAAATAAATAAATAAATGGAATAAATCTACCTTAAAGGGATAAGCTAATCTTTGAAGGATGAATGAAGGAAATTTTCCAACATCCTCTCCTAGTGAGTTCTTCTACAGCTTTACACCAAGTGTCCTAATTTCAGGAATACTTCCACCTAACAATATTTATTTTATTTAAAACACCCACAATATTACACTGTCTCAAATCTCTTTCTAAAAGGCACCACTCTGAGTAACTCTCTGTATACATAATAAAGAATGTGGATACCTTACTCATGGATCTGGCTTCAACTTTGGTGGCTGGGTATCTAAACTTCAGATGTTGCAACAGCTAAATTTGATACCTAAACGTTATTTGGCTCTTTGTCTCCAATGGATAAGAAATGGGCCCCATTCAGATGCATAACTTGCCTTTAGAATGCTGGTAGAATTTCCAGATGTGCTCTCACGTATCCAAGTGCAATGCTAGTGCAGTAAAAATATATATAGTACAGTTAATATAACTTATTAACAGGCAAGATGTTTTTTAAGCTCAGCTAACAGATTATGGTCAGATTTATTCCATTTAAAGCTTTTTGCTTTTTTAAAGTAAAAAGTGACAAGGCAAAAAGAAACACAAACTTGTTGTGGAGAAAGTACCAAATTGCTACTCCTACATAATGTTATGATAATTATATGGGAGAAAATTGTCCTGGGATGTGTATTTATCTTTTACTCTTATAGTCAAATACACTTGTTATGCTGTTATGTGCTCAGAAATTCCTTCATTATGCTGCTTAACAGGATCATGAGAGCCCAACTGTTTAATTGTGAACTATAAGAAACATTTCAGGGATGTTTATCAAATGTAACTAAAAAAGAACATATTTTTTCATGTCTACATGACCAGCAAGAGAAAAGTCCAGGTCAGCAGTAACAAGCACATTTTTCTTCTGATGATTATTGGATCATCTGATGTCTTTCTACCCAATCTGAAATGTCAGGTGTCAATTTTTGCTGCACAGCTTTCAAGTTTACTGGATATTAACACCAACTGTCACTCTTGTTTCACTGCTAGCAAGAAAGTTGTGGACCCTATAGGTGTTTGAATTAGTATTACTGTATTTCTAGTCACCTTTTAAAGTGGCTCCTGTAGGCTGAAGAAAAGACACAGTGGGAGGAAGTCCATGCTGTCAAATGTTATGTTAATCCAGGCAGGCCTGTAGAAGATATCAGTATACAGCACTCTGGTACCTTTTGGAAGTGATATAGTGACATAATTTTGCAGATATTAAGGAATGGGGGAAAAGCAAACAAACAAACAAATAAACCAAACCAAACCAAATAAAAACCTATCAAACCCAAGCTAAAATATCAAAACCAGAAAAACAGTTATAAAACAGTTTATATGATGCATTTGGCTAGAAAGTGTACTTGTCACTGTATTCAACTTAAAACTTGGAAGAAAAGAACTGAAGACAGGAAACAAAAAGCAGCTTAGACAGTGGATAGCAGAGCCAGAGGCAAGTGAAGAAAATCTGTACAAATGCCTGTGGAACTCACCATGAGGCCCAGATGCTATTGCTGGAAGAATATCCTCCAGAGGCAGACATGCAAATCCTGTCATGGCTAAGTGAGAAGTAGACAAGGTGAAACAACCAAACAAAGCAGGATGTGTTTGTGCTTCTTTTTAAACATATACGGCAGTGAAGTTCCCAACCTGTAGCCCGGCTTCTACTTGTGGCCATTAAAGTCAATCTTGTTAAACCAAAGAAAGTCAACACGTCTAATTTGAGCACATTCAATGAAAATTATAAAGTTTCCTTTGAAATCTTTAAGTAAAATATTTTATTCTATTCAGCTGTTCGGAAATGGGATGGGGGGGACAACTTGGACTTCTCTGAATGTTTTTCAGTAGCCCTGTTGGATTTCCAGAAGTACCCATGTTGTAATGAGAATCCTCCCCTATTGCAGCACTGATGGCAAGCCACACTGGGGGGGGGAAGGAAAAAAAAAAAAAGTCATTCTTGTTATTCTGCTTTTTTTTTTTTACATGTCAGACTGTGGAAACCACAGCTCAGATTGGGGAAAAGACTAATAAAAGTTTGTTCTCCTTCCCCACAGAGTCACTGAAGGCAGACCAGGAGAGAGAAAAAAGAAAACCACAAGTCATCCCTCATATTTTTTGGCCCAGTCCTAATGCAAATTAGATGGATTAAAAAAAAAAAAAAAAAGAATTCTAACCTCTCCTTTCAGGGATTAAACAGCATTCTTCATACATTGGCTGTTCCTCTTTCTTCTAGATGCCCCTCTACACAAGGTAGAAAGATGAAAGTAAAGGAACCATTCATGCTGATTTAGAGCTCCTGTGTGATGACTTTTACTGCCCTTATGCTGTTCAGGCATCATGTCCAAAGTGACTTTTTAAAAGTCAGAACTAGACCCAGAGATTGACAAAACCTGGGGCCTTTCTTTCTGGAGTCTCTTTGCAGCACTTTTAAAGACAATGATTCTTTTTGTTGTCCTAGATTGGAACCAGATTTCTTAGATAGTGAAATATTCAGTTGCATGAAGTCTGGAAGGAACAATACCAAAGTTAGCATTTCAGCTATATAAGCTTCTTGGAGATAGATTTGGTTGAAAAAGATGTTCTATCTTTAAACAACTAGCTGTTCAGAGATATCTGAGGATTTAATCGTCATGGGTTTTTTGGTTGTTTGGGGTTTTTTTTGCATGCTATGCGGTTACAGGAAAATAATTATTAAGTCTTTTACTTTTTCTTCTAGTTTTAGTAATACCATAGAGACTAAATATGATGACAAATTTTGGAGGCTGATCCATCTGATATTAGAACATTTATTTTAGGTTCTGTCTACTGTGGGGCAAGTATGATCCCTGGTGTACCTTGAAGGCTTGTTCCCAATTTCTCAGGCCAGGGAATTTGTTAGATAACCTGTCAATTCTCATGCATGTGTTTTATTTCAGTGGGAAAAAAGGCAAGGAGAGAGAATGTTTATCGTTCACTGTTCAACTTCATATTATCCATTAATGATCAATGATCTGTCTAGAGAAATGCATTTGCTTTTATCTCTTTTGGATTTCAAACTGAGGCTAAAATATTTATTCTTAAGATAGTGTCTTTTTAAAATTATTGCCTTATAACCTTTGTAAATAACAGAAGATTTGTTACAGAAAGAATCTGGATTTCAGTGAAGACTTTTTTTTTTTTTTTTAAATAAGTCTATAACTAATAATTTCTGTTCGCCTTAATGATAAATTTTCTATCGTGTTAAAAACTAGGTAATTCAGTGATGAAGGAATACTACACAGATTCACCAGCCATCTTAAAGTAGAAGCAATGGGTTCCAAATCACTGAAACCTGTAAAATGTGAGAACTTAAAGAAACATCTACAGGTAACAATCAACCACAAAGAGTATTTTATGTGCCAGTGTCTATATAATTCATTGTCACAGGGAAGCGTTATAGTACTATAGTTATAATATAGTCTTAATGGCAATGAACTTTTCCCTCTGCTTTGATTAGAGATATGCTTCTGCCACCAGCTGAACATTTTTTTGCTAACAAGCTGATGTTTTTCTCTTCTATTTAGAGAATGATCAGAGATGTAAACATTGAGGATAAAACAGTGAGTTTTGCATCCCAGCTCTTCTGCAGAAAAAAGTACCTGCACAAGGAAAGCTTGCTAATATATTTATTGTTTTAGTCCATGAATGAATGATCACTTTTTTCTGATTCTGCATCAATAGATTTTAAAATATCTGCCTTAGTCATTTTCAGGACATTTGTTTTTATTCCATACTTTTGTAGGTCTTTGGTCAACTGGACCTCTCCTAATTTCTGTTAAAACAATTTGAGCTGATAGTAGTTGTACATATATCATGTGACATAAATCACTGAACTGTTCATTACAGCTGATTTATTGCAAGGAATATGACTGTCAGTCTGTTTAACTAGGAGTTTGCCAAATAAAATGCAAAATTATATGGTGTCCTGGTGAGGGCAGCAAAACATTCAACATACATGCTTTTAATAAGCCAGTTGCTGTTTTATGCAAACTAATTCTGAAATTGCAAATGACAGGAAAGTATGCTTTTTGATTTAGGAATAGATGCTAGGAAGCTGCATTTTTTCCATTTTATCAATCATGTCTGATAGAGTTTTCTAATATTAATAATAAACCCTGTTCTTAGAAATTTTTCTTCAAACTTACATCCCAAATTAGAATGGGTCTGCAGATGAAAACAGATGTTTAAACTGGAAGCCATTTACAGTATTAATCTCAAAGGACAGTGAAAAAGGTGGAAGCAACCTGAATTATTTTTTTTTCCTTCGTATGACTTGATATGTGCTATAAAAAAAAAAAATACTGTAACTAGGATTGGCTATCTCCTACAAAAAAACATTATATTTTGATGATTTAGACTAACTGCTAAAGTAATTCTTTGAACAATAATTCTGATTGCCCGAGATTGCTGGAAAATATAAAATGAGGAAAAGTATAAAAAATAAATCTCAACAGCAAAGTAGCTGGAAATAAGAAATGAGAAATTTACTCATCTTCTCTCCAGGATCAAGATTTTCCTTTTTAGTGATTCTTTCAATAACCTCAACTCATGCCTTTTCATTTGTGGTAGAAACAACTATCTAAAATGGAAGACAGTTGCCAAATTGACAAATATTTAGTCTTATGCAAGACTAAAGTGAATGGTTGCTTCTTTTTTCCTTGAAATTAAAAAAAAAAAAAAAAAAGAAAAGAAAAAAAAACATTTATGAGCTATATACCCAGACTTTGTGAATAGCTATTCATTTTGCCCATATGCTGCTGACTTTGGCTTCCTTTTTGCCTGATTTATGTCAGAATCTGAAATACATATGATGGAAAAATGGTTTATGTGATATGTTTTTGTCAAATGGAAAAATAATGTTATGTTTCATGCTGAGCAAAAAGCAGAGAACATTTTTAGAGGAAACGTGGACTGCAATTATTGTGAAGCATATTTGTTAGGTTATTTCCAACATTCAGTCTCAAACTAACCTTGAATATGAATTGCACTTTATATTTCAAATCTGTCTGTTGCTCTGTATGATGTAAATGTTTTCATTTTGTATGATGTGTGTTCTATTTAGAAGAAAAGGAAAGCAGTTCAGTTTTTAAAAGGATTGTTTTTAAAGACACTATTGTGAAGCTCAGCTTTCACAAATTACACAAACTAGTAAGTCATTTAAAATAATACATGGTTATTCAGTTCTTAAAATTTCACTGTGTAGGGAATTATTTGAATATCTATGGCAAGGTTACTTCTCTTTTTTTTTTGGATTATCTAACACTGTAAAAATTAAGTGTTATTACATAACTCTCCTGAGATTGTTTTATGTAGGTGTGGAGATGAATAACCAAAACATATTTTTAAAGGTGTACAGGTGTGAAATAAATCTTGATACACCCTGCGTTCTTCCAAACTTACTTTTGAAGTACTACACAACATACTTCTTAAAGAAGGACATTCATATTATTTGAAGAATTAAGAAACTAACATATTATGTATATATAAAAAATAATAAATAAATACCCTGATATAAAAAGATCAAGTTTTGACTTTGTTATTCATATGGGCCAATCTGCTGGCTTTCGAAATAAGTGTCAGGTAAACTGCTGCAGATTAGTTGCTCCTCATCATATAAAATAAAGATTTTTTCTGACTGCTTTTCTGATCATTTAATGATTTAACTGAAATCTTTAATTGTAGGGTTTTTTTTAAAAAAAGTATGAAATTATGAAATCTAACTAACCTAAAATATATGTTGTTTGAACAAAAAGATTAAGAGATATCATGAGCATGGTTGCATAACCACACATAAGTGTGAAGTGCTTTGATGCAGTCTCATTCATCCTCCTGTTCAGACTATGACCATTGTTGGATATCCTTTAACTCTCATAAAGTGAAGAGCGAATGGATAGATGGACTTCAGGGTAACCTATGCATTAGAATTTCTCTGTGGAAAAGAAAATGAACACTTAGCAGAGGATTTTTTGAGGTGTTGCTGCTATGTGGTTTTCAGTGGAGGGTTTCAGATGTGAGGGTACCAAAGGGATTAAGGTGTGTTAACAGGGGACATAATCTTTGTTGGAGAGGGCTTATTTGCTCTTTGATTTTTGCAGTTATAGTCTTCAGGCCAAGGAGAATGGTGCGAGGAAATAGGGAAAGAAAAAGAGAAATGGAAAGAAAGGGAAATTCTGCTAATGAAAGCAATGTTTCTATGCAGGAGAAGTAATAAATCTCCTTTCACCTTTCAGTGCTTTCTTTTCTTTTTTCCCTCATGAAGGTTACTGGTCAAGACTGCGAGCTAGCTTTCTGGGGTTTTTTTGAGGGTGATTGAACAAAAAGGAGAAAGGTAAAATAAAATTAGTCATCATGGAACCTAAGAGAAAAAAGAATTTGATTATTCCTATCCAAACTAAGGGAGGGAGTGAAAAGTATAAATAGCCAAAAAAAGGTCTCAAATCCTGAAAGGAAACAAAATTTATTCATTCCTTCCTTCCTTGCCTACATCATCTATCTCTTCTCATTAATAATTCTGGAGGGAGCTTAGGCAGGCCAAACTGATATCATGTTGATACATATATCTTATATTGATAAAAGTAAGGAATATATTTCCTGCCATAAGAATTACATGTATTGCTATCCTATTTCTTCTTTCAGAATGCAAACTTTTTTTTCAAGACTTCTGGAACTGCTTCAGGCTGAGATTTGCAAATGATAGGTACAGTGATAGTAGTCAAAAGCCCAAACCCTATAATTCATGTTGGGATTTTACTTTTTCTCTGTTTCCCTCTTGCCAAGGTTAAGCTGAGTATGCTTTGCTAGACAGAACTGGAGCTAAAAGCTAGAGAGTAACATTACTGTTCTGTGGCCTGTATTATGCTAACTAGCCTTGCTAACAACAATGGGACATGCTCTTCTTGGAATCTAGCCGGCAGTGAAGTTGTCACCACAAGAAAATGAAAACATAGGGATGCACTATCCTACACTACTAGGTAGATAAGTCCTTTTATTAAAATAATCTGCACATTTCTTTACTTCAGCTTCACCAGGTAGTATGATATCTATATTTAGGTTTTCATTAGCATCCTTGGGGAAGTAAATATTCCTCTGGCACACTGCATTAATCTCTGCTTGTTTTCTACCTACCTCCTCACTCTACTTTTTAATAAAAAATCCCCAGCTTAATTTTGATCGGATTGTATACTTTATTCTTCAGTAACTTGCTAATAATAAGGAATATCTTTCTTTCCCTCAACTCTCCTATGCTTGAGTTGATGAATGGATGTTTTATAGATCTGCTTGCTAGCATTTGCACAGAAAGATAAGGATTTTTAACTTTAAATCTGAATTTGTTAATTATAACTTCTTTGCATTTTCTTAACTTCTTATTTATTTTGCTGTACAACTATGTATTGCTATGCATATGAGATAGAGCAAATTCATCCACACACTAGCATGTAAAAAATTATACAGAAGAAAATGTAATTAAACACTTAGAGTTCAGTTCTATACAGAAGACCTTTGGATTTAACAATATAAATATTCCTTCTGAAAATCACCTGCAAAGTATCCAAATTATATTGGGTGAATATTTTTACAAAATCAGAAGGGAGGAGAGGGCTAGATCATAATCCTACAGGAAACAGATATATGCATAGATGTTATGTTACCTAGCAACATAGGGCCCGATCTGTTGTTTACTCAATTTTTCCAATCTTACTATAGTACATGGGGGAAAAATGACACACATTAGGTGTACCGAGTCCTTAATCTCTGGTTCAGCAGGTCCAGAAAGAAATGGAAAATATATATTTGTATATGTGGTTCTGGATAAATATTATGAAAGGCTTATCTCTCTGCACATGACTAGCACCAGTCCCTATTATTAGCTAGTATTTCACAGGAGTCAGAAATGTGTTAAAGTCATTACAGATTACAAGAAGAAGAAAACAAAAGCCAAAACAAAAATAATTTTAAACCTTACAACCCCAACTGTTGTAATTAAAACAAGTAAACTACTTCAGGTTCCACTGATGTGACAGCATAGGACAATACTGTCCTTTATTCAGTCTTGCATACAACGAGTATCTGTCCTGGTTTTGGCTGGGATAGAGTTAATTTCCTTCCTAGTAGCTGGTACAGTGCTGTGCTTTGGATTTAGCATGAGAATAATGCTGATAACGCACCGATGTTTTAGTTGTTGCTAGGTAGTGCTTACACTAGTCAAGGACTTTTCAGCTTCCCATGCTCGACCGACTGAGAAGGCTGGAGGTGCACAAGACGCTGGGAGGGGGCACAGCCAGGACAGCTGACCCAAACTGGCCAAAGGGATATTCCATACCATGTGACGTCATGCTCAGCATATAAAGCTGGGGGAAGAAGAAGGAAGGGGGGGACGTTTGGAGTGATGGTGGTTGTCTTCCCAAGTAACCATTACGTGTGATGGAGCCCTGCTTTCCTGGAGATGGCTGAACACCTGCCTGCTGATGGGAAGTAGTGAATGAATTCCTTGTTTTGCTTTGCTTGCATGTACGGCTTTTGCTTTCCCTATTAAACTGTCTTTATCTCAACCCACAAGTTTTCTCACTTTTACTCTTCCAATTCTCTCCCCCATCCCACTGGGGGGAGTGAGTGAGTGGCTGTGTGGTGCTTAGTTGTCGGCTGAGGTTAAACCACAACAGTATCATAGGGAATGCACTTGTAAGAAAAGCCGTTAATGTGCTTTAATGTTGACCAGCTCAGAGGTTTTTTTGCATAAAAAGATTAGGAAAGTTGCAGGAGAGTCATAACAGTTACGATTAGGCAAAAAATGGCAAATGTCCCTACATTTTTTCCTTCATAGATACAGATATCTATTTTTTTTTATCCGTAGCTCTGACACCATACAGTTTTCTTTCTAGCTGAAGATCAATCACTAACCAGTAAGGGAGTACCAAAACGTTATGATCCAAAACTTTTTCAAATAAAACCTTTTCTGTCAGTTGACTAGGGTAAGCTTAGTGTGCAGTTTCATGAAATTCCTGATTTATATGTGCCCATGTGCCTGTGTTTGTGGGTACCTTCTAGCTATCAGGGTTTTTTTCATGCTGAAAAAGAAGAGCAATCCCTCTGTTATATTGGGTATCCCAAGGATACTAATGTGGTTTGGCAGGCTTCCAGAGAACCTTGGAAACTCTCTAATCTTTCACAAACTGGAAAACTCTCCACAGGCAGATTCATGACTAATTGTAGAATCTGCCATTAACGGAGTAATCCCAATGACTTAGTATGCATATGGCTGTGTATGCGTGTTTAGGACCTGATCTGCCATCCATGTGAGTCTTCTGTTTAGGATTCTTGTTTTTATTTCTACTGCTGAACAGAATAGCCTAGAGGGTCATCTGGCTGTTCCTCAGATATCATGTAGCACAGAATACCAATTTATGTCTCTTTTTTGCGTCCTGACTCAGCCATGTTTAATCAGTACAAGGGTTAAAAGTTAATGGCAGGACTGGGCTATTAGAGGGTCTTTTAGTCCTCTGAAAGGCACTACAGTAATCACTGGGACCAGTAAAAGCATTAAACCAGCCCAAGTAATAGCCAAAACTGGTTACCTACCTCATTAAAACAAAGTATCTATTTCTTTAAATAATCTCAATTCAGGTTAAAAAAAAAAAAAAAAAATATTTCTTTTCCAAAACAAGTCAGAATGCTCTTCTTCATTTGTAATCTTTCATATTCTTTTAATTCATGTGTGTGTTTCTATCTACAATTTAAAGTAAAACAATTTTGGAATGGAAATCTAAACTTTTCATTGTGAAATGTCAGACTAGGATTTTAAAGTTCAGAAGTCTCCTCTTCACACACCTTTTTATTTCCTCTAAATTAAATATTGCCTGTATCAAAATGATTAGTTAATTACTTTTGTTGTTAAATTGGCATTTTCTCACGGAAGCCTCTTAGATGTTTATTTCCCAACTGGATCTAGTCATGGGACACTGAGCATCTGGCTGTGGCATACCATTTCTGGGGGACTTCTGGAAGCAATGTTATTTGACTTCCATCACTGCTGCTTTCTTATGAGTGCAAACCCTAAGTACTCAACAGTAAGCAAAAATGAATGAAACTACTAAAAATGGCTATTACATATATCATAGGCCTTCACTGCCTTACCTTTTAACAGTAATGCCTTCCCTACTCCTTTTCTTCCTTTCTTGTTACAACATCTTACCTCCCTCATCAGTGCAGAAAACAAGGGAGCTAATCCTGCCAGGTACTGAATGCCTTTGATTCGTATTAAATTGAGGAGAATGAGATCACACAGCAAATCTCATGAACAGCTGCTGAAGTGACACCAAGGTCCTGTGTACTTTGGGGAGTCAGGCATTGATGTAGCTGCAGTCGCGCAGCTCGTTTTCTGACAGGCAAGTTTTCAGGCAGGCAGGCTTGAGAAACAGTGGCAATAAGATCTTGCTTCACTACCTCTCTTCAGCTTCACCGATGCCTGCAATCAGGGCAATTTATGACTGAAAAAATAAGGCCAAGCGCCGATGCTTTGGTTATTCTTTCCTGCAGTGGAGTTTAGCAGCCTCGAGGATTGAGCCCCCTGGCATTTTTTTGTATTCATAAAAAAAAAAGAATCAGCTCCGCAGTACCTAAGAGATGACACATTATTTTCTAGCATTACAAAGTTTTTCTTTGCTACCTTTGATCCTTTTTTTTTTTTTTTTAATTAATAACAGTGTTTTATGAATTCTGTTTCCTTTCTCTTAAGTGTTCTGGATTACAGCTGGAAAAATGCCTTCTGTAGAGCACCACTAATCAGCAGCCCATGAGGAACTGTAAGAAACAGCTTAGCAAAAGCAATCAAAATTCCTACAATCCAGGAAGTAGAAGGGAAAAGAACCTAAAACAAATACACTTAAGAATCCACAGAGGCAATTAGAGAAGATGGCAATAAAAGGCAACAATGACGAGTATCTGTATCACTATAGTAGGCCTAAATTTTCATCAGCTGTTCTGCTATATTTTTAATTTTTTCAGCTAAACACTTTTGTAGATTCTCACTACATTAGAAGGATAGAACCTTTTGGAAGGTCACTTTCTTCTCAATTATTTTACAAAAAGACTATTACGTGGAGTGGTCTCTTAATTAAAAATAATTGAAAATTCTATTTACTTCTCAGGTATTATGAAATTAAAAGAGAAAATAGGCTCTGGTTATTTTGCAGAAACTGAGAAGCCAAGCATTACCCTCAGTTACAGTAATGCAGTCAATTCTTACAATATAATGATGAATTAACTTTTCAATACTTCAGATAAAGATCAACTGGCAAACTTTTTTTTTTTAATCGTACAATTTTACTGAGCAACATTTACCACAGTCCTGAAAAAAAATTCAATACTGTCTATGTGGGTGGTTGGTAGAAGTTGGGAGTAGACGAGTCCATGTTTAGCCCTAGCCAGTGAAGAAAATCTTTTGTGGATATTGCCTTTTTACAACTACTGTTACCAATATTGATCTCAGCTAACCACTGCAGTACACTGAAATCAATCCAGCTACATTCCTTGGAGCCACCTAAAACTAGAGCACTCCATTGTTGAATCAAGTCCACTGATAGCTTCATTTGCACTTGAATATTAACACAACACAGAGATAGCACTTGAACGTTAACACAACACAAACAGGGGCATTCCCCCCTCTCATGACTCAGAAGCCTGCACAAAACAATCTGGTGGGGTTTGTGCTGAAAATAATAGGATCTGAAGGGAAAGAAATCCTTTCCTCTATGTAGTTTCCTTTATACCCTAGAGGGCAGAGGGTGTAGGAATGTATAGTCTACATATGAACTGATTTAACTGCAGAAGTATCATCATTAACCTGAACCAGCCCTGACTGTTTCTGGTTTTGGTGTAACTTGCTTGGCAGAGATGTATTATTTTAGTTAAGATGGCTTGTACCCAAACAGAGAGTATTTTGTAGATGAAGATCTAAAACATCCAGTGCGTGAGCATCCAATGATTATGTGTTGCCATGAAGTTAGAACATCAAGCATGACCACCATATGTCTTCTCTGTCTGTTCATTAGTGCAGATTAAACGTTGCTGCTGTTTGTTGGACTAACCAGTAGTAAGGGTAGTGACTGTTAAGGAATCATTGAAAAATAAGTTTACTTCGGACTGGTTTAGCTGTTAGACAATCATGCATATGATTGTCTATACTGTCTTTTATACTTTTGCAACTGAATGAAACTGCCAGATAAAAAAGTAAGATAGCCCTAAGCCCCTACTGATATGCCAGGAATTAACCTCATGTGTTTACTTCTAGTAAAGCAACAGAGACCTGCCTGAACTAGAATTTGATGGTGATAGAGTTGATGACCACTTTTATCTCCCTGTATAGAAATTACAGTCGTTTGGGCAGTTAGGGATTTAGCCTAAGGTAGAGTTGAGGGACTATTATTTATGCTATTTTATTTTATTAGCTTAGACATATTTGCATCACATTTTTCATTCTTATGAATTTGCATGTATAAGCTGAACGAATACATATATAGATATAAAAATACATACGTACATGCAAACATATGCATAGATGTATATAGCTATATATATGCATCTATACAAAAGAGAATCTGGTTAGTTGCTCTGTGGCCTGCTAACAAATATTTTTTGGTTGCTCTTTTCCTCAAATAGCAGTTTCATTTGTTCTGCTGTGCCAAGATCCTTCCCTCATTCACTAATCCACCTTTATTTATATCTTGAATCCAACAGGATGTACAGAATATTGTACCAGAAATAATACAGACTAGAGGTTTAGACCACCAAAAAAAGAAAACCCAGGCCTCCTGGATAAAAACAACCTTCACGGATGAATGTTTCTTTTTTTAAATTTTCCCACTTGAGTGGCTCCTAAACATCTTTAGTGCAAATCCTATATCTGGTGTATCAAAATTAGTTAATACTTTTGCAATGGGATCTTTAATCTTTCAAAACCTAAAACCGCAACTGCATTCTTCTTGTACAGTGTACATAAGAGATGCCAAAGCACCTCTGATTTCTTAGGATGGATTTCATTACAGTTTAAAGCAAGGTCCCTTTCTAAACAGAATATTATTAAACTGATCTGCTGGTTCAGACCAGTGTAATGAAAAAAAAAAAATTAAAAAAAAAAAAAAGGAAAACAAATCTTTGCTTTATCACCATGTTCTTTCAGGCTGAATACATTCCTCCACTCTTCTGTTCTAGTTCAGTAATTTTCTCTTTTTAGGCTTTTTAGGTTAGGCCATGGCTATCAAGGCACATCTAGCCCGTGAGTCTTAAAGCCATTTGCTGTCTTCCTGATATGGACCAATTTATGTCTCTTATTTGTACAGGGACATCCACTACCATTAAAGGGAATGGGATCTCCTGACAGCAAAGTTGTCCTCAGCATAAGGATCATGTCCCCAGGATGTCGCTGGGCTGCAAAATGTTAAACAAAATTCAAAGTAATTTTAAATTCTAGCTTGATAACGTTGAGAAGTGGTATACTGCTTGTTTCTTGCAAGTAATAAGCCTTTGTTAACTTGTTTATTGATAATTGCCAAGTTGTTTTGATTACATCTGATGGGGTAATGTTGTTTAGCTTTGTTCTTCGTATATTTATTTTAACCACAAGCATCAAAGTTATTCCACATCCGTTATCAAACTGAAAGGAAGACAGACCTTCTTCTATGCAGATAAACAGACAGGATTCTTATACTGCTAGCAAATATATACTGTTATTACTTACCTGTATATTATTCCCAAGCAACATTGGTACTAAGAAGTCATTTGAAGATACATTCCTTTTACACATTTTAGTCTTTAAAAAAATTTATATTAATTGTCCAAGGCAGTTAATACAGTAGATTTATATCTATGAAAAAAAAAAAAAAGAAAAAAAAGCTTTAGTATAGATAAAAGACTAGTTATTTCTAGTATTATTCCACTAGTGAATCTAATTCCTGACCTAAAGACACTACTGCCTAAGCTATACCTCTGTTGCTTTACATATGGGTGAGCAACACGATTCATTTATTTAAAGTCTCATTAGATTAATATTCCTGTTCCAAAACTTATTTATTATTTTTGATATTGCTGTTGTTTTGGTTTCCCTCCCTCCCTTCTTCCCTCCCTCCCTTCCTTCCCTCCCTCCTGCCTCCTTCTCTCTCTGTCTTCTCTTCTCTCTCACTTTCTCTCCTTAACAGACAGAAGGTCACAGCAAGGGGAAGAGTACCAAACAAAATGACTTCCCCCCCCCCCCCCCAAGTCTCTCCCTTGTGATTTAATTTTTAGTTCATTTTTCATACTATCAGTATTGTTTTAGCATTCAGTTATGCTAAATGCATAAGGAAAACGTGAAAAAGGAGCTATTTTGCAGTATTTTGCATCTTTGATTCAACTTGTTTATCTTTGGATTATAGGAGAAGGTACATGTCTGAACAACATTAGAATGTATTATCTTTACATCTGAAATCCAAAAAGAAAACAGAGTGTAGGCCAACAGCAGGTTCTTAAATACAGTACCAGATGTTCAGAAAACAAATATCAAATTAACAATTTATGAAACAAACACATAAATGTCAAAACATACTGTGCATTTCTGTCAGAAAAGTGCTGTTTTAGCAATCATTCTAGCTTTTATTTTCAAACTTCTGACTGGACTGAAGATGGTATCACCAAGTCAAAAAAGTCCTACAGGTCTTTCTTCATATTGTGCAGAAATTCTAAAAAAACCCAAACAACCACATACAGTTCTGCATTGGTTTTACCCCGCAAAGTACTGAGCATCTCCATTTCACCGAGAATTCACTAGGAATTGTGGACACTGCATGTCTTTTGGGATCAGTTTCCATATTAATAATGCTACAAAAACAACCCCACCCCACCCAAATAAAACCCATACCCAACAAATAATCCACAAACAAACAAACAAAAACTCAAACAAAAACATGTTTAAAGACTTGTAAAGAGTTACAAGAAACCATGGTATTGTTTTGGCTTGTTTTTTCCACTTACAGAACCTTAATTTGTAAAAGGACGTATGGCATATAAAATCCGTGGTTGCGTATGTTTATAGAAGCACAATGGATGGATAAGATTACCAGTTTTAAACTTTTTGCAGCAGTACTTCTGTATGGTTTTTGATATCAAGACAGCTTATTCAGAGAGTCCTAAGGCTACCTAAGTGCTTTACAAATAAAATACATATTATTACCCTAAACTACATACAAAGATCACAAAACACTTTAAAAATGTCAGTAAAATAAACATCACATATCATCTCCTGATTTAAAGACTGGGGCTATGAGCATGTGTGAGTAAATGATAAAAATTCTCAGCTCTCCCACAAGTGATCTATAACTTGCGGAAGCAGTCGAGCTTGTTTGTTCTTTGTTTTTCATTC